>NW_009260676.1:1116481-1138970 GCF_000687185.1 Egretta garzetta
TCCCTAGATAATTAAACCTTCATTTGTTGCTTCCTTGCAACTCCAGTTTTTAAAACTATACATTTTTATTTTTTTTTCTGTTAGGTTAGGACCGCTTCCAACTTCCAATCCCCAATTTAGATTACATGCTCAGAAACTAACTCCAAACATTTACTGCGTTTGAAGGTCACAGTGCTATTGATTGATTCCCAGTTATAATGTATGTTGTCCTAACATGAGTTAAAAACATTCTGGGCTAAATCCAAAAATGCTGGGATCAAAGCATCTGGACTTGTTGCTTTCATGTTTGGCACATAAAGGGGCTGGCAGTCACCAATGTGGTCTTGGCTGGGCTATAGTTGTTTTCATTCTCTGATGTGAAACAGTTGGGAATCACAGACCCTCCAACAGTTATAGTGGACTAAATAAAAATTGGCTTAATAACCTGCCAAGCATTTGAAAGTGCCAGTCTCCACAGTTTTTCACAACTTATTGGCTATGGCATGTTTTTCTTTTCATTTCTCTTGTGTTTTTTTTTTTCTTCCTCTCTTTTTTTTTTTTAAAGAAAGAATTTTCTATAAAGTTGGACTTTTTCAGTTGAGTATTTGAAATAGGTAAACTCTTCATCTCATCCGACTCAATTTATCATCTTTGATCTGACTTCACTCATTCCTTTGGCTGCTCCATCTGATTTTTTAATTTTTGGGAAAAAAAAAATTATAAAAACATTTTCCCTATCTAACTTATCACATAAGAAAATAAACAAGGGACGATTTCTTGGCTAGCCCGCCTTAAAGATATCCCAGCACTGCATCTGCACGTCAGATTTTCACTTTCAAATTCACTTTAAACAGATTATTCCCAAAGTTTTTTTATTAGTCTCCCTAAAAGTCTTCTATTTATATTTGCTGTTTATAAAATAGCATCCAGAGGCCATTGTGCAATGCGCTGCACATAGTCAAAAGCCATCAAGCTCTCGAGACAAACAATGGAAATACTTTACAGATGGGAGCTGCTTTACAGATGGCGTACGGGGGCAGGGGCGACGCGAAGGTTGGAGAGAGGAAGAAATATGGATGTTGGCCATGGTTGTGAAAGAAGCCAGTGGCAGAGCCAGGCACTTAACCCACGTTCCCATCCAATTGCTTCCCTATTCATTAATTGTCCTCTCTCATCCCTTCAGAAGACACATTATAATTCCCCCTCCCCTCCCCCCATGTTTCTAAAACAATAAAGCGCTGGCAATTGAAAAATCCAATTCTTCATACGCATCACGTGTTTTTCAGTCACTTTGGGTAATTTCAAGGAACTTTGTGTTGGCTTTGGAGGCGATGCTTTGGAGCAGACGCAGGGGCTGCTCACGGTGAGGGCACCCTGGGTCAGTACCAGGAAGGTCAATGCCTCCGAAGTAAAAGAGCAGCTCACGTTATTTCCAGCCAGGCAACGGCATCTCGTTGCACATTAGGTCGAGGTTTACGCTTAAGAGGCGCTTTAGTGTAGCCTACCGGTTGGAGAGAGCCGTGCTGCCCCTCTTGCTTCCCACTCTTGACAGCTAATCCACGGGAAAAGTGAATTTATTGCAGCCCCATCAGTGGGCCAGCCTTGCGCTAGACCTCGGCGTTCAAGATTGATGCAATAAATGTTCTTTGCTCCATCCCTGCGTGGCTTTCAGCAAACATCTCCCAAGGGACCATGCGCTGCGAAATCCTTTTCAGCTGCCCAAGCTGAGCTGAGATTCCTTGAATTCATGCAACTGATACCGCAGGGGAAAGCAGGAGGGGGGAAAAGGACCGCATGGTTCTTAACCTCTGCACGAGGAGCAGCGTCTGCACCGGCTGATTTTTAAGCAGCTCATTTTCAACATCCCCGTGAAGGTTCCAATCAGTTCTGGGACAGTAAGACTTGGACTGAAGAGAGACTAACACCAGCTAAAACTAATGTTTTAGAGACAGTCAGGACATGAGGGATGAAGTGTTTTCAGTAAAGAGACTATTTCAGTTCTGGCACCTTTAGCAGGGCTAAATATCTCTTTAGGACTCATACTAATGAAAGAATGAATCTACCGCTAAGAAAACCCATGCTCAGCATAAAACCCGTATTTACCGTTAATATGTAGTCTAGAGACATCTAAAAGTAAGATTACTTTATAGGAAAGTGAATATAAATTTGGCCTGCTAAGGGATTGTAAGGACTTTTTTGTATTCAGGTGAAACATTATCAATTGGTGCTGTGTGTGGCTGTATTTATACAGTTTTCTTTTCATATTGCCATTAGAAAAACCCATGCACATTCTTTCCATGTAAAATAATTTTGTAAAATAACTTAGTCCAACAGTTACACCTAGTGTGAGTATCAAAGTTTTTTTCTTTTTTTATTTTTAATGTTTTGATTATAAGTGAGTAAATGAGCATATGTGCAATTATATTTTGGGTGCAATAGCTTCAGCCGCCACATTTTGGCATTTTATTTTATTAGCTAAAAGCTCACATATGGTTTCCATGTTTCCAATCTGGCTTTAAGGATGCAATGGCTGAATTAAGCAATGTTTCTCCTCACTCCAATTCCCTTAGATATACTTAAAAAGTCCATTCAGATTATAAAAAAAGTACATTAAGGTTTATAATATTCAGAAGGTGGCCCATGGTAGTGACTAATACAGTGCTATCTTGTAAGTGCCCTTGCACCCTGCAGAAACCGTTAAAAGCCATGTTTCATAGTTTAAAATATTAAATCACTTCTATGATCCTGTGGGGCAGAGTCATGCCTGAATGCCAAAATATTTCTTTTACGAACAATGATGCTGTTATATCAGCGTGGGGGCCACCAGATAATGGGTCACCCCGCATGACCACCAGGACTTCCAGGTCCTCTAGCACCTCCTGACGTTGGACCCGGGCAAATTTGGGGAGGACCAAGCCCCCCGTTCAACTCAGTCTGAGAGAGCCTAGAAAAACGATCTGAGGGATGGAGCTCGGGGCCATTTGATGCATAGCCATAAGGGTGACCAACAGGAGCAGAGCAGTGGATGGGACAGAGGTCTGGAAGAGGGAAGCTCCAAGAAGGGCATCACTGGGGAGAAACGAGTGTGCTGCAGCCTCAGAAACGGCCACACTCAGGAGAGCAATGGGACTGACCATTTTTTATATACACACATGTATGTAATCTTGAGGAGAATAGAAAAGGTGCTTGTCTTCACATGGGAGACATGCTAGCTATCTCTAGGAGAAGGGCAATGAACAACTCTGCATCCTGTGGGGAAAGAAATTGCCTGCATTTGCAGTAGAGGTGGTGTGCTTGGACGTGAGGCAAAGCTTCCCAACTGCAAAGGTCGCAAAGCACTTAATGAAAAGAAGGAAGTTAGTGAGTCCCTTGAGAAGAGGTTTTCAATAACTGCACAGGCAAACACATGTCAAGGATGGTCTTGGGATCAGTGCAGCAGCTTGACTATCTGACCTCCCAAGGTCCCAGCCAACCTCGCATTTCTGTGAGCTCATGAAAATGCATCTAGAATGTCTGGAAGCACAGGAGCGTAGGACTTCTCCACTGCATTGATGCAGATTCAGGATAGCCCTCTTTTATATCCTTCTTCTCCAGGCTACCAACCTACCCAACAAGCAAACTCTCATGGTCCTTTTTCTGGGCTTCCTCATGTACTTTGGTCGACACATTTCTGCTGAAGTGGAACAGGATCAAGGTGAGGTGTCATGTATGCCCTGCCACTACGCATCCGTGTGAGCTGCTGGCAGTACAGGGTGACATTAAGGGCTTTTTCAGAGCCACCTTCTGAGCACGGCCGCTCTGTTTGGGGTTGACGTGAGGTGTTCCAAGACTGAAATACCACGATCCAATCTGGATTGCATCATACAGACATAAGAAAAAATGGGTAGGTAGGTACTGAGCCCAAACCTCTAGCAGGTGTCATTGCCGGGGTGGAAACTGGTCTCCACTTTCAGTACTAACCTGACTTTTTACTGACCAGTAAGCAATCTGCCTGCATAAAGACCGAAGGATCAGAAATACAGACTTGCTTCTCCAGATCTCCAAGTTTCCACCTAAATCCATCCTAATCCAGCAAAACATGCAAGTTTGAACATAAACCATATCCATAGGTACACTTAAGTATGGGATTAAACAGTTTGCTGAATAGGGGTCCTATGTTACTAAGGCATTGGCTGCTAGTCTTGGCTCTTTTTTTCAGCTAAATTGAGATGGGAAAAGGTTTCTACACTGGGATGAAGCCAAGGGTTTTTTTTCTCTCTCTCTCCCTTTTTTTTTTTTTTCTCCTCCAACAGAACAAGATAGATGCCTGACAACTGTTTCTATCTTGTTAACGTCCTGGAATTTAGGTCTTTGGGTGTGGGAAATTCAAGACCAAATCTCTGGTCAGATGCAGTCAACTGAGGGTTGTAATCCCCGTTCTCGCACATGTGAGCTATCCTGGCCACTGGGCTATTTAAAGCAGCAGCATTCTTGGGATTTGGGTAAATCACAGACAAAGAAGTGGAGACAGTGGAAGGTACCGTGTAACTTCATCTGATCTTCCACAGAGCTTTGGTGTCGACAAATGAAGATTTTTCTAAAATTTTACTTTAATTGAAGCTTCCTAACTAAACCTAAATATTCAACTGATATTTTAAAGGGTGGCCACTATTTTTTTCAGTTCTTCAGAGGTATCAAACTCCCATAACTTTGCCTGGAGTCATGGAGAAGAAAGTGACTTCTGCATTTCTGAAAATCAGCTTTAATATACTGTGTTTGCGAACAGAATTACTGTCCGCGATCACTTTTAAAAATGTAGACTTTGGAAGTCTTCCCTTCTTAGTACCAGTGAAATGAAATAATCAAAACATTGAGAGTTTGGAGAACAAGTGAATATTGTGTTGAAAATTCCACATAGTGCCTGGACTGGTCCACATGGACATGCAATCTGCAAGATCAAGAGATGCTTCAGCCCTTCTGCTGACACTTGAAAAAAACATTACAAGGCTTAAGGAGGAAAACAAAGTAATGGAAACATCCGCTTAAAAGGAACGTTTCCAATCACTGGTACTCCATTCATTACAGGCCTGAGTGGTTCCAGAGACAACAGAAAACTATGCATTGTTGCAATGCCAAGAACAAGAGAGGCAATACGGATGTTGTGTTGCTTCTCACTCATGGCAATCTGAACATTTTCGTGCCCTTCCTATCTTGCTGGGCTGCGTTCATCAGCCGGGACGTCAGTGCCATTGCCTCACTCTCCGTGACCAAATGCACGGTGCCAAGCAGGGGGTGGTGGGAGCGTTTCGGAGTCCTTCCAGCCAGACTCAGGTTGGGTTGGGGTGCTGGCACCGGAGCTGCATCTGCTTGCGCAGCCCCAAGAGCAACATAAGGCGTTCGCTTGAGAGCAGGCAGACACTGGGCAGGATTTCTGCCTAATGCATTGTCAAGCTAAAAAGCTTTTATGGGCAGTAGAGTTTTTATATGGAAGGTAAAAACACAGCAGTCATTTAATTAACAATACCTCAAAGTCTTTCCTTCAGCGAGCCACATGGCTGAAGTTTTCCCAGGCCCACTGTGATAACCTTGTTAAAATTTGGACAATATTATTTAATCTTTGCTCTGTAAGCCAGACTTCTGCTATTTCCCCAGTGTCGCTGCAGCATGGCAGTTGCCTGCATTAGAACACAGACTCCCCAGCATGGCAAATATTTGAAAACGTCACCGTATTTTACAGCTATCTCAAGAGCACTTTCAAAAACCTCAAGGCCCAGGAAGACAAGCACAACAACATAGCGCTGTGGTCTTTCTCAGAAAGTGAAGCAGCAGCCTTCATCAGAGATTGCTTCCAACCTGTGTCTAATGGAGGGGAGGGTGGACCGTTTCTGATTAGTACCCAAGGGACTTCTGCTCAAAATACTCACTGCTTTCCCAAGTAAGGCAGAAATAACCCTACATTGTCCAGTATTACCTGTATTGAGTTCAATGGGCCAATGGACCATAACCAGGAGTAGGACATCAGCTGCCACAGTCCGGTGTAAAGTCCGCCACGGTCTACTGGAGTCATCGACTTCTGTTGAGTTTTGATCAAGTCAGAATGGGTTAAGAAATGGGTATGTGTGGTGAAATTGTGCAATTTGTATTGTTCTGGCACTACATATATTCTAAACTAATGATCTTGGCTGAGCTAGGCTTTTTTTTGATCTTTCCTTTTTGGCCTCTTGTAACTTTAGCTTACCCAAAAATTTATGGAAAGAATACATATCTACTTTATGCCAATTGGTGAAGATTAGTGTTTGCAAAGACTATTTTTTGTCATGTTATTTTGCATCTTGGTGCAGTTTTCTAGATCTCTTAAATGTAAAACTAAACAAACATCCATACATCTGGGAGCAGATTTCCAAGTGGAGCTCAGCGCCAGCTTTTTTTCCCTTTCCTGAGTGCTCAGCACCCATGATGGGGCCAGATTTTAAAGCCAGTTCAGCTAAACCAGGGCCAGGTTTCCACAGAAACACGGAGATCCGGAGGCTCCCATCATGACAAATATGCGCAAATTCATCATTTAACTCATCCTCCCACCCAGGAATGATAAAATGACATAGTAATACAGCAGTAATAACATCAGCTCTTGATAACAACAGCAACGACCCTATGATGGACGCATAAACAGCTGGGAGGAATGTTGGCCATGGAGGACGATTGCTCAAGTCCCCAGTGAAGACCTGAGTGTTTGCTTATGTTCTTGTTTGGCAAGATACGGCACTATCAAGATACTATTCAGTGTTTGAGTAAGAGTATCATTTCTGACATGCCACTGATTCCTTGAAACATAAGAAAGCCATTGGGAAGAGAGATAGGCCGGATGTTGCCAGTTGAGGCTGTATATAGCATGTCAGCGGCAGAATTTTGGGATGACCTATGTCCTGCAGGGAAATGGCTCTGCACTGGATGGAAGATGATCTGAGCAGGTGTTTTCCATCTCCAGCTTCTATGGTGAATCGAGTCATTTGGTTTGATGACTGCCAAGTGCACATTTAATTGGATAGGAGAGATAGTTGGGTGAGCAAAGCGGGGAAACCCTGCCCTTAGTCATACAAATAGCCTGATGGATTTCTTTCTGCTACAGTCCCTCCTGTTTTGTGTTTCCTTTCCACAAACATTTGAGTGAACGAAATTAATGGAAAAGTAATTCCAGGGTTTCATGCAAAAGAGTTACTGGAAATCATTTTTGCACATACAAATACTTGTAATCAGGGGACAATAACGTCCTGTGCCAGATAAGCTGCATGGTCAGATGTCGGGTATGTGATCCACATCTGAATATCAGATGCAGGAGTTACAAATAGTCACACCAAAACCCGATTTGTTAGGAAATTAGTGAGAACAAAAGTAACGTTATAGAATAACAATTACACAGATCATCTACTTTGTAAGACATTATATAGCATGTTGGGAACAACATTCGTTGCGTGTGACTGCTTTGCATGCCACATCTTTTTCATAAGACTTTTTTCCCCAGCATTATTTAAAAAAAAAAACCAAAAAGAAAACAACCAACCAAACCCAACCCACACTTATTTGCTCACTGTTTGTAACACTCTGCAGCTTGAAAAATTCTTCCTCCCCAGTGCAAACATACTTCCTCAGCGAGGCAGCCGCGGAGCCCCGCTAAGATGCTTAAGAGGAGGTCAAGAGAAAAGCCATTTACCAGGGGAATCTCTCTCACTCCTTAATACATTTTTATTGCTACCTATGCACACAGTGTTCTCTCAGAGGCTAGGTGAATAAATATGTCTCTTTTGAGCAAACATTTATAATGCTATTTGAACACGGGGGGGAGGAACATTTTCAGCCTAAAAATGATACTAGCACCGTGTTTACATTTTTTTTCCCAAGCTGCAGTTAAAATGAAAATATCCAGACAGACATTCAGCATGAGGTTCAAGAAAGCATGTTTCTTTTGGCTACTTCCACTACAGAATTTCACCTAAAAGTGAAATACAAAAGATTGAGGTTGGGAGGGGGGGGATACAAAAGAAAGATTTGTTTGTAGATGAATTACTCTGTGAAAATCCATCCAAAAACATCAGTGTAATTGTTCATTAATAATAGACTTGGAAGATACTTAGAAATGTTTCTCTTCCTTTGAACTTTCCCAAGGCAGAGTCCTCGAGCTGGTGATGTACTTGTGCACAGACTTGGAGCGAAGGGGTGCCCTTTGCCTCCTCCACCACCACCCAAAGCCCAGCAGATAGGGTTCTGGCCCGTTTTGGGGCACTCTGGGCTCAGGCCTCGGTGGCAGATCTGCCCCCTGGGCGAGGAGCTTTCTCTCTCTTTTTTACCTCTTCACATCCAGATTTTAAATTCCTGAGGTCAGGGAGCAGCTCTTATTTTTTTAACATGGTGGAGGCATGAGCTGGACCTCTGGACACTATCTCAGTGGCGTTACTAATGCTGGTTTCAAGAGAACTGCTCACATACTAAAAGTTAAGTAGCACTTAAGGGCTTTCCTGGCCAGGGAGCGGAGGAGGGTAATTAGCCCCTGTAAGGATCTCCATCCACCAGGCTGCGAGAACTTCAAATCCCACTGACTTCACTGGCACTTCAGGGCACTCAGCACCTTCAAAGATTAATTCCTCAAACAGGGAGAGGTCTAGAAACTTATATATTACAGCACTTTACATCTTCAGCTGCAGTAGGGCTCTTTCTGGTGAGCCTGACAAAGGACAGATTATATCTTATGCCATGCCATAAACTTCAGCAATCTAAGAATTCAGAAAATACCCCGTTCTATTACTCTCCTTGCTTTGACACGAAATATTAAACACCGCTTACCAAAGTAACGTTATTGAACACAGATGTCCCCTATCACATTCAAATTGTTCAAGTCAATCTAGGTTTATATATTTTTTTTATTTAAGCGCTTGTATAAACCCAAGTGTGCCCTGACAGTAATGATTTCACAATATACTATATTCAATTAAGGAGACAAATATGCATTTACGCTTTTACTGAACTTGTTTCACACACACACATGTGCCAGCTCCAACTTATTTTTGACATTTGGTAGAAAATAAAGGAATAGAAAGGGTGCCACCTACTGAGTCACTCAGACATTTTTGGAGGCCAAAAAATCATGCAAATTACCAATATGCTCATTCCAGTTAAAAATAAACAAACGTTAAAGCTATATTTACAAGCCTGTTTGAAGATAGCCATAGATAGTGTTTTCCTTACCAAATCACTTGGTGACTACAGCACTTACCGGGGTGTAGGAGACCCTAGGTCCAGCTTCTTCTTGTATCTCAGCAGGTTTGAATCCACCCATTCCTCTGGAAAACCCAAGCAAAATGAATGAGTCTCGGTCATTGTGGTCTGTGAATATCTTTTGCAAGAAATAGATGTGACACTCAGCTCATGAGACTCTAGAAGCATTGCACCATCAACGTGAACCGTTGCTCGGGACCCACGTCATTTAGGAATCTGTCACTAATTGGAAATGCATGCTGTCAAACAGCTCGCACATAAACTGTATCAAGCAGATGAGATTTAAGCAGATATCTAAATTTACAAACCCACTGAAAAGGTGTATCAAGGCTCAAGAATGAAGACAGGCTCTCAGTACAACTTCAATATCCAATGTCCCTTTTTGACATCCATCAAGGTACAGCCCTGTCTTTATGATCCAGCAGTGTGGGTCAAGTCAGGTATATTGAAAATGGTGTGCTAGTGCTGCTGTTTCCTCACTTGGGGAGGATAAACTATCAAAGTAAACTTCAATGTTGCCTTGATATCAGGCTGAGAAGCCACCATTTGTGGATTTTCTTTAGTTGCAAAGGTACAGAGCATACTCAGCCTTGACTTTCCTAAGGGGAAGTCTACCATGCTTATCAAAATACCTTGCAAATACATCTGGAAGCAGAAGGCTCACATCTCTGATATATCACGAGTTTGTATCTAGTCTGAACTGAAGCTGGTGATGAAGCAACACCTTTGGGGCAAATACAAGAAACCCCTCCTGACTGGCCACCAGTGCAGCTCTCCCTCCATTCCCTTTTGCAGCATCTGTACCGAAAAGTTACTTAGGATGTGCCATGGATGGTTTGTTGCTTAACTTTTTTCCACAAAAGGTACTTTTATACCAATTTTCTTTTAAAAAATTGTAGCCATGACTGATAGAGCCACAGCTTTTTATTCTTCCTGACTGCATGCAGAGCAGGGGGGATGCTCTGCGATGTGGGGTGTGCCCCATGTCAGGGGAACGGTGCGAAAAGCAAAAGCCAGAGATTTTTTTTCATTTCTAATGAAGAGAGTCAGCTTTGGGACTGAAAAAGGGTAGGTTAAAAATGAAGAATCACAGGGCCAGGCAAACAAATAACGACAAATAAGATTTTTAACACTAGGGTAAGGAGGCACTGGAATAGGTTATTTTTCACTCACAGACCACTTTCTCTTCCCTCACGCTGGTTCCCAAAGGATCCCAAGTGTGTGCCCAACACACTCCATTAATCCCTCCCCGCTGAGCGCGAGCTTAGCTCCACTGAGCCCTCGCCAGCCCTGCAGATGCAGCTTTATCTTGGTCTCTGCAGATGCAGACAGATCGGTGCTTTTCACAGGTATCGTGTGTATTTAATGTTTGCCAGAATGCCTTGCGTCCGAGACTGGCGTAGCAATAACATACTTGGGAAAATAATTGTGAAACATTAACAAGTCCTTATTGTTAACAGGTGTTTCTGGCAGAGATTCCTTCAGGGCAACTTGGACAACGCTCTGCAGTTGAGTTGGTAATGGCATTTTTTTTTCCCAGAGGGACCTTCAAAGTCTCTTGTGTGGTGCTTTGTATTTCTGGCAGCAGAGTCGGGAAGAAACCCGGTTTTCAACATCCCCCTTCATGCCTACTCAAAGCGAAACACTCGTTTAGCGGCTGTAATGCTTTTCACATCGCCCGTGACTTGGCACACGCTTATCATGTGACAGCTTTAGCGTGGGGCACTGGAACACCATTTATGTACTTGAGATAACAGGCACCGGGGTTTCATCCCCTTTTCAGTTCCTGAAGTGTTCAGGGGCTGTTTTCTGCTTGCACAAGTGCTCACTGAAATATGCATTACAATGGATTTTTACCGCTGCGATGTTTGGGAGAAATCATTCCATCCAAAACCCTGACAGAGCTTTTTTTGATTTTTCCCGGGGGAGGCAGCCCGGGCTCTCTAGAGGACCCTGTGTGGCCATGGGTGTGTGTGTGTGGGGGTGTGTTACACCCCTGGGAGTAGCACTGGTTTGGTTGTGTTTTCTTTTTTTTAAAAAAAAAAGAAAAAAAAAAGTTAAGGCTTTTTTTTGGAGCTAGAAAAGAAATAAGAGAAAGGTCACTGCTAACTCATCATGACGCCATGCTAAATTTTTTAGGGTGAAAACCCTGAACTTAAAGGGCTGGATGCACTGCCCCCAAGTCACGCGTCTCCATTACCCCGGTAGACAGCACGTATCAAACCAGTGACATCGTGCTACCAAATTAACCTGCAACACTTTCCAAGGGAAGGCAAACTCCAGGTACCACTCCATAACAGAAGGGTTTGCAACAAGAAACCAAACCAAACCGTTCCCCCCCCCAAACCAAACCAATCCTCTTTTCAAAGATGTAAATATTTTCCAGGCGTTTGACTTCTACCTTAGCTTTTTAAGTAACGTATCTTGGAGACAAGATTCCCGTTGGATCAGAGGGGAGACTTTGCTACAACGATAGCTGTGCTGGCAAACCATCTCCTTTCAACACATTCTCGAGTTTGTATTTTAAGTGGCTTTGCCACATTGGCAGCCAAAAATAACTATTTTCTGATCAAATCCACTAGTTGTTGTGAAAATGTTAACGCAGTAAACGTGACTGTGAACAGCTCTAACAGCCCTTCAAGGCGTCTGTTCAGACCTCTTGCTTTTGAGGGGTGGAGAAGGGGTCTGTAAAAGGCTCGAGCAGAGCGATGCCCTGGCCGGAGTGGTTCGTTGTGAGCCTGCTCCTGCAGCACTCGCACCCCTCATTACCCAGGAATACCGCCCGTGTTTAACGTGACGCTATTAAGCTTGCTATTCTGCACGTCATATATACCCTTAAGGTTAAAGTAATAATCAAGAGCAGCGTTCTTGTGTGCCTAGGAGAGCAAGGCCAAGATCCACAACAGCTACCACAACATAAATGTCAAATAGAAAAAGGAAAAAAAAAAAAAAAAAAAAAAAGCAAACCGACAGGCAGGAATTACCCCCACAGCCTCCACTCGCACTGATCTTACTCTTTGCTGCTGACATACAGCAAGGAATCCTACTGCGTATCTTACAGGACATATAAATCATTTAAAACTGGATTTCTGGTTGAAAAAAAAAAAAAAGTGCAGCTGCGAAAACCAGAGAATTTTCATTAAGTCAGTTTGTAAGTAATTTATAGCACGCTAAGACTTACAAAATAACAAAGAAATGACAAGCCACTTTCTTGTTAACGAGAACTGGAACAACAGGGCAGATTCAGCGGGCACATGGTGCATTTCCACCCCAAATCTGGCTCCACTTAACCCAGCAACGTGTGCTGGGTTAACTCCGGTGCTCCTACGCTGGAAAACCCCCACACCACCTTCAAAGCAGGGGACAGAGAAGAGACAACCCTTGAATTTCATGATAGGTTTCCTCCATGTTTCTGGATGAAGAAGGACCTGTAGGTGGAAAGAAAACACCAACGCGAAGTACAGAAACTCCTTGAGATTGGAAATCTGCAAATTTTGTATTACTTTTGGTGAGAGGTCTGTGCGAGCACTAAGGCCACCTGAGCAGAGATGGATCTCAGCTGCTGTGGACACACATGGTGGTCTCTGGGCAGGACCATCACCTTGCTACGTCTGTGCAGCCTTTGCTCAGATGGGCCAGGGTCTACAACTGATGCCAGTACGTTGTACTTTTATTATATTAATTAATTAGCCAAGAGTTGACCTCGGAGCAGCAGCAAGTCTAACTCTTTGATCTCTTACACCAAGAAATCACAGACATTAAATAATTAATTAGTTTAATTATTATTAGGCACTTGAAGTCACTAGAGGGAGACGTGAGCACATGCCTTAAGCCAAGATGTCACATCTGGACTGGAAAAAACACCCGGTAGATGATGGCATGAAGCATTTTAAACATTTACTGTAATATCTACACCACATGCAGCTTCTCAAGATGTTTTGCTGTCATCAGCTTACTAAAAGATAAAGATTTATTGGGCTATTACTGAAAAGGAAGCTAGATACTGCCAAATGGCATGGACAGTTAGATGACTAGTTGCTGACATCTTTATTCATACATAAAACAACACAACTGAGTTGTATTTTTTTTAAACTACCATGCTTGAAGAAATCAACAAGCAGTGCCTTATCATACAGAACTTTTAAGTCATTTTTAAATCATTTGTGGACTTTGGACAGGTGTTTTTTTTTTACTGCGTGCATACAGAATACTCTGTTAACACCCTGTGAACTTTTAGTGCTGGCTAAAATAAGAGATAAGCAGTGCTGGCCACAGATCGGTTTAACTGAAGATGCGGAGGGGACCATACCATGGAGCAATCCTTCCTGGATGATGGTCACTTTTGTTCCCATGCCATGTATCTATTGCAGGCATACACAAACTTTTCAAGTGCTGCAAATGGCTTTTCTAAAGGTTTAAGACATAGACCTATGCCAGCTCTGCACAGGTCGAGAGTATTAACCCACCACCCACTTTTTGATCAGCTCTTGATGGTGATCATCGGAACGGAAAGGTTAGCACAATAACATCAACAGTTTCTTTGAATAGTTTAAATATTGCTTCTAATAAAGAAATTATTGAATAAGTTGCAATGATTACAGACCTATCTTTCTAACATATGTTAAAAAGATGACAAACCGAATGAACTTAATTATTCTACTCCTTGTTGAAAACTGTGTGAAAAATGAAGTGAATCACATACAGCAAAGTCCTGCGGTACTACAGAGTTCAATTTAAGATGTTTGCTCTGAAATTTAAAAATAAATCCAGGCCTCTAGAGCTGTTCTCCCTGAAGCCAGCTAGCCATGTCTGTCCACTTTTTCTCTGACAGCTTGATATACTGTCCTCCCTTTGTTACACATTTTGAATTCAATTTAGCATGCTACTTCCAATTAACCAGCACACACTTACTGCATTATTTGGCATTAAACAGGCACATGTGTTCCTTTAGCTCCTGCCAACGTGAGAAGACAATACCCCGAAGGTGAACCGGGCTATTTGTTCGGCGAGCATTAGGCTCTGGGAAGTGTCCAAGGCTGCTGATGGAAGCCCGCAGGTGCACGGTTTCAAATGCCTTCAAAGTGCTTCATGCCCAAGTCTTCCAGAAATGTTACACTTCATAACCATCCTCTCCCAGCAAGATTTATGCTGTGCTCTGAATATTTCTAATACTCTGGAGTCTGAGTGCCAGAAGCCTCTATTTATCAGGCTCGGTCACTGGACAAGTTGCTCTGGTCAGGGATCATATATAAGCCCATTTATGTAGAGGCCATTATTTATTCTATACAAACTACTAAAAGCAGGTGTGATTTCACACACATTGCACCGAATGTGAATTAGTTTAACAGAGTAAAGTTTCATCCACAACAGGAACCTATTGCTTCAAGACTATCAATACGGAGAAAACAAGAACAAGTTTTAATGGCATGTGTATAAAAAAATCAGCATCCTTTCACTATGATACATGTACAACAGAAAATACAGTACGGTTCTGAGATACATCCCACATACTCTTTGAATAGGGGTTACAAATTCACAAAGACATAACATGGCTATGCAAGTGCTTATTAAAAGCAATAAAAAGAACAGAATAAACAAGTTATGCTCTACAAGTCTGAGATTTGGTGTTTACCACTGGAAATTGCTTTGCCCGGCGTTAGAATTTAAAGCTTTGACCCTGCAAAAGAATTACTGGGCATGGCCACAGCGAATGCACAGAGCTGCGGTCAGCCACAGGTCAACGTGCAGGAAAAGTCCTTCAAGAACTGGGGGCTGAGAAGGTTTCTGGCCTAACTATTACAAAAACTAACAGGGGGACAGGAGGATGGAGGTTTCTTGGTCCATCAGTTCTCCCAAGGACCCTTCCTAAGCTTTTCTTTGCTCTGATAAGCAGCTAATCTCTTAACAGAAACGCTGTTATTTGTCACTGTTAGATCAACAGTATGAAGCCACGATGGCTCCAGAATGTGTCTTCGGCTCTTCTGGGAAGGACATAAAGGTATAATTTCCATGTTTGTCCCATTGGCAACTCCTGATACTATAATGGTTATTACTTACACAAACAGAAATCTGCAGCCAATCAAAATAATATGGTTGGCAAGAAATCTGGGCAAACTTTAATAGCTACGGTTCTTCAACATAAAAAGGATAAAAGTAGAATAACAATTTTTGGCAGGGGAAGCAGAGAATTTTTAAAATTCTGATTGTTTTCCTATGAGAATAGTGTTATAAATACTGAAATCTAACTTAAAACATGTTGTTCTGGTTTCATGAATTCACATTGAGTAAGATTCTGCTGCACCCACCGAGTTACACTCAACTCATTTCCACTCTTCCCAAACTGAAGTGATCTGGAATACAACAACAAGGTAAGAGAGTGGGATTTGGCACAGGAACTGCACGGTCAAAATAATTTCAATGTCTTTCTGCAAGGAGTTATCTGTGCATGCAAGTGTGTTACAGCGGAACGCACAGAGCGCTCTCTTCAAGAAAGCATAATTAACTTCAGCCTTCTGGGAAATGGAGAGCCAAGAAAGGCATTTACCAAGTGGAAGATGGACATGAATTTAAATATAAAAAACATTTTTGCAGAGGTTTTCACTTTCATTTTCAACAAGTTCTAGTGCTATGTTCAGGACAGGATCAGCCTAACGGTTTTTCACTGGAATCTGATGAAGCAAAGAAGCCGAGTTGTATTATTTTAGTAGTAATTAAACTCACTTGCCATAAAATGAATCTATGGAAAAGCTAATTTAGTAGCTTTCCCATTAAAAAGTACGTGCTGTCTAATAAAGACTATTTTGTAGGCACAGAATTAGGTAAATTTGTGAATCTGCAGTAAGGAGCAGCATCAAGATGTATTAAAGACATCACAAGCAAGTAAACTGCCTTAATCGATGGCTGATGATGCAAAGTTTTGGCTCTTCTTCTAGAAAAAGACATCCTGTAAACATTTTCCCTGCCTTGTGGAAAAAGTAAAGACCTTCAGAAATAGCGAGCCAAGAAAAGACATTCAAAACTACCTCGTCAAAAGTAATCTTTTAATATTTTTGAAATAAATAATTTTGATTGTTTTACCTTCATATGATGGTACTTTGTTTTGGAACAAAGTCATATTAAGCCCCAAATCAGAATGATCTGTTTAAGGACACTGAAGTGAACTTCTTTCCCCAAGGCAATAACATAAAGAAGCTAAGAAGTATTTTGAAGGAAGAATGAATAAAAATAAGACTATTGCATGTGAATGGTTTTGTATGAATTGGCATTTTCCAGTTTAAAAAAAAAAAGTTTGCTGAAATATTGCCCAGGCAGATCTACTTGGGCCTCTAATTCACTGGCACAGGCTCACTACCAGTCACTTAAAATACGTGTTTCACCATGTACCTAAAATTGTGACATCCTTTAAAAATACTTAATACAAAAATCTTTTATTTCCTTTATACTACATATTTACAATTCTATTATCAAGGTACTGTGGAAAATGTAAACAAGTCTACACAGGTGTAAATATGGCTTGAGAAAGGTTTCCCCTTTGATTAGCTGCTCTAATCACGTATCAGTATACAGATCAGTATACATGTATCAGAAAAAAAACCAGTGCGTTTTATAAACTGCTGTCAAACAGCAGAATATAAGTTCTTGGGTTTTGTGCGTTAGCTGCTGAGTAACCCTACCAGACAGTGGGTGCCTTTCCCTAAACTAAAAAAGCTGAGATGTCCGACTTACTGGAATGGGACCGGTGAAGGGGCACGGAGGTAAGTGGGGCTGATACCGTTGGGTCTGAGGGAGGAGAGTTTGCTCAGCCTTCAGAAGAGAAGACCAAAGGGAGCCATTATTGTGGTCTTCAACTACCCCATGGAGGCTGTAGACAAGATAAAGCCAAACGCTTCTCAGAGATGCACACTGAAAGGATGAGAAGCAGCGGACCAAAGTTGAAACTTAGGGAATTCTGATTAGAAACTAGCAAAAACCAAACAAACAAACAATCGTGAGCATGAAATTTTCACTGGGACAGGGGCTCAAAGAGGTTGTGGGATCTCCACCCTTAGAGATATTCAGATTCAACTGGATGAATCTCTGAGCAACCTCATTTAACTTTGAAGCTGACCAGGCGCTGAAGAGAAGCCTGAACCTCCAAAGGTCTCTTACAACCTACTCTATGATTCTACAAAAAATCTTGAATATAATGCAATGCTTGCATTACTACTGTAGTTTGGCTGTGCAGTAAATACACAGTTAAGAAGAAAATATGGCAGTTGCTTAACTTGGGTCGTTCTTCTCCAGCAGTTGCTAAGATTATATCTAATTGTCTCACACGAGATTTACCTTATCAGTTCCAGTTCAGTGAAATTGCCCCAAATTCACATAATTGTAGGATCAGAGCCAGGCCAGCACATCTCCAGAAGAACATTTAAAATGTCACGGCTGACAGTAAAGCCCTGCTGAGACCCCCACACTTCTGAAGTAGTTTTGGGACAACAACAATTTTGTCACATTTACATCGAATAAACTTTCCAGTGACATTCATAGAGCTCTAAAGAAAAAATTACAAGGGATCAGCATCAGCCCCTGTGATTTTCTGACTGCAAGCTCAGTTGGTTAATTAATTCTGACACAATCACAAATATCTTTATCATGTTTAGGATGACTTTTGATAGCTATGAAGTGATTAATAGCAACAATAAGACTTCCATGAAGCTTGAAAAATACCTACCAAACCTGTATTGCTTCCAATAGATCACAGTTTGAATTGAAGTCCCAGGTGAGCAAGTGTCGCTTGCTTTGTACTGGACAGCTAACAACTGCGGATGTGATTAAGACCCAAGGTGAACCATGGGGTAAAACTACTCGCCTACTCATTATCCAACCACAACAACAACCATCATCTTTAAAAATCACAAGTTAGCATCAACTATTGTCACTTTGCCCCTTCTAAGACAAAAACCTTCTCTTGCAGAGTTGCAGTTTGTTATGGTGCGTGAATGGTAGTGTGGACACGAGACCTGGAACTGCCTGTACCACTACCACGTCTACTGAGCCCATGGTCCGGATGCCCTTTAGTAAGGGCACTTTCAATGCAGTAGAACTCCAGAGGTTAATACATAGATTTTGTAACTCCTGCCCTAAAGAGAGGTAAAAGAGGCACTCTGAAATCTTTTAGTCTGGTTAACTCAGAAGATTAAAATAGAGAACATATTATTTCTTTATAATGACATAGTCCTATATTCAAGAGGAGCCTGTCTAAACAGACAAAATAGCACCAAAATATTCTATTAAGTGACCAACAGCAGCTGTTGAACAGTATCAGGACTTTTTAGAGCTGACTTAATCAAATTATTGTGCAGTAAAAGCACATTATAATCCTTTATACAGAGAACACAGAGATTATCTTTAAACATCTCTCCTTGCTTACTATCTGTTTTCTCCATCCGAGATAAAACTCTTGTCTGTGTTAGAAGGTACTGTTTGATGAGAACTGCTGCACAGTTTGACTTGACAAACCACCGCGAAACTCAACTGACAAGATGGGAGAACACAGAAAGCCAGAACAGCCTGACAGATGACACCGTGACCTTTGGAAGACGGATTCAGACGTAAGCAAGATATAGATGGAGACCTTCCAATCAGTCAATCCACACTAGAAATGTGGTACATATTCTTAAATTAACAACTTAGCAAGGACTGTGGTGGATTCTTCTTCAGTTGCAAGTGTAAAAGTAGACTGAATGCTTTTCTACAACACACAAGGTTGTTCAAAGAGGAATTAATTTGGTGAATCCTACTAGTTTCTGTGCAATGTGATATTGCAGTGGATCCATATTGGCTTCATAATCCGTGAAAGGCTCATTAAACTTCACGCTGGTTGTCAAGAGGGTTTAGAAAGTCACTTATACGTGGTGTGGCTCACTGCACGTTGACATGTTATGTACTGCTTATCCTGATACTCTTGGAGCTGCTCTTATTAAAAACATGTCCAAGCTTTCAAACAATGAATTATATTATATATCAGAAAGGATGTCCAGAGCAGATTAATGGAGGGGTAAGAGACTAGGAATAAATACATGAAACAGATTCAACTTTTTAAAAGGATCCAGCTACTAAATGGCCTCTGTAGTCTTCCATAAGAAGTGTGAATACTTCAGTACAATTCAAGCTGAATTGAATAGCTGTTTTCATATCCAAATTCAAATACCGTCTGTGCATATAAAACAGTTCATTTATTAGTCCAAATGTTACTGTTGTACAGCTCTTGGAAAAATACTCCCTCTTTCTTGGGTTTGTTCTTCATAAAAAGGAAGCTTTGGAGGGCCACCTAGAGAATTAAGGAGAAACACCATTTCAGGTCTATGTAACATAATACTGAAATATCATATAGATTATACAATTTACACTTAAATAATTCAATAAATGGTACTCTTCAAAAGAATGCAGAGGACTGAGTTACCCTGGCCTCCTCACAGAGGCAGAGACCAGGCAAAACAATAAAACCCCTCTCAAACGGAAGGCTCCCAAAGTGTTTCCTAAACTAAATGCAGAATTATATGGTATCACCATCAAGCCAGTTGTGATTAGACTACAAATGGGAGGAAGCTTTCATTCAGTACTATATCTCATTAAGAAGAGAAATTACCTAAATTAAAAAAAAAAAAACCAAACCAACCCCCTTTTGTGATAGTGCAATGAGTGCTTTAACATGCTCGCAAATCAATCTGATTTTCCAATGTTTTATCTACTTATCTGGCTTATCACATCCCACCAGGATCTTCAAAACCTGACACCTCTACAAAAAGTAAATGAGTGTGATGGCACACATGCAGCAATTAAACCTCCTTATTTACTTTATGGGGCTGTGGATATCAAGAATGTACCATGCTGTGGCACAGCTGTGCTGGAGGCAGCCTTGGGAATCCTTCAGCAGGCTGTGCAAGATCTCCACAGCCCGCTCTGAGGGCAAACCACTGCACTGAGTCAGATCAGCTTGGCCAAGACCTCCCAAACACCTGGAAGGACTCCTGGCATTTGCAGCGTCCCCTGGCATTTGCAACATCAGGCTCCTGGACCCTTAGGAGGGCAGCACACACCAACCCAACCCTTCCAAGCAAAGCTGCTGCTATCATGGGTTCTGAGTTTTTCACCAGAGGTGGAAATGCAGAGCAGCTTCTGCCTCACACAGCCTGACACAGAAACTGTCGTGGCCGCTGCTGAGCACCATGGACTTGATAATCTTAAAGGTCTTTTCCAACCTAAACCATTCCATGATTCTATGTTTGCGTAGTGGGTTGATACTCCTGTCCAAACAGCCCACTGACCACCACCATGGTCAACTCGTGATTCCTTCTACTAAGAAAGTCTGCACCTCTCCATCTTGTCTTACCTTCTTTGCAGGTTGGCCCCATCCACGTGGCTGGGCATACGCAGTTCCCGTTGTATGGATTGCACTGGGATTTGCTGGCACACTGGCATCGCAGGGAGCAGTCGGGGCCGTACTGGTCTGACCTGCAATCTGCAAGGATAAAAGTGTTTGGAAGAGGGCGAATGCTTGCTAGTAGTCTCCCTGTTCTCTGGGATCAGGAAGCTGCTTAGACACCTACGTCTGTTAACATTAAAACATGACATTTTGGAAAGCCCTGCAGTCCTCAAGTTTCGTCTACCGCATGGTCCGCCCAAACTGTAGCCCAGCTGTCTTAAAGAAGTTTCCAGAATGGAAATCATTACTGGTGTAAAACCAGAGGTTGACAGCCCAACAGAAAAGATCTTGGGATTTGCTCAGGAAAGTTCCTGTCAGCATCCTGGATCCACGCTATCTCCTGCAGCTCTCCACCGCACAGCTTGGCTGTCCGCATGCGCCAGCAAAGAGCCTTCACTCAAAGAATGTGAAATCGAAAATTAATCCGTTTTATATACACTCTTATGTCCGATCACACAATTCTGCTGCCTCCTGTCAAATTAATCTCACAAAACATCTCACACCCAAATACAAATACATTTCATACCTAGGCTGATAAATTCCCATTGCAATTTTTTTTATGCAGTCAGAGTAAAGGCACGAAGGGAAAGTTAGCAGCAAGCCACGAGGCAGGGCGCTAAATACACTGTAAACAACAGCCCTCTCTCCCTCACCTCGCTAGAAAATACTGTAAATAATTACGGCGCTTGCTTTCTCACACGGGCACCAGGAGGTAACTAAAAGTGCTGCTGAGCCCTGCATCAGCTGCAGCCCCAACATGTGGGAGAACTCTCCCCGTGCGCTCCAAGCTTGGCCTTTTCAATTAGGAAATGTTATGAGAAAAGGTCTCCTCGAACACCTCTGGACCTGATTTTAATTTATGTAATACCACATTTTCATGTTAATAACAATGTGTATTTAAGACATCTGTTTGAAAGTCTGCAATGTTAATTTACTACAGAAAAAGAGCGCCCATAAAAGTCTGTTATATTCTCTCTTTTTTTTTTTTTAATTAACATTTTGCCTGTTTAATGGGTGCTTTACCAGAGTTCAAATTAAAATCAGGCCTTTTATCTTTATGGCTGCTGCACAGTCACAGCTGCTCACAGTTATATCACAGATGAACTGAGCCTAATTGAAAATAAAAATGCAAATAAAACCTACCCCATAACAGCTTTTCATGGGTGGGGGCTTCCCTAGCTGATTGAAGAAAAATAAAAATGACTCCCAGAGTTTGCAAGAAGCAAAACCTCAGTTCACATTTTTGGTACTGAGCTTCCCCCTTGCGTTCCACTTCTGCCTAAAATTTCCCTGGACAGGCCTGCGGATACCCAGCGCCATGCTGCCTAGGGGGGCGGCTGTGTCCCCCGTTGGATCAGTACCTGCAGACTGGGTGGCTTTGATTTCTGACCACAGGACAGTGTGGAGAGGGAAGCAAATCATTTTCCATTTTCGTTTTGCAGGTTGCACTAGCACTTAAGCTCCCAGCAACTACTCTGCATTAATAACAGGGTGTTCAAAGCCCTTTCCTGCCCTATCCTAGAACAAAAAGAGAAATAATATTCCCCCAGCGTGATTCTGGGGCTCAGGAGGATTACGGTTCCTGGTGTGAACCTCCAATATCAGCACATGGATGATCACTCCTTTTATCTTGTTTGCCACAACGCTGGGATCACAAATCTCTTCTTACACTTGTTTAAACCCACGCAATTCCTTTTACTCCAGTGATTACCCTAGATTTATTCCAGCATAACTGCAATCAGAGTCTGGCTCAAGAACCTGGCCTGCCATCGCTGCCTCTCAACCCTGCAACCTGCT
>NW_009260676.1:1139033-1151146 GCF_000687185.1 Egretta garzetta
CAAAATAATTCTGCTCTCGTCGGCTAACCGTTTCCCAAGCACACAGCCCAAGCGCCTGTGCTTGCAAATGAGGGAATTTTATTTGGATTAAACGTTCCTGGACTATTGCTGAACCCCAGAGGCAGGCATAGCTGCTGCAGCTCCGCTACCCTCATCCGCAGGGATCCTGCCCTGCTTCCTGGGGAAGCAAACCCAGAGCTGGACAGAGTTTTGCATTGGTCTGAAAAGGGTCACAAATGTCTGCGTGCCAACACACCCTGTGATCAGATCCCTTCGTGCCCATTTGCACCCTCTGGAGTCTTCCAAACTACATCTGTAAAACTGTGGCCTTCTGGGTTTATTCTTCACTGGCGCATGTTCTCCAAAACTCACAGCAAATGACATTTTACAGTTGACCCGTAAATAATTTTCCTATCAGTGTATCAACTTAAATATTGATTGAATCAAGCAGTACGGCCTGTTGATAAAGCTGTTGATAACCTGTAAATGCAATTTGCTACAAACAATGCGTTCTCGAATAGCGGCAAACGTCCTGTCACAGTTACACTTAGACCAACAGGTCATATTGGTTTAACTATACAGAGTCCAGCCCTTAGAAAATATTACCCTTACCAATGTCACATTTGTCTCCGGTCTTCCCAGGTGGGCAAAGGCACTTCCCAGTCTCTGGATCACATGGAGCTCCTCCGCAGTCGCACCGGTGCCGGCACCTCTCTCCAAACCAGCCCCCGTCGCAGCCTGACAGCAAAAGCACCATTTCAGACTCACACTTGAATGGCAAGACGTACGTTAGGCCAGAGTTGTTCCAAGATGTCTCAGAGGAAAGGTCATAAGCTCTCCCCTGAAGCTAGTGTAAATGCCAAGTTTAATGAAGAATCGAAGATAGTGGAATAGGCATATTTATATGAACTCTCTTTATGTCAGGTTTGTCTAATCTAACCTATCAAAGGTATCTGTAAAACCTGTCCCAGAAATGTAACTGGCACTTATTTTCGTTTTTAACTAGAACTCTCTAGAAGCCCATCCCATAACACTCAACAGGTCTGACATGCACCTATTTAATAATCTTATTTGGAGTTTTAGAAGCAAATTTAAAATCAGTAGAAAGAACTTAGACTTAATAAACGACATATGGGACTCATTGCTGCAAGACATCATGGAGACCAGGACTCTCACCATATTAATTGGAACCAGGTTAGTTAATTTATAAGGAAATGAGAACACCCAGCTATGTAACAGGTAAACAAGCCCAAATCTAGTGTTTCAGGATATTCACAAAGCTCAAAACATGGAAGAAATTGCTCTCAACAAACATTTGAGTAATGACATGGGCCGGGGGGTGTGTGTGTGTGTGTTGAGTTTTATTTTGGTTTTTTGTTTCTTTGTTTTTTTCTTTTACACTAGAGGGGTGCAAGTACCTTTCTCACAGAAGACTCCTTGATAACCCAAAGGACAAATGCACTGTCCTGTCACTGCATCGCAGCTCGCTCCGTTTTTACAGGCACATGCATGAAGACAGCTTAGCCCATAAAATCCAAGGGGACACTCTGAAAAACAAAAGTATCGAGCGAGGATGGTTTATGAAGAAAAACACACATCCCTTTAAAATCCTCTGTTTTCTCAGCTACATTCCCTGGGAGCCAACAAAAAAAATATTGGCCATTAACTCTAATAATGCCAAGTGGTTTTGCAGTTGTACCACCCCAGCATCCAAGGTATGCAAGCCACTCAGATCTGGATGCTGCCGGGTGATCTGGGACACCCCAAAAATTTTAACCGAGCCGGCGAGGTGTTTACGTGACTGCTCTGGAGACCAACATCCCCTTACTGTTGGAAAACCCGGGCTGCCCAGGGTGCCTCCACTTACTGTGCTCGCAGGAGCGGCCGTAGTAACCCTCGGGGCATCGGCAGCAGCCCGTGAACCGGTCGCAGGTGCCGTTGTGCTGGCACGAGCAGTCCAAGCCGCAGCCAGACCCGTACTTCCCTGGGGGACATTCTGCTGGCAGGACATGGATTGAAAAACAGACAAACAAACCAACCAAAAAATCACTGACCTCATCCCAAAAAGCTCTTAGGTGACAGTTTGTATAGCGGAGATTTGATGCCCTTTTGATGCAGACCCGAGGAGAACGTTTGTTATGGAATCACAGCATTTCTGCACAGCTGTCATGCACTTAGATATTTCGATGAGAAATCTTTTATAGTATAGAGCTGTTTGAAGAGCAATTTCCCTGTTCTTTTTATAGTCTACCTTTTTTAATTTGTCTCTTTATGTAGTCAATGTTGAACCTGCACCATATATTGTAAAGCCACATAGTAAATGGTATAAATGGTATCTTCTGTGTTTTTTTTTCCTATATCTACAGCAATATTTTCTTTTAGGCACTTAGTGTGAAAGAAAACACGTAGCTTTTCCTCCTCTGCGGTATCATTGGAGTTCACCCTATTCCAATTCCTAATAAAACCAGGAGGATCTCTTTTTCACGCACAGTAACAGGCTTTCCATGTATCATGAGATACCTGCTTTTACAGAACTAAATTCATCTCAAATTACCAAAAACCAAGCCATACAAAAGTGACTGTGCCAATACCAGAAACCTAGGCATCCTTTCTGCCTGAGTTAAATTTCCCACTCCTGTGATAATTGGAATCTGGGTAGACCAACTTGAACGAGCAGGGCCGTCCAAATAATCAGATTCATAACTCAGCAAATGTCAGACAAGATCTTTCAAGAACATCATATCTAATCACTAGAAAAAGGACGCCTGATTAGCTGTCTCCGATTTCCAGTCAAAACACACTCAAACCCACACTGCTGGGGAAATCAAGACTCAAAGTTCTAATAACTTGGCTGTCTCTATCGAAAGATAAACAGTGAAGCTCTTTCTTGTGATACAACACACAGTTCTTTAAGTGCTGTGTGCATGTCTGCCCCCGTGCTTGACACCAGAGATGTTTTATCCAAGCACATCTATAAGAGACACCCACCACCCACCGTTCCACGTGACCCTGCTGAGGCTTTGCAACCCAAATGCAGCCTACGGGCGGTCACACAGACTTCAAGGCACAGACAACTAGAGATGAACGCAGGTGGCCTCTGAAACTGAAGTTAGCCAGTTATTGGTAAAATGCACTTTTTGGGGGGGACAGGGAGGTATTTTAGGGCCTTCCCAGAGCAATGTTCACGTTGTGAGTGGCTCCATGTAGTTGGCATCTTTCCCTTTCTCCCTGCTCCTTCTCTGCACACACGCATGCATGAAGCAGGTCTCCGAGTCTTCTCAGGTGCAAAGTGAAACAACTGCAATGAAGAATTCTGCTAAAAAGTGTCATTTCTATATGATACTTGTATATAGGGACACTCCCCTGTAATGACCAGTACTCGGTAAAGATACATATGGAGTTTGAGGTGGATATTCTAGATGTCAGGGACAGAAAGGCAGTAAATGAGGGCCCAGGAGTGTGTTGGGAAGATCGCACCTTGACAGTTATGATGTAATGATGACATCTGTTTGAATGTGAACTCAGAACTATTTATTTGACATCACACCAGTAAACTCGTGATTTCCTGAACATTTATGCCTGTAACTATACAGATATCTTTTACCTGGAGAGAGAAATGAGAACACAGAAATGCAGAACGATTTTTGGGAGATGGACAGAAAGATGTGGAAAAACTCTACTTCGGGCTGGCAGGAAGGTTTCTGGAGTGAAAACTGAGCTCAGTGTGCTTTGCCTCATGTAAGGGAGAGCTGTCACGGAGAAGAGTAAGGAAGAAATACCAAGACAATCTCAATTGCTTTGGACAGATGTTGTCAGAACTGTACTAGCAGGGAAGTCAATACATGGGAAGTTCAACTGCAGTCCAGTGTCAAAGGGAAGAGAATAACAAGAGAGAACTTAACAAGAGAGGAGGGAGATGTGGGCTTCTGCTTTTTCAGAGGAGAACATGAAAGAAGGTACAAAGCAATGTTCCCACGAACAAAAGACCAAAAAAGTTGGACAGGAGAAGAAGTAAGAGCCCACGCAAAGGAATTTATGAGAACTACGGAGCAGGACTCAGGAGGAAACTGTCTCTGAAAAAAGATCTAAAGCTCTAACTATGGGCAGTTCTAGGTGAGCGAAGCTACAGAGATGAATGCAGCTGGGAGAGAGTCTGCTTAAGCAAAACCTGTCCCCTTCTGTGGGTCTGTAGACACTGCAAACCACTGCTTGAACATACACCTTCACCATCATGAAAGCAGAAAATTACCTTTCTCACACGATCTTCCTGTCCAGCCGAGCCCGCAAGTGCAGTTGCCATCCACATGGTCACAGATACCACCGTTCTGACAGGTACATGTCAGGTGGCAGTTGGGCCCATATTGTCCCTGAGGACACACTACAGAGAATTAACAAAGTTTGGGAAAAAAAAAAAAATTAGCATCCCAAAAAAGGCTGAAGGTGACAGGGAATAAACACAAACACATGCTCCCCACAGAGTATCCCAAGTGCCTGGTGTCTCCCGAGGGCTGTGGGACATTTGACTCCGTGTTTATGAAACACTGGAATGGGTTGCCCAGAGAGGTGGTGGATGCCCTATCCTGGAAACATTCAAGGCCAGGTTGGACAGGGCTCTGAGTAACCTGATCTGGTTGAAGATGTCCCTGATCTGGTTGAAGATGTCCCTTCTCACATCAGGGGGCGTTGGACTAGATGACCTTTAAATGTCCCTTCCAACCCAAACCACTCTACGATTCTTATTAGCAGTTTCATCCAAACACGCTCTGTCTCGCCCTATCTCCTCGCTTGGCTTCACTCCACATTTGCTCCTCTTGCTCTCCTCCCTTTGCCCCATCTCTCAAATCCTTCTTTTCAGCAAATCCCCTCCCTTCACTTTTTCAGTTCAAGTAATTTACCTCTGAATTTAGTCCCACACATCCACAAAGCCCTCACACTACTCATGCTGTGTGGTACAAACTACCCTCTTCCCCATCTTTATGTTCTGTTTGGACTGCAGTCTCTGAAAACAGTAACTTTAGCTTTGTGGAGAAACCAGTGCGATGGTACAAAGCATGATGGAGCAAACCAGCGAGACATGGGCAGGAGATGGAGGTAGGATAAAGGCAGGGTGATGGAGTGGAGAGCACAGCAAACTGCAATGTTATCAAGCAAAGGCATTGGGAAACACAGCCATAAACAATGTTTGTCGCTGAGTTTTTATTTGCTGGGGTTTTTAAGTATGTGCCCAACTGCCGAGATGACCTCGGGTCCCGCTTTGTTACCTTGCTGGCAGCTGGGTCCCATTTGGCCAGGAGGACAGGTACACTTGCCAGTCTGTGGGTCACACTGACCTCTACCACATGCACAGAACAGGGTGCAGTCCTTCCCATATCGGTTTTCAGGGCAAGCTGAAGGAAACACAAGTCTTTTGTTAAACACCCTGGGTATCCAACACCAGTTCTCATTTTTAACATAGGCAGGATCCTATAGGTAGAGTTGGCTTCACTTTTATTCCAGCTCATGTGCTTCAAAAGCAACAGCTTTGAAACCAAACCCCCTCCAAAGACATGACTGCTTCTCCCTCTGAAACTTTACTTGAGGTTATAAATCCAATCCATGGTTTCACGTGGAACACTTAGTAGGTTTCCTACCAGAAAGTTGAGTGTACAACTGAAATATCAGCTGCTCATCCTTCCAGCTAAAGATGTCTGTCTTTCCTTAATATTGATGCTGTCCTATGCTGAAGGGCAAAGCTGAAGGGCTACCGAACATTAAAGCACTGCCTTTCTGTGAATAAGCTGAAGAGAACTTCACAGCTTTGGAAATAGCACAGGAATTCAGCCACACAATTTAGCTCAGAAATAGAAAAGTAAGAGTAGGGTTGCCATGGAGCCTTCACCAGTTTTGCCATGACAAAACTTGATCTTTTTCCCATTTATTGAAACTAATGGCACCATAGTGTTAAGCAAAATATTGAGATAATTTCTCAACCTAGAAATTTTGGACAGGAGGAGGGAACTTGAGCGATTCATGTTGAGCTGACTCTAGAAATAAATTTGGGCAAGCAGGTTGTAATCCTGGGATGAGTGTCCTTGCTTCTACGCACACAGAAGAGAGGGAAAATATTTTGCAAGAGATTTTTTACAAAGCTGGAATCCTGATTTACAATTCAAGGAGGAGGTAGCTGGGATCTGTCTGTTTTTCTACTGACAAGCTCTTAATGCCGATTATTCTCTCTGCTCTTTTTCTGAAAGAAGCAGAACATGGATGTTGGCTTACTTTTACTACAGTCGGCTCCAATGAAACCAGGCGCGCAATCACAAGTTCCCGACGCAGGGTCGCAATGGCCTCCATTCATGCATTTACAGGGGTTTTGGCAGTTTGAACCATAAGTACCTTTTGGACATCCTGTTTTAAAAGAACAAAATAGCAATTAGGCTATGTTGCTACTGGGCCTGTAGCATTTCATGTCATAAGCGCTTTGTTGCTTTCAACCCAAATTAGATTTTCATTTTCTAACTCTATTCACTTCTAGAGGGCCAGGAGTTAGCACTGACAAGCAGATGGTTGCCTCGGGCAATGCACTCCTTGGGGCAGCAAGGCAAGCAAGCAAGACTTGCGGTGTCAACCCCTGAAGAGCCGGACCAACTCCTGCTGCTGAGCCGGCTCCTCTCATTCCTCATACGTGACAGTAGCAAGAAAAGCAAGCCTAGTTCTTCAGAGGTTTTCCTCCTGGATTTCTATTCCACATCAAGCTGTCCCCACTTTCCCTCCCATGGCAGAGATGGAGAGATGAGGCCTTGTTCCCTCTTCCTTTGGGCAGCAACAGCCTGGTTTGACTGTGATGGTGAGAACCCGTGGGCTATCTCTGCCCCTTTTAGTGGTCGTTTTAGCTGACCAGTTACAGAAAGTGGGGCAGGTCTCACCTCTAAAAAAATGTTCAAGTTGAAGAAAGTTTCTTTCCTCTATAATCTACTCTTTCACTTCAAACTGGAGTTTGCATTGCTCTGGCAAATCATAGAATGCTTTGGGTTGGAAAGGACCTTTAAAGGACATTGAGTCCAACCCCCAACCTAGTGGGCTGTGGATGGAAGACATGACAATAATGGGAGATTTCAGGAGACACCTTCTCAGAAGATAGCTGGAAAGGACCTTTAAAGGACATCGAGTCCAACCCCCAATCTAGTGGGCTGTGGATGGAAGACATGACAATAACGGGAGATTTCAGGAGACACCTTCTCAGAAGATAGATATGGGAGAGAGATGCTTTAAGTTCAAAGCCAGAAAATTCTCCGAGAAAAAAAAAAACCAAAACCCAGCTGTATTTTGTAATAACCAGAAGAAACCTTAGACCTGGATGGATTGCTGAGCCAGTGTTACATGGCAACGAGCTGTCCATGCAGAGGTTTTCCAAGTGGTAGCAAGTATTTCTGGTTTCTTTTTGAACTGCTAATATTGAAGGAGCACTGAATACAAGATCAGGAAGACAGGAATGCATCTGCCACGCTCAGCTCGTGTCTTCAAGATATGCTTTAGAGCCATGCAGGCTGGAACTGAGGAAAAGAACTGGGCAGAGCTGCTAGGCATGTGCCACCACTGAACCCTGGGGATGCAGGTTCTTCTCCCAGTTTTCCAGTGTACTGGAAGAGGGAGAAGCTGGTGCTTTTAGAGCAACGTGATCATCATTCAACAGTTACACTACTGCTACTGCCTCTACGCATCATTTCTTTGCTCCTTGCTTCCTTCTCTTCCCCTGGTGAAAGGAAAGCCGATGGCTACTTTGCAAGTCTGGCTGAATGTATATTTGCACGTCTCCAAGCAACAGATCTCTTGCAATCTGTGCATAAATAACTTTATATATTTTCTCTCTTTTTCTGAAGGCATGAAAGCATGGTCTGAGTGGCTGGAGAAATCTCTGGATTTTTTTAACTATTCAGCTGAGAAGGAGAGCTTATGGTGAAGCTTTAAAGGGATGACTTTTAAAATAAAACTGAAAATTGGCTTCTGCTCAAATCGGGATAGCAGATCATCAGGCCTAAACAGATACACACTTTTATAACATGCAGATACTCTCCCCAGCCCTTCTCAACCATGGCTTCTTCTCAATGAACACTTCGTCATCAGTGCCTCCATCTGTCAGTACAGAAAATCTGTTTCATGTGCAAACCCTGGCATCAAGGAGCGAGCCCTGCAACATCTCTCTCATTTCCACCAAGACATGAAGTTAAGGACGCACCCAGATTCAATGATTTAATTGCATTCTAAGTGGGTTTCTCTTTTCCTCCTCCCTTTCCTTTTGGTCATCATTTGGCTTTTCTCTTTTTTAATTCTGTTTCCCACACTCCCAAACATGCCGCTTCTCCCTGGCAAAGTTCTCAGAGTTGTTCCTCCTCTCAAGACTAGCAAGAGCTGTTCCATTACTGCAAGGGATGCAGCAATTCCCCCGCCCTTACCAGTTTATTTATCCTTGCAGCATTTTATTTATTCTGGTTGAACAGGGAGCAGCGCAAGCAGGGCAAACACCAGCTGCAACATTCATGTGATTATTAACGAGGCCATCTCATCTGTTACTGCTTTGCCGGAGCACTTCTATGCAGATAGCTAGGGCAATTTGCACTGTGTCCTGCCATTTAAGTAGGCTCTGCCTTTATAAAGAGGGTTAGCCTCTAACCACCAGTTATCTCATAAAGACATTTTCTAATTTAACAGTTTCCTGTGCATCTGACTTCTGTTGTTTTTTGAGCAAAGCAGGAGCGGCAACCAGATTGCTAACTCATTTCCTGATTTTTTCCTTCTGGTTTGGGTGGGTTTGCCATGACCAAGAGCTCCTAAATCTTTTCATAACAACTGCATACGCGAGGGCTTTTCTTACCAATGTTATTAATTGCATTGTCAAAAAAATGACTTCTGAAGCAGCCTGTCACCTACAGCTTGAAGGTGAAGCTGGTGAGGCCGGCCTGGCTCAGGGTTCACCCAGCCCAGTAACTGTCATGGAGACGTAGCATGGGTTTTTTCATCCATTACACCACCACTTACTGCTTTTTATTCATAACTTCACTCAAGTAGATCTGCCTGTCCACCGAGTTATGGACAATTGATGGGAACCTTATTGCTAGTTTGTCTGCTTCCTCCGGCTCCTGCCAAGAGACTGTTTCAGCTCTTCACTCCAAAATCTGAGAACATGAAAGCCTCGTTGCTCTTGGCTCCTGGAAATTTGACTTCCCAGCCAACTACACCTTTTATAGATACTTTCTTGAACCTTTTTTCACAGTGCTATAAATATAGCAATAGTTGCCAGAAACCGTTTCCAGCAGCATCCAACCACATGTTGACTGGACTGAAGCCCACTTCACGTCTTTGGGAGCGGCTCCCTATGCTGTTTTTAATATTATATTGAAAGCTTCTTCATCCTGGAGCAGCCCCAGTTCTCCCTGTAGTGAGGACGGCAGGAACATGGAGCATTCCCATCAAAGTCACACTAGCTATCCTTGGTTATCACACAGTCACTTCAGACTCAGGTCCACAATCTCTCACTCCACTGACCAAAACCTAAAAATAACTCACACTTAAACTGTTTTCCTTCAGTTTTTGTGTCTGTCTATGCAATGCTCAGAGTGGCATAGCGGAGAATAGGAAAAAAAAAACCCCACATAGATGCAAAAGTAATTTTCACTCTCTGTGAACCTCCACCATTCCATTATCTCTTCCGTAAACTTTTAACAAAATTGTATTTATTAAGTGAGAATTCGCTGTGCAAGACACTGTGTATTTTTGGAATCTAAGAGAACACAGCATCACAAATGATCACAACTCATATGCTATAGGTTTAATCCTAGCTACACAGGAACCCATGGCAAAATCCCCTCTGAATGCAACAAAAGACAGATTTCATTTTGTAAGTAATTTCTTTTACATTAGAACTTCAGTCTAATCATTAATATTTTAAATTTTTAAATTCTGAAGTAAAATCTTAAGTATCTCGGCAAGTTCGAGGACATTTACTATAATCTGTAGAGATTTAGTATTATATGCACAGGTAATGACTACTGAAAGATTGCTACATAAAAGTAATAGGCTAACCATGATTAAGTCCTTTAAAATGTTAAATACTTGATCTCCACTACTGCTCTACTATAATATTTATTATAATCTAATGTATAATGGATCCAGATGGCTCTACCCTGGATGTTGAAGGCTGGATTTCGATCTCACTTACAGTGAGAACTGATGTGCAAAGGAGGACAGAATCAATCCTTACATTTACATTTGGAAGAATAACTTGTGATGACATGACAGCAATACAAATGCTCACCTCTAAAATGAGCCTCTTCCCTATTTCTACTTGAGGAAAAACCCCACAGGTTTAACTCTTACTAGACCTGCCCATATTGCAGCTGGCTTTGGTATCCAAATTGTCACCCAAAAAAGCATGCAAGCCAAACAGAGCCACACTGGGTTCCTAGGAAAGGAAAATCAGCATTTGCCAAAGAGAAAGGTTTGTTGTTTTTTTTTTTCCTTTTAAATTAGACTATTACAAGCCATGGAGTAAAAACAAAATTAAAGTTGTAAATAAAAAGGCAATTAACTGTCTCCTTTTTCGGATACTTTGGTATATGTTTCTTATCAGTTGCCACATTCCACCAGAAACAACTTTACAGATGTTCTAAAACACCGGCGTGAGGCATGTGGATCTGGGAATATTTTTTATGATGGACTGTTTGGCCAGTTGGCATTTTGTCCTCTACACCAGTCACCATTTTTCAATCCAGAGTAACAATTTGTTTAATTTGATTGTTCCTCAGAAGGCCCTACAACCGAAGTGACTTTATGAATCACTTAGATTTATTGCCATTTGCAGCTTGTTGTTTTCTAATAACCATTTGTCCTTCCTTGAGCACGGAGAGATTTCAGGAAGCATTTTGGCTTGGGTATTTGGAAATGAGAGCGCTACACAATATCCAGGTGTAGCTGAAGACGAGAGGTGTACGTGTAGAGAATGAGATTGACATTCTTCAGCATGGCATGAAATTGGAAAGAATTTAGCTAGTAAATGAGTATTTTTAAAATTTTTTTTAAAAATTAATCCCTTGCAATAATACAGGTTATTTTTATTTATTATTTCTTATATTATTTATTAGACCTGGTTTTATTATCATTATATTTAGTTATATATTTACTTTATTATTATTATTATTGTTATTATTACTGTTTATTACGCTTACTGATGCCCAAGTACCAACACAGATGAACTCAAAGCGCAAGCGTGGGCTTCTGCATAACTCGGTCCCCTCTCAGAAAGCGGGCAGCCCACAGGGATACTCACGGAGGTTGCAGTGGGTCCCGTGGTAGCCCGGGCGGCACGCACAGTCGCCAGTCACCGGGTGACATTCCTCATTCTCGGCAGAGCACTGACATACTCGGTTACAGTTCTTACCATACGTGCCCGGTGGACAAGCTTGGGGAAGAGGAAATGTAAACCAATAAATTAAATTTGTCTTGGTAAATATAGCACTCAAACAAAGAGCAAGCTCAAATTTAAAAAATAAAATCCCTGAATTTATTACATTTACTTGGGGGTTACTTCACTGCTTGATTTTGTTTTGTTCAGTCAATTTGTGCCCAACTGTCAAGGGCCACATACAATTTTCTTGTCACCAGAGAAAATCATAGGGAAATGTCAGGTAAAATTGACTAAAATAACAGTATAATTCACGAGGGACCAAGCGTGTGGATAAAGACATTCTACCTTTTGCGGGGAAGTTTAAACTTGCAAAGCTGCGGTAGCACCAACACCCTTACAGGTTTCATTTTGCCTGTTGACGGCCACATTGCCTACAGGTTTTGGACTTTCCACACCTAATGCTTCCATCTCCCTTCCATTAAGTTGACCTGATTGTAGGTCAGGATTTAGAGTCCTTTAGCAGAGGATATGGGACACCAATGTCAATTCTTTTAGTTCTTTTTATTGCTGTTTTTCTTTTTGCTAAAGCAGCTCTCAGGCAAAACATCGTAAGGAAGAACAAAGTCAAAACTATGTAGCCGGGGTCATGGAACGAGCCGGCTTTCAAAGACAGCTCCAGATGGACAAATTCAACATCAAAGAAAAACCAGAAAATGTCATTTCCATGACGCCT
>NW_009260676.1:1151166-1152108 GCF_000687185.1 Egretta garzetta
GGTCTCTCACGGGAACAAGGCCAACTGAAAGCAGAGCTGCTGCTCTACCCACGGCACAGCAATGGCCACGGGCAGGAGGCGGGCTCCGCTGGTGCCTCCTCAGCCTATTTTGAGGACTGCAAACCTAGAGAGGGCAAATCTCGCTAGCCCAAACCACGCCAGGCACAGAGGTCAGAACCCTCCAGACCATTTGGGTGAGTGACACACAGCCCTTGTCCACCTTTGCTGCTGTGAGGTTGTCATCTCCTCCCTTCTTCAGGCATTGATTATATCATCAAGTTTTTAAGAAATTAATTGCTTGGTTCATTTACAAGGGAAGTATTTGCATTCTTTATAATAAACTTACTTTTCTCACAGCTGTAGCCGGTGAATCCCGGAGGACAGCCGCACTCGCCTGTCAGGTGATGGCAGGGGGCACAGGCAGGACACCAGCACCGCTGGGCACAGCCCGCGCCGTAGCGGCCGGGCAAGCAAGCTGCAACGGTGCAACCAATTCTCGTTAGGGCACGGGGCAGGCGGGACGGTGCAAAGCTACCCCCCTCCAACGGATCTGCTGCAACCATCCCCGTGAACGCTTCCAGACCGACCCCACGGAGCAACACGGGAGTGAAAGGATCCAGTCATCGGCTCTGGATCCGGGAGGAATGGACACACCAACCCGAAGTTTCCTCCGTAAGCTCCCAGCAGACACTCACGCTTGTCACAGTGCCTCCCTCGCCATCCCTTTTCACAGTGACAGGCTCCAGTTTGATGGTGGCAGGACAAGCCGTGTACGCAGTCACACCGCTCCTCGCACCGCTTGCAAAATAATCCTGGGGAGCAGGCTGTGAGGAGAAGCAGAGAGAGCAACAGTTCCTCCTGCTGCACAGAAAGCAGCCGTCATCGGCAAACGAGCCAGTATTGGTCTTCTTGGACATGGCAATGTGCATTTAGAAGACTGCA
>NW_009260676.1:1152120-1178187 GCF_000687185.1 Egretta garzetta
AGAATAGATTAAAAAACATGAAAAGCATTTCGCGCTGGCTATTAATGAGCCTGCATGTGAAAGCTTGCAAAGACTTAGTTGTAGTGGAGAGTATGAATCCAGGTGGTGTCTATAGAGGTGGCAACGCCGTTCACTTTCACACCCATATGCACAGGCAGAGGGACAGCTGAAAATACACCACGTCCCCGTGCCGCCTTCCACCCCACAGGTCTCTGCACAGCGGTCAGAGAGAAAGCAAGGCCCACAGAAAAGGAGGGTGGGTGCTGTGAAGGCTTTACAGGTCACACCGGTGGCTGAGGCTTTGAGCATCCTCAGGAGACGTCAGAAAATTGCCTGTGGCTCGCAGAAGTCACAGCATGTCAGCGGCTGAGCTGACTCGAAATGTGCCCTCGCCTGATACCTACTGCTTATGAGATCTCCATTTCAGGGATTTATGTGGATCTAAACACGCCAGACAGCTACGTCAAATCTGGGCAATCTGGACCACAACCTGAACCATTACCGTCCAGTTTGCTGAGCTCCCCTCAACGACCCTCAGAGACGCTGCAGCACGTGGCCTATTTGGCAAACCCTCCTTACAACTCATTCCCTTTTGTACGTTCTTCCTCGTACCTGTAAGGTAGAGAAATGCCTTCACTTTCTTAGCAGGCAGGGAATAGAAGTGGGAGGAGATAAAACGATTTGGACAAGGGCATGGATTTGTGGTTGTGCGGAGAGCTGCCCCCAGGGCTCCCGAGACACATGGTGAGCGCCCACACCAGCATTACTTCTTATTGGCCTACAGAATACTGGGAAATGAAGATACCAAATGGAGATGGACTTCTTAATGTGGAGGAAGAAGTGGCTGATTGCAGAAGACAGTGTTAAAATAAAGCATCCGCAGAAGGAACTGTCCTTACCAACATCGCAGTGGTCCCCAGTCCAGCCGGCGTGGCAGATGCATTTCCCCGAGTGCTGGTCACAAACGCCATGGTGGCAGCTGCAGTTCTGCTCACAGCCCTCTCCATACCTCCCGTCCCCACACGCTGAAAGGAGATGGGGGAGACTGATGGGGGGCCGGTCTGGAAGGGCTTACCCTTCTGAAATATGGTGAGACACCTAAGCTGGTCCTAAAAACCCTCAGTGAGGGAGATTTGGAAGCCTCCTTTGGCAAAATTCTCTAGAAATACATTGTTTTCCTCTTGGAGGATTTATTTTTTTTCCCCCTCAAATTGAGTTCATTACCCATCTTCCCTCTCCCCAGAGAATAGCTTACTCCTCTCCTTTGCCCAGCAAGTTTCAAGCACCAGGCTACGTTCAGGTGCCAATACCATATCTCCCCACAGCCTTCCCACCTCTAACAACCCCAACTTTTTCAACCTCTCCACACACGGTGCCCTCCAGCCCTCTGCCCCTCCTCTCTCTTTCTGGGCTGTCTCAAACCAGACCCCACCAGAACTGAATTTCCTCACAGAGCGACTGAAACGAGGCGCTGGCGTGATGGCGAACATGATGAGACTCACCCAGCTCACAGGCTATCCCCGTCCAACCCTGGGGACACCGGCACTCGCCCGTCACGGGGTCACACATGGCCCGATTGTGGCAGATGCAGCGCTGCAGGCAGTTCGCACCGTACCATCCAGGAGGACAGGCTGCCAAGGGGAGGTGGGACAAAAGCCTTCTATTAAGAAGAGCAGGAGCAGGACACAGGTTAAACCACCACTTTTCTCAGCTTACACCCCCTCTCGCCCTGGTGATCGTGGAGACGTTGTGGGAGGTACAAAAGAGTGAAAATGGGGCCACGACTGATAAGGAATTTTACAGACAAGTGTAAAGCTCTTCTGGGAGCAAAATAGGTGATGAAGTGAATTAGCTATGACGCACCAAATGAGGTTTTCTGTTTGCACCTATGAAAAACTTGGTTCCTACCTGCTTTCTCAACGCCAAGGAGCCCAGGTATAGATTTCCCCATTTGCGGAATTTCTTTGTACAATCCTCTTAAAATCACAACTCCTTTTCAAATTGATCTTCCTACCCACAGCTGGCTGATGACATTTCACAGTTTACCTATTTTTAATTAAGCAAGTTTATGAATTCTCATCACAAACAGGTCCTATGGATAGAACCTATTTTTTTTTGGCAGAAAAAAATACAGGCCTCTGTCATGTGCCAGAGTGGCACCTTTTTAAGATGCTAACAGGAGCAAGTTAGCAGTCGCCAGGGCAGGTTTAGGCTAAACATTAGGAAAAACTTCTTCACCGAAAGGGTTGTCAGGCTCTGGAATGGGCTGCCCAGAGAGGTGGTCGAGTCCTCATCCCTGGAGGTATTTAAAAGAAGGATAGATGAGGTGCTTAGGGACAGGGTTTAGTGGTGGGATGGCAGGGCTAGGTTAACGGTTGGACTCAATGATCTCAAAGGTCTTTTCCAATCAAAGTGATTCTAAGTTCTCACTCTGCAATAGCACAGTTGCCAGAGAATGGCTCACCCAGCCTCGCACACTTATTCCGCCTCCTTACTTTCAAAGGGAAAACAGATCCCCAAATGTATCGTTAAAGTTAAAAAGAGTATGTTTGACAACGTCTTCATACTTGACAACAGCTTTTTTAACTTTGGTTTTGTATTTGAAGCCTTCGTGCAAACCAGAAAATTTTAGGTTGTGTCGAACACATCATCAAGAATGGTTTTGTACCTTCCTAACTTTATTCCTTCATGGAAAGAGCTCTTCAAACTAGGTTTTAAAGGGGGACTCACTTTATATATTCCTCCACCCTTTCCAGCTTTCATCCCCTTTCCCCAACCATCCTCTTGGTATGCTGAAGGGCAGCCGCTGCTTGCGTGGAGGTGCTGACTCCAAACCCCAGCTCACCCAGCAGCACCCCCAGCTCCGTGGCACTGCTTACAGAGCCAGGGACCTTGCGGGCAAAGCATGGAAAAAGGAGCCTTCTGCAATGGGGATGGACAGACTACTTCTAGCTGCTTGGGTGCAGGGGATTAGGAGGTGAAACGTAAGCCTCAACACGGCCTTTCTTTGCCAGCCTCTTTTCTTCAGGCTCCTCGGAGTTGGGCTTGTGTTTGAGTCACACATACTGGTCTAATTGCCAAGGGTGGAAGTCCCAATGCCTTTCACATGTTCTGGATTTAGCCTATGTCTGGAACAGCGTACGGTAATGACGAGGATCAGTCGGGCGCGCGGGACGGTAAAGCAGGCCATAGAAAAGAAACAGTTTTGTTTCAGTGTCATAAATGGGAGTTTTACGGACTTTTTCTCCCTTAATCAGACAGCCTTCAAAACCAGCTCTCCTTCCAGTTTATGACTCTGTTTCAGCCCCCTCTGCCCTGCGTACACCGAGCTCCCACACCCGGCATCACGGATTCACTTAATGGACCGAGCACGTTACTGTGTGGATACAAACCCAAAGACAACACAGGGCAATGAGCTGATAATTAAAATACCAACGAAGCCCCGGAGCAGAAGTTTTGTTTTTCCCTCTTATATTCCTCCAGCAGGGTGTTGAATTTCTGACTGTACCTTCTTGGCAGGTGGCTCCTTTCCACCCCGGGCTACAAAGGCACCTCCCAGTTACGTGATGACAGAGCGCGCCGTTGTGACAGTGACAAGCGTGGCTGCAGCCTGGCCCGTAGCTGTCCCCCTGGCAGGCTGCAAGGAGAGAAGTCCAAGAAACCCCATCAGGAAGCATCAAAGGAGGCATCGCACACAGAAAACCTGAGGCACAACCCAGCGCCAGGGAAATCAGTTTGAAATCAGCTTCCGACAACACACTTTGCACATCATAAGGGTGCCTAAGTCCGTATGTTAAGCATGCCTGACACTAAATAACCTGGTTTAACAATATGTATCATAGCATGTTCTGAAGAGGCTTTTATCGAAGGGCAGGATCGCTCAGGTGATGGATCAGCTGTCATCTCCTGCCCTGAAGAATGTCTTTGTGCTAAACTAATGGTCCAGCAGGACCGCCAGCCTGACAGCCCGGGTATTTATTTGCATCCTGGTAAAAGAACTGACAACTTCATTGTTTTCAGTGTTCATTTTTCACAGCTGGATGCTTTTGCTCACCCGGAGTCTCATTCTTTGGTCAGAGAGGGGTGATATTTTCAATGCATTCAGTTAAGCAGCTGGCTCCCAGGTGAAAACGTGGCCATCTTGCAAACGTACACTTGCTGCAGCTCTGTTTTCAGTGCTGCTGCCTACAAAAAATGGCAGTGAGGAAATTCCTATAGTCTCTGTTGCACTGGAGATTTGGATAGCTTTACGTGGTGGAAAACAGACAATACTGCTGCCCTGCTTTCTTCAGATATCACCCAAAAATTACCAAATGAGTTGAAGAAGTTGGATAGCCTCCTTGCACGGTTTCTCTGCCTGCCTTGCAGAGGCTCTTCTTCATCCCCTCAGCGCTGGAGAGGCAAAAAAGGCTCTGATCCCTGATCCAGACATGTCCTGCACTCACTGAATGTGACATCTCCCAGGATCAGACCCAAGCGATGACTTTTCAGCAGAGCCTTTGAGGGTGTCCGTGTGCAGAACAAGAAGCAGTGCTGCGGGAGGACACATCCCTAGGGACCAAGGGAGGAATGAAACCATCTTGACCTCAGGGGTGAACTTGGTTGACAGTACTTGACCCATTATCAGCCCTTTTCTTCCCATCTTGAGGACTTCCAGCTTCCCAATGCGGTTCTCACAGACACCATTTCTCCCAGGACTTTCCAGCAGTGTTCACTTTTGTCATCGCTTGGACCCCATCCACATTGAAACCACAAGAAAGTGCAGGAGCTCAGTCTCATCACAGTTAAAAGTTTGTTCTGCAAATGAGGCCTGGTTGCCAAGTTAAAGGTTCAGCCCATCCTACAGAGCTCTGGCTCAGTTTTGGGAGCAGAACTAAATATTTCCACACCACAGACCAGAACTATATCATAACCAAGCCAAAGGAAAAACCAGCTCATAACCAGGTCCCCTGACTGGTTACTAGTGGTTCGTGTGAGGTTTTTGGAGTATGCATGCAAAGCTCTTGTTATGCTTACTGAGAAGACAAAAGAGCTTTCCAGTGAAAATTCTGGTAAGAAAACAGAAATTTTTGGAGAAGAAAATTTTTATTATCCTACTGGGTGGATACAAACTTTTTTTTAGCTTCTCTGTAGGACAGTCCTGATTTTCAAAGTACTTTTCTGAAGAATAAGATAATAAGTGATATATTGAAGCTATTTTATGAAGTTCCACAACTGAATGTACAAATAACCATGGGACTTTTCTCCTGTCTTCAAGATGAGTGCAAAGGAAAGAAGTAATAGAAAGGTTTAAATTATTAGACTTCTCCCTGCTTCAAAATTTGCCGCCCGGCGCCTTTCCTCTGTAAGAGGAGGAATTATTCATTTGCAGTCTTTAAAATACCTTTTTGCATGCAGAGTAAGGAACACATGAAACTGGAGACCAAAACATTCAAACTGGACATCAACAGCCAGCAAAAGTGTTGGGGAGTGCAGGGAAATGATGGGCACTAAGGCTCAACAGGGTGCCCAAAAACTTTGATTTCCATGCAGCTCCCATGGACTGTTCTCCCCAAAATGAAGTTTCAGCTTTAAAAGAATGGGGAATTTGTAAATCCAAGTGCTCACACACTATGAAATGTCAAACCCCTGGTTATCAGCGCCCTTGAGCAGAGACTCTGGCAGAGCTGAGCTTTCCAAACTCATTTATTTTGCAAACCAGTGTGGTCTCTCTTTACCACAAGGAACTGCTTCTGTGAAGGTCCTGCTGAGCCCTAACAGCTCCAGAAAGAGGTGGGTTTAGTACTAATAGAATCAAGGCAAAATGCAGATGCTGAATTGTGCTCAGCTTCTACAGTCCATGGACAACATGAGTTTTGGGTTTTTTGGGTTTTTTTTGTTTGTTTGTTTGGGTTTTTTTGGGGTTTTTTTTGTGGTTTTGTTAGTTTGGTTTTGGAAACTGCAAAATTTGGATGAGTTTGTATACAGAAAGGAAGGTTACATCTCTGGCACAAAGAGATGCCAAATGTCAAGTCCTCACTTCTGTATCTCCAAGGCATCATGACGCTCAACCAAACAGTTTAGTTTATTTTAAATACTGGCAATACACCTTTCCTAAACCTCTTTCTTGGACACCTAAAATACCTTAGGCAGATGCTCAAAAAAACCACCCCAAAATAAAAAAAACCACCAAACACAACCTTAAGCTGAGGCAGAGCTCGCTTGGCAGATTTCATCCCAGATTAATATAATTCATTTACAAGCAATTGAAAAACACAGTCTTATAATGGAAAGTGTTAGGCAGCTTTCAACAAAAGGCATTACTGTCCGTATCACCCATAATTAGATAGCAGTGTATAAAATGCACTGCATGGCCGGCTTAAGATCAATTCAAATTCCATGATGTCAAAATTATTCCTCAATATCCTCCAGCACATTGCCTGCAATCTGATTACTTGCTGTCCTTCCAGCTGCTAGAGCTGGCAAGTCCCAGAAACTGGCAAGGGGAATATTAAACACCCAACAAGGATGGGGAGTGGTGAGCCGACGTCTCCGACCCGTGGTCGCCTTACTCCGAGCAGCTTTGGAGTGGCGTGGCCAAGGTCCAGCCTTAAAATCAAAATGAAGATTCGTCGTTTAGCCAAGAGAAAAGGAGGTTACCCCTTTGCACCGCTAACTGACCTTGCTCTTTTACTTACAGGCAAAGGAGACCTCGGAGGCTTTGTCATCTTCACCGGCATGAGGAATAAATCATCCCAGCATAAAGCTCTATTGGCTGTGGCTCAAGAGAATAAATAGGGTTTTTTCTCTAGGGGCACAGAAGGCCATTGACAAAGAGCTGCATTTCTTAATTGAATTTAATGAAATATGTAGGAACAAAGCTTCCCATCCCTAACGTAGTCTAAAGAGCGGGGAAGGGCCAAGGTGATGCATCGCTAACGCCGTGGCTTGGCTCAAGGGCAGTAAAAGTGGGCTGTGACCAAGAAGAAAACATCGTACTTGTTCAGCAGCACCTTTTCTGCTTTGTGGTGTGGCTGTAAGGCTCTGGCTCTGCATTTATTTCATGGTCACTCGTTAACCTACACATACAGGGGAGTATTACCACCACCACCACCACCTTCAAGCAGTGGGGGTCAGAAAGCCAAGTGTCCTATGGGGGACCACGAGGAGGCAAAAAGGACTGCAATGGTGGGATGTTTGCAGAAATATCTGAGAAGTGGAAAGATTCACCAGCATTGACCCTCCTGTAAACCAAAAGAGCACAGGATTTTGCAGGAGAAGCCCTTTCAGAAGACAGGCTGTGTTGCACAGTGGGGGGCAAACGAGGGAAAAATATTATGAAGAGCAAGCACAGCCCTCAAAGAGGGCTGATGGTGTACGGCTGGAGATCAGACTTGTTTCAACGCAAATATCATTTCTCTCTATTTTCTATTGCAGAAATCTGCCACCTATGGATTAAAGAAGCCTTACGACAGCGTTCACTAACAGTGAAAGTTGGCTCCCTAGGGAGCTGCTTTGGACCCCAGCTCTACAGCACAGTCTTACAGACGGCAGTCATGTTTTCAAAGGGAAGTATAGACCATGACATCATCCTAAAGAGAAACTAGAGAATCGAGAGGCTAAAGCCTGAAAATCTTAAAAAAACTGCCCCATTTTTGCTAAATTTTGCAAACAGACTCAGCAATCTCCATATGTAATATGTAACTAAAGACAATAATTTCATTTCCCATAAAATTTAGTGAACAATTTCTCAGAAGAGCCAATTTTATATATGCATACACATAAACATACAAAAAAACCTTATTAGCTTAAAGATGGTGGGATAATCCATACTTGTGAAAATCTACGAAGTTGACTTTTTTTTTTAAAAAACAAGTAACTTTTCTAAGAATTAGTCAAAAACCTATTTTGTCATGCTCAAATAACAAAATAGCCCCAGCTCTGATTTTTCCACTCTGCGTGTTTGTAATCTGTCACTTTATAATGATAATTAGATGAGAGACACCAGAAACAGAGATACAAGAGTTCATCTCTTAACGTTGCACAGAAATAAAAAGCAGAGATTTGTCATATGGTAGGAGGCAGCTCTGCTATTTAAAAATTGATGCTTATAATGTTTGACAAGTGCCAACAGCAGTTAAAGAAAAAAAAAAAAAGTTGATTATTTACACAGCTACCAAAAATTGTTCCCTTTTTTGGCATCTTTGGAAAAGAATGTGACCTATCTAAAATTGTACCCGGGTAGGTCATCCTACATTCCCAGAAGAAACCCATGTTAATGCAGAAAGAGTTTGTGAACAGGGGTGGTAAGCATAGCCCATACGTACGTTGCTCGCAGGTCGCTCCCAGCCAGCCGGGGAGGCAGCGGCACGTTCCCAGGACGTGGTCGCAGCCGGCAGCATTCTTGCACTTGCACACCTGGTGGCAGTCAAGCCCAAAGAATCCATCTGGACAAGCTGAAAATGCAAAACGTGCTTTTTTAGCCAAGTTCCCATTTCTTTTTTTGTATAAATTGTAGCTCAGATATCTGGAAACACAGGGCGCTGCTCATCTTTTCATGGGCGTTTTGTCACATTTCGCGCTCTGACTATGCTTAAGATCCAAAATTGCTTCAAGGGTTAAGCCTGAACAATTCTGCTACACACATCTCGGACAAAGATGACTCGTTTTACACAAGCAACAGATTTCTGCATAGAAAAACACAGTGGAGAATACATTCAACAGCCAACCAACAGGAGAGAGAACGGATCTGGATTCACACAGGCCAGTACTTGTGCTTCTGTAATGGCCAGAGGAAAAAAAGGAAACAATTCAACATCATGCGAGACTATGGGGCCATCCCTGATTATCTTCCTGTCTTTTAAAATGCAAAACTTATGCTCCCATTTACTTTCCTGACACCTCTCTAAAGACTTTTTAACAGTGAACATAAGCCGTAGTGTTGTAGTCTGGTGCTGAAATGAAAACCTGGCAAAGAGAACGAGTAGAGAAAACCAAGACAAATTAAATGTAGCAAGACAACCCCAGGGAGCTTAAGAAGCTCAGTACCTACATCGAGGACACGTAAGGAAGAACAGGCCCATGGATTCAATTTACATCTGTACCAGTGCTGACAGCTGCGAAAATAAGGCGTCGGTGGGCAACATCATACCCAAAACGCTGTCTTACAAGAACATGGAGGCTGCTATGCAGAGTTTAAAAAAAAATAAATTAAGAATTAGTTTGTTTAGGTAGCCTTAATTTAACCTCTCTGTCTGCATATATGTGCGTGTGTGTGTTTAGATCGTGTAAGTACATGTATAAGTATGTTATACTAAATGATAGTAAATCTGTAGATACACAATTGTATGTTGTTCTTTCCACAGAACCCCCAAATCAGTCTCAGAAGCGACGGTGCTCATTAAATGAACAGTTACTCAATAAAACTTAGCTCTTTGTCCTCCTTGTTCAATACAAACATATCTTAAAAACCCTATCCTCACACTTCTACCATGAAATCAGAATGACTGGCTTCCCAATAGAGTCTCATGATGATTACCGTCATACACACTACCCAACGACCTTCCGCACTGATTTCACAGCTCTCTACCAGGGCAGAATAACACCGTTATCCAATAACACCCTTATCTTCCACCGCTGGACTCTTCTGTCCCTTTTCTTGCCCTGACTCCTTGTCCCGGTCTACTCGTACTGCCTCTTCCACAAATGTAAATTCAGTCCTCTAACAGAAAGGCCTGTTGTCTGCTTTGGCTACAACGAGGGGGAAATTCAGTATCCATAGATACAGCCAACTTGGACCTTCGGCCAGCGACGGTGGTAGCGTAACACGCTGCCACATCTGCTTTGGCTTCTCTACTACTCCTGGAGCTCAGCGTGTGACTACGTATGATTGTTGGTCACCTACTCAAAACCAAGAGGCTGCTCTTCTCTTCATCCTGCCCAGACTGAAGCTTCTTCTTTGGCATATGAAAGATTTCAGGCTTACACCACTTTCCAGGTATGTGCTGTCTCAGAAAAACAGAAAAGTGCCCCATACAGATATAAAACTCTATCGCATCCATCAGCCTCTCAGTTGGTACTGGGGAGAGAGCTGTTATCAAGTCGTAAGGAAGAGACATCGGCATGAGGTTTCAATCTTTATCAAATCTTCAAATCCTTATTTATTACGCTTCAGTAGCGTGTATGGCACAGCATACAAGAAAGGACTTCTCCTACTTAACCCTAGGTGGCTTCAAAGGCTGACAAAGTTTTGCCTTGTTTAATGCAGGGACCGCAGAGCATTGTCAGCTCTTCCTAGATGTGCACAGTATTTATTTTCCCCTTTTATCCTATTAAAACAGAACTCTTGCTGGGCTATCCTATGATAATGATTAAGTGCTGGAACCCCAAGAGAGAAGCCCATTCAGTCCGTCCTGTGGTAGTGCTGGTTTAGGCAGCAGTTCAAATGCAAACTTTGAGGGCTGCACTTCACAAGGGCTCCACGTTGCTGTTATTAATGCATCAATTAATAAACACACTGTAGAAAAAGTCCAAGACTCCTGCTGCCTCCAATTTGTGGGCTAATTTTATGTTCCATTTTGGGATATTTGGTCAGATTAAGCAGTGAACTGGATTTTTCTTCTGTTGGCCTGATCCTGTAACCGGACACGTGCCTTGGGTCATGCAACACATAACAGAGCAGCGGGGAACGAAATTAAACAAAATTATGTTGCAGTGAAGACAATTGCAACCTTCAAAGGGGGAGCAGCAGATGCTCAGCACTTCACAGAATGAAATAAATTCCAACAATCGCCTTCTCAAGCGGGAGCAGAGCAAGCCACCGGTGCAGGGCAGGGTGACCCAGCTCGCTTGGCACGGTGTGCTTGTAAGAGAGCCGCGAGCCGGGACGGCGAGCGCAGGCGCACCTTAACGCCTTCTGGGTGTGCTGGCCGGACAGCTGGGCTGCCTGACATCAGGAGCCTACGGCCCGTGCTTCCCCACATCTCAGATGTTAACATTTGTTTTAAGAAAGCATGGATCTACTTAGCTATTTATCACAAGAAAGATGGGGTTTGGGTTTGGGGGTCGGGGTGGGGGAAGGTGTTGGGTTTTTTACTTGTCTGTTTAGCTGTAGGTACATTAAAACCGAAGCCCCGCAAGTAGGGGGTGATGACAGCAGGCATCTTTTCTGGAGAAAACACTACTGATCTTATCTATGCTTTAACAGGAGAGAAAAAGGACTTACAAAGCCACCTTTTGCTATGGTCACTACCTTTGCACAGTCCGGGAATGCAGAGGCATTAATTGCCGCTTGAGTTCGGGAACAGCCAGAACCCCAACACGCGCCTCAGGTACCTTCTCCCCAGGTGTATAACATTCTCCTCTCAGAGAGGAAGGATATCTAGAGGCATCGCTAGTAGCATCACTCTCAAGGAACCACCAAAAATGACTGCTTTTCCTTTGGTAATTCTAGACCTTGTGAAGAACCATACGGTGTTTCATCAAGTGTTCTAATTGTATCACTTGCTGCTTTCAAGAAAATGCAAAGGAAGCCTTTCCTAGGTTGTTCAGATGGCGCGCAAACATTTCTTAGTAGCTTATTTTGTTTTCAGGCTTATTTGCAAATGTTAGCTACTTTGCAGCTGGAACAGTTCTGCTCCTTTTGCAGCTCTTTTGAAAGTGTTACAGGATTCACGAGGTTCATTTTTCCAATGGCCCAAGCAGAGCTGAAAGATGCAGCAGGCACACACCACCTTCAGAAACGTCTGATTTTCTTTCAGAAAGTGGCTCGATAGCTTTATTCTTACCCGTTATTATGATATGTGATCATACCAGTACTGGAGAGGCAGCAGTATGATTGAATGATACCAGGTGGAGATGAAGAAAGCTGATCGCAGCTGACTCAGAGCAGAACTGAGATGCTGATGGACAGACAGAAGTATTTGCAAGGGTGTGAGGGCTCTTGGCCGCATCCTGTGGCTGAGGGCGCAGTGGTCCAGTCAACTCCTGAATAATTCACAGCAAGGTCTCATGAAATGGCAACCTGGAGCAACAGTATCTCCTGCTACTCGTTAGCCTGGAAAGTGTCCTGTGCTGGTGGATGCTGATGTGGCTTTGGTTGTCATTTGTATTACTGACAGGCACTATAAGTAGGCACATACCAATTTGCACTGAGTATTGCAAATGTCTCCTGATCCACCACGCTGTCCTCGCTCTTCATACTCTTTTGAGAGAATGCTGGATCACCTACAAGGCCTTGGGTCATACCTCCAAAATACTAGATTCTGGCAAATTGAAAGGTTTGCCTTGATTCAGTTAAAACAGAAATATGACTGAAGCATCAGCCCTGCCTCAAACACCACGGCACACTCAAGCACTATGGTGGTTCCCTCGTCAAGGGATGAACACTGATTACTCATCAAGACACTGCAGCATGTTAGCTGGTAACACAAATGCTTGAAATGACAAATACAAGCTCGCTTGACCATAGTGCCATAAATCTTCCAAGAGCTTTCTACAGTTGCTACCGTGCATCCACAGAGGCAGAGTAAGCTGGATAAATCTGGTTAACTTCACCATGAAGAGATACACTGTAAAAGCCCAATGCTGAGAATTAGCCAGGGCTAACATTAACAACGCTAATAAATAATAAGAGATTATGGAAATCTGTGGCAAATAAAGAACTTAGAAATGGCCACTGAAGTGATGTTTTGCAACAGGGACTGGCATGTAAACCTATGAAGCCCTAATTCACACCGAAGGTAGCAAATTAATGAAGAAGAACAGCAGTACTTTGCTCCCACCTGAAAAAAGAAAAGCATTCCCAAAAAAATCCAAAGGCAAGTTTTGTCACTTGTGCAAATTCAGCTTGAAACTGGATCCCATGCTGTCACAATGCAAAATACCAGAAGCAACGACTGCAGGCTCAAAGACACTCATTGTGCAGGGCTGATATTAATTATTAATATTAATCAATATTAGATGTTGTAAGGTGCTGTCTTCTCCTAGGACTCTGAACTTAGAAGGCTGCAAAAGCTTCAGTTTCTATGTTTTTGTGATGATGGAAAAGTCCTTCCCAGACCTGGGATGAAGCAACAGCAGTATGTGAGATGCCCAAGGCAACCCAGCTCCCGCAGGTCTCAATCTCTACGTTCTTGTCCGCAAGGCGCAGAGCTTGGCTGACGTGGGTGGATTGCCAAGAGGACAGCAAAAAGCACATCCTCGCCAGAAGGGAACCCTGCCAGTCTCTGAGTCACTAAAAACAGAAGTGCTACAGCTCCTCAGAGAAAAGGTGCCAAGAAGGTTCTACCAAGGGCAAACCACCCACACATTTTCCTTCATCTTTCGGAACCAGCCAAACCATTCTGGTTGAAGCTTTCTACATGAAATGGTAACACAGGTCAGCTCAGAGCAAATGCTCTGCCTGCTTGAGAGAACACATGTAGAAAACAGAGTCTTAGGAACAGTAAGTGCTAAATTCTACTCTCGCCTCCACAATCTTCTTTCAGGAATTCAAAAAGATAAATATGTCCAACATGACTGATTTGGAAGCTGAGACTTGTATTTTTTTTTTCCAATAGATGTCACCCAGGCTTCTCCATATTCCTCACACCTCCTTTGGTGAAGGATATTTAGCCTCTTTGTCCCCATTTTGATTCCTGCCGGAACGAACAGATTTACACCATGACACAGATAACTGTATGGCCTTTCCAATAAGAACATAATAATTAAAAAAAAAAAAGAATAGACTTATGAAAACAGAGTTCAACTAAATAATTTCAAAACGGGACATAGTGGAGGTACCACAAGTTATGAGGCACGCTTTGCAGCAGAGAGCGCGGTGCTTTGCTCATTTACTGGTAAGCTGTGGAGCACCTCCCTTCCCATCAGAGGGCAGTGGCTGCCTGCAAGTGCTGCCTCTTCCCTCCATCGTAGCTGTAACGCTACCCTCAGAAACGTGCTGATAAAGCCGCTTTCTAAGCAAAATAATTGTTACTTTGGTTTAATGATCATCATTTGTAGAATCTTCAATCATTCACACTTAAATAACTTTCATAATGTCTGACTGACTACGTGCTGTTTCTGTTGTATTCAAGACTGCACTTCCTATGATCTGCACAACGATGCAGTGTGACAGCAACCCTCCTTAGACCATGCCCCAGACTGACTCACAATAACGTACCTAAGGAATCCAGTTCTCCTTTCCAACACTTAGCCAAATGATCAGGTAATAGAAAATGATCTGTTGGATTTAATAAAGTTGAAAGTCTATCTGTTGTTAAAGAATTCCTTTGGGAAGATGCACAGAGCTACGTTTTTCCTCCAAAATGTTTCAGAGATGCAGTGGGAGCAAGCAAGTGTAAGGCAGGACAAACGTCTTTCTGCTCAGCGTTACTGAAACCAGGACAACTAGTAAGACTCATGAAGAGTCTTCATAAAGATGTGATATAGCAGGGGTCTTCAGCACATATCTAATTTCAACCACATAAAAACATGCGCCCAACGCTAGGCACATGGCAAAATGCTTTGCTGAGTTAGGATGGAAGTGCACATTTCAGTATCGTCTTCCAATTAAGTTCAATGGTTTATTTAGATCAGGAGCCTCCCTTCTCACAAGGGGTCACATGGAGAGGACAAGGGGGAATGGGCACAAGTTGCTCTTGGGGAGATTCCGACTGGACATAAGAGGGAAAGTTTTCACAATGAGAAGAGTCAACAATGGGAATAATCTCCCCAAGGAAGTGGTTGACTCTGCCACATGGGACACTTTTAAGATTCAGCTGGACAGGGTGCTGGGCCATCTTGTGTAGACTGTGCTCTTGCCTAGAAAGGTTGGACCAGATGATGTTTGAGGTCCCTTCCAACCTAGGATTCTAGGATTCTATGAATTGTAAAACCATCTCTCTGGTGATCTGGGAAAAAAAAACCCATCTGCATAAACCCGAAAGGGACCAGAGGGAGCAGCAGTACCTCTTTCACAAAACGTTCCTGTCCAGCCCGCCGCGCAAGTACAGGCTCCACTCACGTGGTCGCAGGCAGCTCCGTTCTGGCACTGGCAGCTGTGCTCACAGCTCGGGCCAAAGCTTCCCTCGGGGCATCCTGTAGCGGAGGAATCAAAACCAGATGATGGGTTAATTCTGGAGCAAATCAGGGATAAACAGGGAAATTTTAGATACATGGGAATTCTTACTATTCACAAAAGAAGAATCAAGGCATAACAGTAATGCCCTAAAACTGATGCAATTAAGTATTCGCCTTGGGGTCCAGGTAAGTTGGGCTACTTTTATTAAGGTCTATTTTAGAGAAATGCCAGGGTGTTGAAAGACTAATTTCTGCACACAGAACTAATATCATCCGATAGTTGCAAAGCCTGTGACTTCACGGGTTCTGCTTGATGACACTTTGCATGCCGGTCTGGAATTGCTTATGTGCACATCTCCTCTGGGACTTCATCAGCCAGGATGGGGAAAGCTCCCAGCTTCTGTGCCTCCTTTTGAGGGCCTTTCCTCTGTTTTCCTGCAAATCCTCCTTCCCTAGAAAGCTGGAGAAAATATGAAATGTGGCGGCTTCCTTAGGAAAGCTCCAAACTGAAAGCCGCGTGCTTCATTTTCAGGCTCTGCTTTGAAAAATTCAAGTGAAAACATTGCATCTGAGGGACAGATTAACAATTACATTTCCACAGTGCCTAATGTAGAGTTTTAAAAGATTGGCGTGGTACTCTCTATGGGAAGAAAGAAAGCAACACTTGAGAACAAAAAATAATTTCTTTGAGGATTATAGGAAAAATCAATTAAGAATAGGGCCAGTTGCCTAATCCACATTAGATATTTTAGACAGGCTGAAATGGAGAGATCTACTTGGCTAAACACAGTATTACAAGGCCTCCACTCATGTTTGAGGGTCTTGTGAACTCCCCTCTAAATGAGTTACATAGATTATTGCCAGAGCTTTTTTAAAAGTGTAGGATTTTAGCATTTACATCAACAAAGTGTTTTCCAGGCGATCTGGAAAGAATCACAAGGAACAAAAACCAACAAGGCTCCTCAGATAACTGCGTCTGGAATAAAGTGGTGGGTTTGGTGCTGCCTATTCGGTGCCGTAGATGGGCAGCAAGAGGAGCTGGTATGAATTCGGTCATTCCTGCAGCTTAGTGACCCTCTACTAACTGAAGCCAACCCCTAGAGCTCTTACAGAGGCTATAGGTTGGGATGGGAGACAGAAGGATAGCAAGGCACGTTAAGAATGTCTTTACTCTCAATCACAGGACGTTGTTTAAATGTGGAGTCGTTTAAATGGATGAGTTGTGCTTACAGGTGGAATTCAGTCCCAAGGTTGAATCAGTGCAAAATCCCATTTGCGTCGCCTCCTATTCCCCAAGCTGCAGATCATCGTGCATCATGTCTCCTACACTAGTTTCACAAGTAGATACATGGAAGTGTACTTGCGTCGTAAAAGCTTGATCCTGCTCAGTGCTTACTTTTCACTTGAAATTTCAGTCGGAGGCCAGAGAATCTATGCAAGGAAAATAGCATTCCAGTGCAGTAATAGGTAGGGGGCTCTCAGCTGAGCTTTCTTCAAACCTACAGCGTTTAGCCTGGAGCTGAGGCTTTCAAGGTGATGGCAACGGGTCAGTACACTTTACAAATGACTTCGCAGTCCACATCACAGGGAATCCGCCCTCTGAGCGAGCAGGTACAGGCTGCAGCAATGCCCGCTGAGATACATCCAACCCACCGGAGAACCTGAGCTGCCTGCAAAGCCACCAAGGGACAGAGCCCGACCTGCAGCGAGAGGCTAGAGGTGCTCAGGAGCAGAGGAGCTCTCCAGGGAAAGTAAAGCTCTCACCTCCAAGGCAGCATAAAATGTTTAAGGGAAGAATTATGGCTTTTGTAATCTTGTGCACGCAAGATTACGATGCACACACACACTTTTTTTTATACGTATATTTACACACACACATATATATACACACACACAAACTAACTGAAGTGGGGTAAAAAGCAGGCTGAATAAAACAGAAAACCCACAGACAGAACATTAGGGGTTGCCAGATGTTGTGTCGGTGGCAATGATTTCACCAATTACCTTGCCAGAGAAGATGACAACCAGCTATTTGGCTACTTTCTGTCTGCAGAGATGCGGTTTTGAGAGAGGTCAAGAACGAAAGAGAAGTGGACCTGGCAGCTCTTTCTCTGGGAGCTGGTCTTCCCACTAAACTGTCCTTCCATTCCCTCTGTGCCAACAGTAACAAGAGCCGTAAGATCAGCTTTCCATGGTTTTTGTCTTAGGTCACCGTTCCGGATTGTTTTCACATTTCTGTGTGACACCAGCAGTTAAACGCTGAGATGTTAAATGCTCACTACTGAGACTCTGGAAGCTACCTCTGTGCTACTGTAAGATTGTTAAGCTAATAGATAAAATATTTATTTAACAACATCAATATAATCAATAATCATGATCATCATCGCAGCTTAACTGCGCAACTTATTGACACAGGATGAAGTGGATACCAAATGTTTGCATGGAATCAAAAAGGAAATAGGCACATTAATTGGAAAAAAAAAATCAAGTTACATTAAATATAGAGATATTGCTTCTGTCTCAAGAATCTCCTGAATGACAAATTGATGAAACATATCAGGAACTATCTATATGCCTGTTTTTATCCTCTTAAGGCATCTGCTATTGAACTCTGTTAGAGACAGATTAGTGGAGATCATGGGCGCCTCTGGTAAGACCATTGCGCATTTTGGTTCTTAATAGAGGACCCTAAATCTTCCTGATTTTGCTTCTGTTATGTACATGTGAAGCAATTCTATATGCCTGGCCTTAAAAAAGATTTATGAAGAAAAATTGTGGACCTAAAACTGGATAAATAAAACCAATATGGAAACTTCTATGCCACAAGCCAAATACACATGAATCCTGTCACTCACACGAGGTCTTAACATTAGAAATAGCTGTTGAGTCCAAAACAAGTCTGAAAATAACTTCTCTGGAATCCAAATTAGGGAAACTACGTAACCCTGATGGAACCCGAGAGCCGTGCAACGTGCTGGGCAAACCGGAGGCGGTACAGCCTGGAGGTCTTCCTGGAGGGAATTATCAGGAAAAACAATTTCTGGTTTTGCAAATTCCCCGTGTTGACAAAGTGGCAACTTACTCCATTCGCAGTGTTTCCCAGTGAATCCCGGCTCACAGAAGCAAGAGCCGGTGACCGGATCGCAGCTGCCGTCGCTGTTATTGCAGACACAGGTGTTTTCACAGCGCTGTCCCCAACGGCCACTACCGCAGGCTGCAATGCAAAACGGTATTTACATTGAGAACCACCTCTGAGCTTGCCTAACGGATTATTTTACATCTAAATGAGAGTACAGAAAAGATGCAAAATGGCCCCTTAAGATACAGAAGCTCTGGACTAAACTCTCAGCTGCAGGATGGGGCAATCCATGGAAATAAATACAATTTCTGCTGATTTATTTCAGCTGAAAGTAAGCAGATATTATGCCATCCACATAAAACTAATCATTCACAGTCAATCCCTATCAATCAATCCACAGTCACAAATGTGTAATTTCATGGAAATAAAACATCAGCTATTGACTCACTTAGCAAAAATCTGCATAACCAGAATAGATAACGGGTAGGACAAGACAGATTTAACGAGCATCCTCCGTATTTTCCTCAAAACACGGGGAAATGCAACATGGACAAAGACGGTCAAATCTCACAGACTTTGTTAAAGTGACTTACTGCTTTCATTCTAAAAATCACATAACAGCAACATGATTACGACAACGTACCACAGCATCTCCTTCCTTTCTTGTAAGGATAAAGACGAAAGTGCCAATTAGGGCAACAGAAACCTGGGTTTGGAGTTGGGCATCTGTTTCATGCCTGGTTGGCATTAGTTGAAGAGCTGCAAAACAACTTTTCTCAAATCTTTTCCTGAATAGAAATAAAAGCTTTTCTTTGCCATGGTCTCTTAATTCTTTAGACAGCCTAGGGAGTTATGGAAAGCTATCTAAATGGCGCTACACGTTACCAATCGGTTTGATTTTTAAAATACACATACTGGTGGAAATTTCAAACTTTCCCCGAGTTTTCTTCAGTACCGAGCCTGAGAAGCCAGGTCCAAAACTTCCTGGCAATTATATGATTTTCTGTGTCTACAATCAAGTTTAGAACGAGGTTTGTATTCTGTTGGCTTTTTGCAAGAGGGATCATAACGAATCAAGCAGAAAAGACGGGAAACAGAAAAGGAAAGAATCAAGCAGGATGGCTTAACATTTATATGGTGCCATCCAAAAAGGGCAAATTTGTACTCTTACACGGCCATCCATATGGAGAGGGATGCTAAAGTCAACAGAAGTATGGTCTGCTCTTCCAGAGAACAGAATTTCTCCTAGCATTTATATTCACGAGTTAAGGAGTGACCTTAAGCCACACGACTCTACTTGCCACTCACTTGTTGAATAAATCTCCCCTAAACAAAATGAAAAATTGAGAATTAATCTTAAAACTAATCTGCGCTGAAAATGAAAAACAAAACTGTCTGTCAGTCAAAATGCTGACAGGACAGATGGTATTGGGCAAAGGGATCCATAGTGTTGAAATAAGAGCTTATATCAATACTTTGCACTTCACCAGCCATCTATTTCAATACTTTGAACCTAGATAATTAAGGATTATAGCCACCCAGGCTGTGCAAAACCGTAAACACACAATTTCAGAAGCAATAAGATTAGTAAAAGTATATTGAAAACCTGTAATAGACTACGAACAAACAGAGCTGGTTCTTACACCTGCAGTTAAGTCCCTGGGAGGTACCACGGGCCCTGTGGAACGAATACGCGTTTGACTTACGGTGTTTGCAGTTGTGGCCAGTCCAGCCGGGGGGACACGCGCACTCTCCGGTGACGTGGTGACACTGAGCACCGCTGCTACAGCTGCACAACAGCAGGCAATTTTGTCCATAGTAACCACTGGGGCAGGCTGAAAACAGATGAACAGACTGGAATTTCACCCAGATAATAACTCAGGCACAGGCTGATCTTTGCAAACAAGACAGCAACAGCTTGCCCCCTGAAACATGTATTAGCTGAATCCAGAAATCAAAACTGCAAAATAAAAGAATCATCTGCAATTTGTATACTGGGTGTCTGGGGCCGAGTCCTGTAAAATGGGGAACAGCTTGAGTGACTTCTTGGGTACTTGTCCTACACATCAGGATCAATCAGTGGAAAAATACAAGAGTGCTGAGCAAACCTTCATCAAAAGCGATTTTGTGACTAAGAAGGAGAAAAAAATATGCCACCAGTGAGGCCTTGCACGAAGCACTGCTGTCCCTGAGAGCCTGTCTACCCCAGCACGACAGCCATAGCCAAGCAGCCTTCAATACCCACAGGCTGGGTAAGGAGTCATGCCCCAGTAGCACAGACCAGTTGCTTGAGCGTATTCTTATGGTCTCCCTGATCTGCAGGGACAGCACTGAGACTACTCCTTCGTCGTCACTACTCAGCCCTGAGTGAGCTACATCAAGGAGCATGGCTGCAAACATAACCCAAGAGTGACCCCAGAGGGGCCATCGGTCGGCACCTCGTGCCAAGTGACCAGGATTACAATGCAAGTATTGCGGCTGTTAGATGTATATCTAAGTATACATTGCTATAAATAAGGTCTAATGATAACATCGATCTGGGATGCAGTTTAGCTTGTCATCTGCATTTATCTGTAATCTCCCTCCAGTAAATAATGTCAAATCCAACCTGAGGAATTCCTCGAGCTGAAGGGTACTTTATCTTGGGGATCAGCATGTCTAATGCAACAAGCATCTCATGGAACAGCAAGAAGCTAGAAATCAAACCACAACCTGAATTTTCAGACTGACTTTCTTTTCACGGGGAAGGCTGATGTGAGGACTTACACGCAGAGCAGGACACCCCGGTGTAGCCAGGGGGACAGTCGCAGGTTCCAGTTTCTCTGTTGCACTGTCCCCCATTGGCACAGGGCTCACAGGAGAACTGGCAGTCTGGTCCCCACCGGCCAGCCGGGCAATCTAGGAAAAAAAGCACATGAGATGTCCCCAGTGCTATTTTCTGTTTCAAGGCAGTTATAGATTTCTGCCATTACCTTGGAGAATTTAAAAATACTCTTAAAACTCAGCTGGATAAAGCACTGTTATATTATCTCTACAGACCCAGAGCACTGCCACAGCAAACCGGCTGAAGAGTCAACACGCCGCTGAACTGCAGCATGTGAGAACACATCTAAAGAGAGACCCAAAGGCTCTCTTCCAACTTCCATCAGGGTGTGTTTGTTCATTGGTTTGGTTTCTGATTGTCCTGGTTTCGGCTGGGATAGAGTTAATTTTCTTCCTAGTAGCTGGCATGGTGCTGTGGTTTGGATTTAGGATGAGAAGAATGTTGCTAACACCCTGATGGTTCAGTTGGTGCTGAGCAGGGCTTACACCAGGCAAGGGCTTTGCAGCTTCCTCTGCTCTGCCAAGGGCACAAGAAGCTGGGAGGGGACATGGCCAGGACAGCTGACCCCAACTGTCCAAAGGGATACCCCACACTGTATGATGTCATACTCAATATGTAAACTGGGGGAGGAAGGAGGAAGGGTGAAGATGTTTGGAGTGATGGCATTTGTCTCCCTGATTCACCGTTACACGTGATGGAGCCCTGCTTTCCTGGGGATGGCCAAGCACCCACCTGCTGATGGGAAGTAGGGAATTAATTCCTTGTTTTGCTTTGCTTGAGTGCATGGCTTTTGCTTTCCCTATTGAACTGTCTTTATCTCAACCCATGGGTTTTCTCACTTTTACCCTTCCGATTCTCTCCCCCGTCCCACCAGGGGGAGCGAGTGAGCGGACGTGTAGGGGTCAGTTGCTGGCTGGGGTTAAACCACGACACCAATACAGTAATGTCAGGATTATTTGGACATATCTGAAAAATTAATTATTGCACTCAGCAAAGGAAATCTCCAGAGGATGGTAACCTGCAGACAGATGCAGGAGGGGAGGGCTGCTGTTGTATTTTTGCTGGGCTGAGTAGGGGTCAGGGTGGTCATACAGCCCAGAGGGGCTGGATGTGAAGTGGAGCCCAGGTCTCCATGCAGCTCCACCTCTTCCACCAGGTTCCTGCTCTGTGAAGCGGTGAGCCACAACCCAGGTCCATGCAGGGCAGATGCTCCTCGGGTGTGCGATAGCCAGAGCTCTGCAAGTGCCAGATGGGCATCCCGTGGCCCCTGGTAGTTCAGGGTCCCTGAGACTTTCTTTGTCCCTTTAGTTAATTACCCACAATTACCCTTTCTAATTCCTTCCTCCGTTCCAGCTCCTCACCTGCTGGTTCCACAATAGCTGTCTTTGGCCAAGGTCCCTCAACAGTTCCTGAGGCACGTTGTGTGCAGAAAGCAGCATGGTCCCAAGCTCTGCTCTGGGACTCAGAGCTGCTGCAACGCACCAGTATCTCTGCCCAACTTGTATAAACCCCGCCCAGCATACAAATGGCTATTATTAATTGGAGCAGAGAGACAGGTCAGGGTAACTGCATCATGCTCCCTCCTCTACAAGCAATCCCATGTGGTGGATGTCGTACGTTCTGCACTTGGCCATTAGCCATCCTGCAAACGAAGCCTATTGCATTGCAGCAGTTTTGGAAGAAAACAGAGTAATTCCCCTTCTTATTGTGTCTGTCAAAGCAAGACACTCACTACTCCAGCCCAACCATGAACACACCTTGCTCACATGTAGGGCCAGTCTTCCCAGCTGGACAAATACACCGCCCTGTCTTCACATCACACGGTGCTTCTCCACAGCTGCACCGCTGCTGGCAGTCCACCCCGAAGCTCCCAGGCTGACAAGCTGGTCAACAGAAACCCAAAGACACGGTTAGGATAAGGCAGCATTTTGAAGACACTGGGAGGCACCGCCAGCAGCAATTTTAAACTGAGCTGTGCTGGTACCAAGTGATCTACGTCAGCATCAGCGTCTCAGCAACCGGTGGTCTGTAATGAACTGCAACAGAGCTCTAGAAAATCTGTGCCTGAAGGTTTAAAAGGAACTACAGCTACCTGGACAAACGTTAGTTCTAGTAACTGGCCTCAGCCTTGTGCCTCGACCTTGCAAGCTGAGTGACCCAGCAGTTGCCAGGCTCCAAATACCAGTTTGGCTTCAGTGGGGAACTGCCAACCCTTACCACCAACAAATGTACCTTTTATTTGCAACTTCTGTATCTGAACATAAGCTTACTGAGTAAGCTTTCCCATTCAAAGTGTACCTCCCAGGGAAACAGGCAGTGAGTACCTACATAAATGGCATTTTTCTCCATGAAACCCAGGTGGACATGGATGCTTGCAGACTCCCGTCTCATGGTCACACAAAACATCAGCAGGACAGTCGCACCTCAGTGTGCAACCAGCCCCATAAAAACCAGGCGTGCACTCTGGAAAATGCAAGCAGACACAGAGCACGTATAAGAAAAAGGAAGAGTTAGGAAAACTGAACAGAAGTCAGAAAATAATTTGGCGGAAATTTGCAGAAAATCTATTTTAACGTACATTTTAGAGGTGCTGATAATGAAGCGTAAATACTTATTAAACATTTGGATGGACATTTCAAAGAGGTTACCGCTTAAACACAACACAGAAACAGGCTGGCAGAATACTTAAGGACATATTCAATTACAGCCATTACAGAATTGCTCTTCTTATCTGTCGGCACCTTCTGCTGCTCTCTGCCTTGGTGCAAAGCCTGTGCGGGGCGAGGGATGCTCTCCCCCAGAACTGAGCACATCACCAAGAACGCTGAAGATATTTAATACCCTCACTATTATTCTCCACCAAACCCCACAGAAGCAGTGTCATAAATCCAACACGTTCCTGCCTGCCCAGAGAGGAATCTGAAGGGAGAATCTTTATTGCGTTACTCCATTACTGTCTGGAGAGGGCTACTGAGACATGCAAACATGAATGTGGAATACAATTCTCTTTGAACTACCCCCAGAAACTACAAAGAATAACTTGAATTCAAAGACCTGCAAATCTGAAGGAAAAGCAGCATTACTGAAACCCTTTACAAATAACCCTGCTGCCACAAAACCCAGGCTTTGCCACTTATTTACTGCCTGTGCGGAAAAAGGAAAGAATAAAAGTGAAAACTCCCACAATCTTTGTTATTTAGGGTTGTATTAGAATTCGGTTTCTAGATTTCTGTTGTTGTTTGATCAGGCTAAAACTCCTGCATTCTTAAGCTGTATTCCCCTTGATGTCCCTGTAAGCCCTGGGATAGCAGGCACTCAGGGTGTTTGCTGTATGAAAAACCACAGACACAATAATTAGTAAAATATGAATATATTAGTAGCAGCAGCAGCCGATCAAAGCAGATGGGAGAAAGAATGAGAAATAATGCTAGGACAAAGGAATAAGTAGACAGGGGGAATCTGGCTCCCTGTTATACCTTTCTGACACTTCTTGCCGTGATAACCAGGCTTGCAGGTGCAAGTCCCGTTCCTCGCGCTGCATTCCAGCGTGTGCTCTTTCACGCACTGACACTCCTCCGAGCAGCCGGCTCCGAAGGCCCACCTGGGACAGGCTGCAGTCAGATGAAAAAGAATCATTAGCTCTGTAATTATGCATGAGTTATTTGAAATCGCACGCTGCTGCAGAATGCAACCGCTCTGCAAAAAGCAAATCGTTCATTTTACCTTCAGCAAACGCATCCACGTTCCTATGACAGTGCCTATTAACGTGTGGGTGTGTAAAATACAGTTTACATGATTCCTTTATTAAGTAATTCATTTCATTTCAAGCAGTATGTGGTGAATGCAAGAACCAGAAACGTTTCAAAGCAAACTTAGTTAAGTTTCTGAATGAAAAAATATTTGGATACGCTCCAAGATAAAAGCTTTCATGAAAAAAAAAAATCATAACTATTTTTCAATCTTGTATAGATTTTACGAACAAAACCTGTAAGTGCAAAGAAACTCAGCCATCTCTTTTGTAACGTTTTTGTTTTCACAGAATCCCAGCATGGCAGGAATTGGAAGGGCCCTCTGGAGCTCACCCAGTCCAACCCCCCTGTTAAACCAGGCTCACCCAGAGCAGGGGGCACAGGACAGCGTCCAGGCGGGGGTTGAATATCTCCAGAGAAGGAGACTCCACAGCCCGCCCTGGGCAGCCTGGGCCAGGGCTTGGTCTCCCTCAAAGTCAAGAAGTTCTTCCTCACATTCAACTGGAACCTCTTCTGCTTCAGTTTGTGCCCATTGCCCCTTGTCCTGGCGCTGGGCACCACTGAGAAGAGTCTGGCTTCGTCCTCATGACACCCACCCTTCAGATATTTGTACGTGTTGATAAGATCCCCTCTCAGTCTTCTCTTCTTCAGGCTAAGTCAGTTTTGATTCTTTTTATTCCCATTTAACATTTCGCCCTCATCCTGCCCCTCAGCTCCCACTCCAGCCATACTGACAGCCACTAAGTAGCTCCAACCAGACTTTAATCTCACCAACGACTCTAAGGTCTACCCCAACCCAACCCTACCTATAGTCCTCACCTTTGTGCATCAGTAAATCTCAGTCCTTATGGCATTAGATTGGATTAGATTAATTGCTAGAGGAAAAGATTAATGAAGCTTCTGGGGCTTCCGAGCACGCATCAAAAGCCACGTCCTCCTGCTACTCCCAGCTCACAGATGAGCCCAAAGCCTCAGTCATTTCGTATATGATGTGGAATCTTTTAAAAACCATTATGTTGTGCATGTGTTAAGTAAACAGATCCAAAAAATCATGGGGACTTACTAAGATGGCAGAAGCGCCCGTAGAGCCCGGGGTCACACAGGCAGGCTCCATAGAGTCTGTGGCAATAGCCACTGTTGGCACAGTTGCACGGTTTGTTGCAATTCTTCCCAAAGAGGCCTTTCGGGCAACCTTTGGAGTGCACAAAACACAGCAAAGCATCAGCTGCTAAGTGTTAAAACACGAACACCGAATCAGCTCTCTTTCAGTCGGCACTAGAGGAAAGACCACGCTGACCTGGGACTCTGGTTTTTCTCCCCTTCTGTCTTGCTTCTTATTTTAAACAGAAGTCACCGCAAGACCAGCCGTGGGCCTA
>NW_009260676.1:1178262-1197812 GCF_000687185.1 Egretta garzetta
GGACCCTCCCCTCCCTCGCAGAGCTTGCCGTGGCCGCCGGGCGGGCAGCGGCACTGCCCCGTCACCGGGTGGCAGGAGCCTCCGTTCTGGCACTTGCAAACGCTGGCACAGCCTCTGCCGTACGTCCCGGGGGAGCAAGCTGCGGAGGAGGAAGAAGGAAGATGAATGGGCCGAGAAATCCTTTCCCCACTGCTAGAAATGAAGCGAAATAACACTCCGGTCATCAAAACTGAGCAAGGAGAGAGTTCTTTAGTCAAGCGGGCTCTAAACAAAGCCATAGTCTTTCTATATATGGTAATGCACAGCCATCTAATATTTACTAGATCATTTTACAAGGACACCTGAATTAATCAAGCTTATTTATGTGAAGTTCTCGGTGATGTATCCAAATTTTCCCCCGCATGTGCTCCCCTCCACACAATGCAGGGGGCTCAAAAAACATTGCCTCTAAAGTACAAAGCTTAAAAATCAGAGCACTGTTTTGAATATTTGGAGATAAGTATTTTAAACATTTTTCTTCCTCCCAAATACCATTATAAAAATAACACTGTGTTCTTCTAACACTGTCTCTGCAATTCCTCAGACGATCATGGCAGAAATGGATCCACATCAGCACGGGATTCCCTCCTAAAGCCCTCATCACTCCAGCGCAAAACAAATTGCAAAATGAAGCCTTGCTCCGCTATTTGCAGCCCAAGCTAGCTGAGTAAATACAGTTGCTGGAGTCATCGGACTTAAGTGACATTTTATCAATGTACATTAAGAAACTTGACGTTTCACAGCAATTTCCATTTGGTTTCTTTCGTGCATTATTACAGAAATCTAGTTCCAGTTTTCTCAACTGTTTAGCTTGCTCTAAACCCATGAACGATGCTGTATATTAAGAAAGCGAGAGAACAGATTGAAAGCAATCCAATATGGCTAATTCATATGGATTATATATTGCATTTATCATTGTCAATGCCTACTTCATTGGACTGCAGGTTTGGCTCAATAACTCAGTCCCATTAAAGTTCTCTAAATTCCAGAGGCGAATGCCACCAGTTTACATGCATGGATATCTGCTGTAAATATAGAGCAAAAATGTTGTTATTATTATTTATGAAGACTAAAGAATTTGTGTCCTATCTTGAAATTTTTATAGTCTACCCTGAACTACCAGAGCACCATGAAGAGGTCTAAGAATACCCTAATTCAATAGCTTGAACTGTCTTAGGTAGACTAGAAATTATCATTTTAATTCTCTTCATTCCCATTCTCTCAGCTCTCCCCAGTGTTTACAAACCAAACCCACGATCAGTCTCCCAGAATAACTACAGGCAGACTGTTGGTTTCAATCATTTGCTGTTTTTTCTATATTTCTGTCCTTGTGATGATGCCTCCTAAACCATCTTGATGGTGATTAACCTGAGGATTGCTGTCTACCGATGCTAAGTAATAATTCTTCATCATCTGTTGGTCTCATCAGTGACAGCACAGACCTTCTGAGCATGATGGGCCATCACTCCATATGCCATGAAACGGAGGCATCCATCCCAAACATGCAGAGAGACCACTCTGTGAAGGCTCAGACAAGCAACACAAGATTTGCCAAACTGCGGATGAAGAACGGTGTGCGGTACAGCAAGAAATCCCCGCTCTATCTTTCCAGTTGGTTTTGACACATACTTCTGAACCAGAAAGATCTTCTGCCAGGAGGCGGGAATAAGAAGAGTAGAAAGCTATTGCAAAGGGCACTGGCCGACTTGGCAAGAGAATTCTGAAAAATACAATTTCCAATATTAAAAACTAACCATCCCAAGCAAATTATGTTAATAATAAAAAGAATGATAAGAAAAAAAAAACCAAACAGGCCCAAGTTTACTAACAAAAGGAGGAAAGAAAAAAAAAAAGGCAATGTCTTGGGATGCTATAGAGGAAAACTCAAGTTTAGCATCTATGTCCACCCAGATTGTCACACCACCTGCCAGGACAGACTGCTGAAAGCCAGCGAGGCAAGTTGTGCAGCAAAGCACGGCAGGCAAACCTTGGCACTTTTCAGCAGCAGAGTGAATAGGGATGAACACCAACACAACACGGGGAACTGCACTGCACTGGAGAGCAGAGACCTTGCTGTTTGAGGGTTTGTACTCCGTACCGCAGGATCCCTTCCAATTTCTATTTAATGTGCCACGCTACAATAAAATTTTGATCTGCCTACGAAGCAAGCTCCTTGGAGATCTTTGCAGATTAGAAGTCCAACAGGTTATTCCCATTTCCTACCTATCTGCAGTGTCACAGCACGAGGACAAAGTCCCCACCTCTCCAAGACGCGGTACTCACTCTCATTACAGATAACGCCGGTCCAGCCGGGTGAGCAAACACAGCCGCTGCGCTCGCTGTTACACCCGCCGCCGTTCAGACAATCCTCACACCTCAAGCTACAGTCAGAGCCAAAAGTGTTACCAAGGCAAACTGAAATGAAAAAAAAGTACAGCAGGCTTAGCGAGCATCCAGACAAAATACTTCCACAAGCTCCTACCTATCGTTCCAGATGCACAAGTGCAAAAAGGAACCTGCATGACATTTTGAAAAAAAAAAAAAAAAAAAAAAAGTATTCACGTTGTTAGCGTTACTGTTGGCAGCACTGCAAATATCACTGAGTCATTCCAAAAGATGGTCTCCGAATGGAGATGCCCAAATTTCTCTTCAAATTGTAGAGTCTAAGTAAAAGGAAAGCTGGGACTTTAGTTGGAATTTCCTCCCATAAATGCTGTAATTCCCCCCAAAGAGCACTTCAAACTACTTTTTAAGAGCAAATATTTTGCCTTCAGAAAAAGTGAATTTGCACCTAATGCTTGATAATACTGTGTATAATTAAAAGTATTTCTTAGGAGAGAATCTCCTTTTCTCCTTGCTAGGCTCCCCTTTTTGTTCTTCTATTGCAGTAGGTGGACGTGGTGCTATTTAAGCACAGTCAAGTTATATTTTTAACAGCATAGTTCAAGTGTTATTCTAGGAAAACAAAGCATTTGTCACTTCCTTTCTTCCTCATGGATGTGAAAAAAAAGGGTTAGCCCATATAGGAAAATGAAGAAATATGAAAATGCATTCCTCCCTCACCTTCCCCCCCCCCCTTTTCTCCCTTGCACCCAAATACAAGCGCAGACGTGCGCACCCTCACGTTCTCTCTTTGTGGGGTCTATTCAGAAAGGCATAGAACATAAAAGTTACCCTCTGCTAAAACATCGCGGTGACATTAGGATCCTATCCACACCGCCAGTTTACTGCCTTCGAGACTTTATGGCTGTGGCTGGAGGCTTTTTGGAAGGGGATTTTGAACAACACCTGAAAGCGAGCTGGCAGAAGATTATTTCAGCTAACAGTAAGTCAGCAGGCTGGTTGCTTTTCACCAGTAATTTTCTATGTGAGGCCAGATTTCCTCTAGGTCTCAGCACCCAACTGTTCCTTTTTCTGAAGCTGAACAAATGCCCAAGCTTTCAGAGACATTCAGAATCCCAGTGCTCCCACTTGGAACGGGTTACAAATTCATACTTCAGGAGAAGAATACAAATTACCCTTAAAAACATCATGCTTCCACACTAAAATTCATTCAATCTGTAGAAAACAGTGAATTACTTACACCAGCTTATTGTTTAAAGCTGTATTTTTATAATATAGACAGCAGCACAAAATTATGACTGAAAGTAGAAGGAATAAATCAACATTTGGGAGGTAAAAGAACTTACTAAACCATTAGAAGTTGCATTCCTCCATCACCTTTTCCTACAAACCCTCACGTGCTGCAAAGCCTCAGCTTTAGAAAAAGTGCAGATGCTCAGCTATGACTGATAATACCCAAATTCATGTGGCTAAACATAAATAAACCATGCAAAACCTGGTCAATAAATATTTGATTGCGGTTTCTAGGCCTGATAATTTTGCCTGTGGTTACCTCATCTATCAGTTTCCCAACTGGTTATCAGTGTCGTCGAGTCCGGCTGGATGCTATGTGATTTGGGAGGTCTCAACAGTTTTGTTCATAAAAATAAGTTAATTTTTTATTAAAGCCAAGACCAGTTCCTGATTTTTGCCTGTAGGGCACAATCCTCGGATGAGTAATTAGAGCTCATATAAAAATCACAGGACATACAGAACAACAAAAGTAAGAAATCTCATTCCTCCCTGGTGACCCACCAGCACATCCTGCGCTCCTCAGAAAGAAAGCGCAGGGTCTCAACTCCTAATACTCTTTAAGTGGTGAAGTTGCCACCTTCAGGTGGAAACACTGAAGTCATTCAAAGTCCAGGTGGGGTGCAAAGCTGCTTTGCACCCAACTCCTGTGACTCTGGGTACTTGTGTGCTCTGTTTGCCACCGGTTGTGCCAAGCCCTCGGCCAGCCTGAGCTCCACGTGGATGGGTCTGTGCTTTTCCCAGAAAACACATCCAAAGCATCAAAATGGACCTGAATCTCCAGAGAGTTGTTTCTTCCACAAACAAAAATGCAAATATCTTAAGCAAAATCCCCTCCAATTATTACAAAAGAGCTTGTAAACAGGCCCACATGCCCCGCCCCCCCCCCTTTCCTAGCTGGAGGAGAAAGGGAGCATTTCCCAAGGACTTGTTCTCAGTAGAGCAGCTTTGGTGGATTTTGAGCATTGCAGTCACCCACGCAATCCTCTCGCCCCCAGGATGAACAGGATCTTTCTGTCTGTTGCCTCTGCAGCTTTGTGCAGACACCCTGCTTTTCCAAGGAGCCTCCCATCCCTTGTTTGCTGTGCTGCTCACTTTTCCCATGCCTCCCTCCTCATCCCTCCCTGCCGCATCCAGGCGGCAGCAGCCGCGACCAGGGAGCCTTCCTGTTTTCCAAACATCTCCCATTTGGGATGGGACATGTGGCAATGCCTCCTCCTGCTGGCACGGAGGACAGACAGAGAGCAGGATTAATGCTCACCCCTCCTCTGTTCCTCCTGAGGGCTTGAGCCCAGCCAGCCCAGCATCAGTTGCACCCCAAATCCTCTTTCCAAGCCTATTTTCCCCATTTGCTTCGATGGCTAAAAGCGATGCTCGTGCACTCACCGACCCTGTGCACCAGGGTGAGCTCTCCTCGCAGGTCTTCATCCTCGTAGAGGGAGCCAAGCGTGTAGCGAAGGAGCTGGGGGGGACCTCTGAACTGCAGCCCTGGAGCTCCAGCAAACGCCTCTTCTGCATCATCCTCCTCCCCACCTAGGGCTGACACACAGACGTGCCATCAGGACCCGGCCCCGAGTCTTCCTCCACAACATTTCCCTCTCTTTTACATCTTCTTTTTTTTATCATGCTAGTAGATTTTCCAGCTACACCCCTGTGCAGTCTGCACAGCAGTCACAGCCTCACATTTTCTCCTCTGTATTTATAAACAGAGTTTCTGCTATCCAAAAAAGAGAAAAGGCTGGTGGTAGTGAAATCTTTCCCTTTCCCTTCTTCTGGAACTAAACTCTGGTCCTAGAGTCCAAAAAAAAAATTTGAATGGGGAGTTTAATTTTCTTCCCTTGAAGTTTGAGATTATTTTTAGTTAATGAAGGCCATTACTCCAGCTCATTTTGGAGATGACAAATATAGAGTGAGGCTGGTTGTCCAATTTATTTTCAGAAAAAAACTAAAATTTGAGCCTTAAAGTGATGGGAAATCAGTTTGCTTGCTTTTTGGAGTTGGTTAAAATAGCAAAGCCTTCCCAAGGTTTTGCAGGTACTAAACGTGGTTATAAAATTAAGTTGCTAGGCTAAACTCTGTACTGGTTACACTGGAAGAAATCCAGAATCGCACCACTGACTTTAGTGGAAAACTTGCCTTGGGCCATCAAAGCAGAACCTGGCTACCTTTTCTCCACAGGAAGTTAAACTTCATCAAATAGTGTAAGAGAACTGTCAAAATAGTATTTATTTCTAAAACACAATGTTTAGGTTCGCAAACACGTCCAGGGGATTTAAGCATCCATCTCCCATTAATCTTTGGCAAAACCCATCTATTGAGGATGAACTTGGGATCCATGTCTTGCATGAAGCTCTACCCTGGTCACATTCAGAGATGGCTCAAGTTGGGCTCCCAAAATCCCAGGATCTATGAAAATCTCAGTTGAATTTACATTTTAAACCAGTAGGAAATACTTTAATGGCCTTCAAGATGTAAAAAGAACTTACCAACGCAGGACCATCTGTTAACACCAAGCCTGTAACCCTCCTTACATGCACATTCGTACGACCCCAGAGAATTAACACAGAAATGGTCGCAGTTGCCGTTATCAAGGCGACATTCATCCACGTCTAGAAAAACCAGATACAAAATGCTGATTAGGTGCAAGTACCTCTGCTTGGAAAGGGCACTCTGTGCCTGGCTGCATCCGAAAAATTATTCTGCACAGAAGAAAAACCCGATTTTCTTAGTACTTTGGGGCGCTCTGTTTCTCACTAGTATTGGAGATATTCAAACATTTCAGGGCAACATGGAACAGATTATTTCACCTTGTCTCAAGTGAAAACAGCTGCTTTAAGCTGTTAAGCTCAGTTGATCCTTTGGTTATTTTGAGGGCTCTCCTTTTGTAGAAGTAGTCTTTAACACACATCAATATACAGTGTCCATGAAGAGAGGAGGAAAAGTTCCTCTCTGCTGGCTCGTTCCCCACAGCCCCGCTTCTCCATGCTTGATGCTGGGTTTATTACTGCTTTCCAGTCTCAAAAAGTGGAAATTACACACCTATAAAACCTTACCAGCAAAGCTGGCATACGGTCACTGATTCTCTTATTAGGGAAATGCCCACAAAGCCCTGGGATGAGCTTTGACAGCATTTCTTCTCCCTGCTGCTGTGCTTGGTTAGACTGAGCCACCGGTAGCAAAGGACTCACCGTCGCAGGCACAGCCGTCGGCGCTCAGCTGGAACCCCGCTTTGCAGGCACACTCGTAGCCACCTGCATAGTTGACGCAGAACTGGGAGCAGCAGGACTCTCCGGTCTCGCACTCGTCCAGCTCTGTAAGGAAGGGGCAGCTCCTTCAGCCCCCGGAGACGGGCTGAGCTGCCGGCACCACTTTGCTCGGTCGCTACCGCGCTTTTCAGCACATGCCTTTCCACGTCTTCCACTCCCTTTACCTCCTACCTTCTCCCACAGCAGCCAACACCCTCCACGTCCGGGGAGAAGCTTCTCTTCTGCAACTCTTAGGTGCCACGAGGTGATTTACAAACCAGACAACAACTGGGTCTCCCCAGCCCACAAATACCATCGATTTACCAGTAATCTACCTTTAACCATTTCCACCTTTTTCAGTGCAAACAAAGAGTGAAACAAAGCTCTGATCCAACAACCCATTTGCTGGGCATCAGCAGCCTCCTAGGTGCATTTGTAGTTTTTGGTAACTAATTGCCCAAGTGCCTTATCCTGCCCTGTGTCCACCCAGAAATTGGTATCGTCGACACTGCTGTTCTGGTGATTAGATACCAGAATCGAGCTGTTATCTTCTCACTGCAGGCTCTTGGCTGATCTCAGCCCTGGCAGCCCGCTGAGGAGGTCGGTGGCCATTCAAGGGCCACCTTGTCACTGCTGAGTCTGCAAAACGCTTCTGAACGTTTCCCAGACGAGCAGCCGCAGATGGGAAAGGTCAGTGTCTCAATTAACCTTGGAAGGAGTACCAACATTATTAGGAAACAACGACAGGAGAAAGAGGGGAAAGAAAATGTAATTAATCAATCGAGGTGAGGAGGTCAGCATGAGAATGATTAATGCAGGTTATTTGAACACGGAGTGTTTTCCAGAAGTGTCACAAGCCGAGCTCCTCTGCAGTCCATCAGACGGTGCCTTGCTCTGGGGCCTAGCAACGGTCTCTTCTCCGTGTCGGAATGCGAAATGTGCATCCAACAAAAAGGAGATTTTTGCTGTTAAGAGCAACTTTTCACATCCTCAGCCTTGCCAAACCCTTCCCCCGTGCTCTCGTTTCCCTCGTTGTGGCCGCTTCCCTCCGAAATCTCCTTCAGCAGCTGGGGCTCTGCCTCCTCTCATCCGTAAGCAAACAGGACCGTGTCACCCATCCCACCCCGGCAAGGCTCTGGGTCCAAATCTGCCTCCCCGACCTTCTCTTCTTTTGCTTTTTAAGCTCCAGCATCAACAGCCCTGGCAGACCTTGGTGCTTCCCTCCTCCCCTGCTCCTTCCTCTCTCCTGCACTTGGCTTCTTCTCTTGGAAGACTTCTTGTCTGTAATGCCTCTCGCATTCGCCAGAGCTCCCGCTCTCTGCCTCTCCCCATGCCTTACTATATTGCTCTGCGATGCCTCCTCTTCCCCCCTCCCCCCCTTCCCCCTTCTTGGCTATTCTTTACAATTTTAATGGCATAGTGACAGCACGTCTAAACCAGAATGAGATACAGTTTGCATAGCAAAAGCCGTAAACAAAAAAAATCACATCGTAAAATTGTTTAAAACATGGAGGAATTTTAAAGCTCTTCTCTCGAAATAAAAACAAATCTAACTCTATTGCTTTCACTTCCTAAGTGAGACTTCTCACAGCCAGAAGTGCAATCTCATCACTGAGCAAATCTGATGGAAATAGAGAAACTTCCATACCACGAAGTGGAGTTTGCGCACGAAGCGCTTTGGAACAGCAGTGCTACCGCTCCCAGCCAGAGCCGACCTTCCCCGCCGCCAGCTGAGGAAGGGAAGGAAAAAATATTCAGCCAAGCGATGCTGGGGCTGGACACAATGAGATATGGCCACAGCACCTGGTGATGCACCAGAGTGTCGTCTTCCATTTGGGAGACAGAACTCCTTCCTTTTGTTGATTAATAATCCCAGCAAACACGCAGAGCAAGGCAAGCTGGAGCAGCGGCTGAGGAAGCGCCAGAGGACAGTATTAATTAAAACTTGCAGGAGAAGGGCAGGGGGTGGGAAGGTATTTCCTTGAGTGACAGCTCTCCTGCAGGCAGACCCACCACACCTCCTCCCTCCTCCTGCGGAGCCGCAGCATTCGCCGGGAATTACCTGCGCACGTTTTGCCATCAAAATCGAGGCGATAGCCGTCGTCGCAGGAGCAGCGCGGCCCCGCAGTTGTGTGCTCGCAGTGATGAGAGCAGCCACCGTTGTTGTCCTGGCAGCTATCGACAATTTCCATTTCGATGCCTTGCAGAGAAATAAATCAAAAGGATGTTAAGAAGCAAGCACGGGGGGAGAGTCACTGGAGAGCAAGCCTTCTGTAAAAAAGCATCCATAAGCCAACTGCTGTAGCAGGAAATATAAACTCAGCTCCCATGCACACCCGAGAAGAGCCTGTTCTGGAGTCACTGAACTCCAGGTATTTGTCTCCTTGTGTCATAACAGTGGATGCTCTCGACTTCGGTAACGTGAAGCCGGCTCAGTGTTTCAGCAGTCTGCAAGCTATGGGAGCGTTCACGGGTTTCCTGAGATTTATGCTTTGTTTGAACCCAATAGTGAGTTCTGCCCTTGCCCCAGAGAAGGAAAGGAACCATCTGAGGAACACAGGTGGTTCATCTCAACGCAGACCGCAGCTTTTAGTTTTGTATGCGAATGGGAAAGATTTGGGTTCTGAAACATCCACCAAACACAAATGCCGTAAAATTTTCATAGCAGAATCCTGTTGCCAGGCCTGACACCTAACCACAAAGCAAAACAATGCAGCTTTGGACTCCTGGACGTCCCTTCAAGGGGACAGCTTCTCTGCTGAGACTTTATCCCCCTTCAATTAAGACAGGGTGGTGGTACGATGCTGTCGCCAGCCTCCTTCATCCTGACAGACCACCCCATCCTCCCGCACTCGGTTGCGCTGGGCAATCCTCACAACTTTTTGGCCAGGCCCAGTGGAAATACTCATAGAGGAAAGGGAACGCCTGTCCATCTCATTCCCACCAAGGTACTTAGTTAAATGATTTCTTTAGGATGAAAAGAAAATATAGTAAGTTCAGTTATAAAGTTTCTCTTGAAGAATTAGCCGGATTGTCTTGTCACAGAGCTAGAGAAGAATTAATTTCCCACACTATGTAGGAGAACTGAGAGACATCGTCCCTAATGGAGCCATCGTACTTCCAGGAACACCCCAGCTCAGAGCAGCAGCCATCAGGTCCGGTGCAGAAGGACAGCATTTCCCCACTGCCATGGCTCACGGACACATCTATGTTGGCGGCTCCCATCCCTTTTTGTGCCCCCGGGGAGCAACCTGTCTGCCAACAAGAAATGCAAGTCTAGCTGGAAGAGGGTATAAATTAGGAGAATATATATGGAAGGCTACATCTCATGCATGGTATGATTATTTGCACCAGGGAGAAGAAATCTAGCCTCCTGCCCTGTGTGTTAAACTGGGATTTAGGAAACCCCGTGATCCAACGCAGAATCTGACTTCATACGCTATCTCCATCATTTACTTTTTTCTCAGTTCTTCATCAGTAAAACTGGAATAACAGCTCTTCCCCATGCCACAGGGGGAATGAAGGAATAAACAAAGACTGTAAATTGCTCAAACACTGGGATAATCCTGATCATAAATATATGCAGAATGTTTTTATTTTTATTGTTTGCTCTGTAATATCGCACATAAGGCACAGAGAATCACCATCCCCTGAGATTTGCTGAACATCAAGAAAAAATATTATCAGAAAATCACAATAAAATCTAAGTGGTCCAAACCATTTTTTTATCCCCATAACTGATCGCTTTCTATCTATACATTAATTGCTTTTCTTCCACCATTGCACTACTCACAGTTCCCCATCACCTATGAAATAATTCTCCAGTATGTCTCTCACGTTTTTTGGGTTTTGTTGTTAATGTATGTTAATGCTTTGAAAGTGAATTTCATCCTTAGTAAGTATTTCTTGCACACACATTCTTAAAGCAAGCACTCATTCTCTGGCATGCAGCGTGTTTTCCTAAGGAAACTCTGCTGAAAGTTCTTGCACAGTATTATTAGACTGAACGATCTTTGCCCACCTCTTTGCTAAAACAGGTCATGCTTTTGTCTGCATTCCAGTGAGCTTATGTTAGGTCCGTAACAACACCAACTCTTCCACATCACCTCCTTTATTAATCTCAATTTGCCCTCAAGGACAGCCCAGGGATCACCTATCAACTAACAGTGCTGGGATTCTGTCCCCTTCTCAAGAAAAGTAGCGCTGATAAAGAAACCCCGCTGGCAAGAGGGAAGACAGCAGGGCTCAGAATTGTTTTAGTTTGGGAAATTTTAGTTGTTCAAATACTCTTTTCATCCCCAATCTTGCTTTTTTTCCTTTCTTTTTTTTTTTTTTTTTTAAAGCATCTACTTAACAGTGTCAATAATCTAAGGAGAAACTTGAGTAAACCTGGACAGATAAAGACAAGAGCAGAACATCATGTTGGCTTTCTTTTGCATCAGATCCAGTATATAAAAAAATTGGGAGGAAGAGGGCAGGAATGAATATATTTCATAGAATAGCAGTTTTGGTAGCTTGGCAATAGCATTCACCAGACTCTGAAGACAAACCAACAGGGCTATTTGCTCTTTGAAATGCAGTAATTAAGGTCTGTGAACACAGGCTTAGGAATGTATCAACCTGCAAAACCAGCAGTAGCAGATGATGAAGAAAATAGTATTAAGCCTGAGCTTTTGCATACATTTATTTTGCTGGGAGCGCTAATCCAGCTGCATTAAAAATGAAGCGTAGCAGTTTGCAGATAAGATAGCCCGAAACGCGTGGCTGTAGAAGCGTCACTTACGGTAGCACTGCTTTCCATCAGCCCCCAGCTCGAAGCCGGGATTACAGACGCAGGTGAAGGATCCCGGAGTGTTCACACAACGATGAGCACACCTGGCTCTCCCTTCTGCACACTCATCAATGTCTACGAAGCAGAGAGAAAGGCAAAGACATTCACGTGGGTATTAAAATAAAAAAATAATATTGCTTTACGCGTACAGGGCTGCATTTCCAAACATCCACTGAAAAGAGCATCCTGATGTTAGTCTACAAATGACAGCATCTGATGACTCCAGGAACACTGAACTCACAACTTTATTCTCCAAAACACTCTTTTTTTCTAAACACCGTAGACCTTGAACCTCAAATATTGTATTTACCGTATCAGCCAAAGCAACTTGCTTATTATTCCTGTAAAAAGAGCAAAGTCAAAAGAAGTTGCATGAAGAACTCAGAAGAAAGTCCTATCTGCCCGTACCCCAAAAATTATCACTAGGTCCTCAGGCCAAATTAATGGAGCAGGAAACAGATGATTATTTTCTGAATGTCAAATGATTTGGATTAAGCGGTGGCTGGGTTTCAGCAGGTACAATGCAGACAGATCTTCTCTGTCACATCCCTGAACCCTGCAGCTGCTTCCACAGAAGTCCAGCAGGGAGGCACCTACCCTAATCCGAAGAGTTTCACCCCCCCTGTAAGAAAAGGAAGAAGGTGAAGAGCTGTAGGTGGGGAGACTGTTCTTCACCCAGTCCTCTGTCAAGCCTTCTCAGCTTTAAACTCAATAGTCTGTAGTTTGGAGTTAAATGTCACTAAAGGCATGCATCTTCCTAAAAACTTAGTGGAAGAGCATAATAATATTTTTAGGGAATAATAATTGGGGAAAAAAAACAACAAAAAGCTTACACTAAATACTGCTGCTGTGGAGCACAGCTGCAGAAAACACCAGCCTCCTTGCAAAGCCTGGCTTTACCTTACACACGGCAAACCCCTGACCGACCTTCTGCTCCTTCTCTTGTTCTGACATTTTGCTTGCAAAATACAGATTATTCATCGCCATGATCCTGGGTCAGGAGAGAACAGTCCTGTGTGCAGCTCCGCACCTTTTACCACAGCAAATCACTTTCTACCAGTTTTGGGTTTTTTTTTTTCCCCTCCATATGTGCTGTAACCAGTGCCGTACTCACGGCCCCTTGTACTTGAGCACGAGGAGCTTTATGAATGCAATCAGCCCACTTGCAAAAAGAGGCCCCAGGCAGTGCAAACACCACACACCAGCTCATGAAAATTTCAGGATAAATGACAGCTTCTCTGAAGCAGCAATGTGAGTAGCTGCTGTTCAGAATAAAATGGGTTATTTCTCTTTTTTCTGTAATTAATTGTCGCTTTGCGAGTATGTTGGCAAGTGCTGTAAATGTTCTTTTCTCCTTTTCTGCTTTTTCAAATAGAAAAAGTTGGAAAACTGAACCACAGCCACCATGCCGCACGTGTTTCTCCCTATCTTGTCAATACAGCTAACGGCTAAAGCATAACTCTTCAGTTGTCCTTGCTCTCCTTCTAGCTCGGTTTCCAAAGAGTCAAAGCTTGCATTCTGCAAAAGATGTGGAATAATTTCTAGGAGAAAAAACAGTAATTGCATATCCATGGTGAAGACCTGATGCTTAATGATTCAAAAGACTGTTGCCATGAGGTCAGGAAGAAAATTTGTTCCATAACATTGGGAGTTACCTAATGCTTTAGTTTATACCTAAATTAGCAGAATTGTCAACGTGCATCCAAGATGAAACGAGTAACGTGCTAAAGGTGGTATTAAACCCACTGCTGTTTCCATCTATTAATAATCAGTGAAGCGTCTACGCTACTTGAAGACACTTTGGTTTTTCAGTAACCTTACCCGTGAGTAATCCCAGTAAGAGAGGGGGATCACTGAGGGGTGCAATGCTACTTGCAGAAGGGCTTCCAGGCAACTGAGTAAAATACTTTGGGTAGGAAGTAAGTATTTTGCAAAGCACCCAGTACTCTGTATAGATAAGACAACAAAGTAAGTCTAGGCACAATTTTGCCCAAATTGTCAAAAGGAGGAGTTTAAAACTAGTGCCTGAATACATACCCTGATCCTGACAAGGCTGGTACAAATCTGTGTACCATGAAGTCCACAGGTGCTTTGCGCTTCATAAAACTGATAAACTATCTAGCTTCCAAGCATCATATTGAAAGAGAAAGGCGGGTATTTTGGTCTCTAATTCCCCCACATTTGGGGTCAGAAATGCTTCAGATCCTTTCATAAATCCCAGACTAAATACAGGACTTTGGAATTCAACTTTTTAAGCTCCTCTCTTTGGAAACCTTAGACTTCATGATTACTTCCTTCACAGTAGTTTCTCTATTAATATGGAAACAGTTCTCCAGCTAAAAAGCCCTTTGAATTCTAAATAGGTTTTCAGTGACCTGGTTCAGAGTGTTACTTGAACCAATTTTCCAGGAGCTGTATCTGGGTCATTATTTTAAAGGGACCCTACTGGAATAACACTACAGCATCTACAAATCCAGTTGCTAGAAAGCATGATTTAAGAGATCACAGAGGAATTCTCATTACTAAAATGGTCCTTCAAGACCATCAGCTGACATAAATATCACAGAGAGAACCGCTGTTTCAAAATGCATACATAGATTTGTATAACGTATCCCTTTCCATTCAAAGCTCAGTAAGCCAGAGCACGATTAACACCTTTCCTCCCAATAAGTAGTCCAGAGGTTCTTACCTAAACAGGACTTTTTGTCTGCAGAAAGATAATGCCCCGGATGGCACTCGCATTTTGCAATTCCTCGCTCATTTTGACAGATTTGTGAGCATCCTCCATTCCCACTTGTGCAGGGGTCTATCACTGAAACCAATTAGAGCACACTGTCAACTTAAAGGTCATGGGTTTGTCTGAAAATGGTCTTACCTGCCATCGTTACAACTAACAATGAAGATTACTGTAGCTGTAAGAGATTAGACTGGGAAAAAAAAAAAAAAATTGACAGAGTTTGGTGTACAGTAAAGCCGTTGTTTTTCTAGCCGCTATTTTCTCTCTTGCTGGAGAGCATTTTTCATAGAGCACCAGCAATGCTTTAAACAGCGGGAGACTGGGCTCGCATTACATCTTGGAAGCAGGACAAGAAAAGTCCATTTTATCCTTATTTTGCTGTAACTGAGCAGATTTCGAGAGCTGCTCTAAACAATAGCAATTAGCACTCCAATCCATGTGAACCCATAAACACATACAACGGCAGAGTTCGCCCCGGAACGATGTGTGTTTAAAAGTCTCGAGAGGAACCAAATGCTGAAGAGCCCCAAAAGACCTCCTTCAGTCAAAAAACATACGCCATTCATGGTGTACATCAAGATTTTTTTTCTTTTTTTTTGAACAATATCATACAAGTTTTCAAGGATAAGCCACTCTAAGTGGCAACTACTTCGAAACACTATTTATAGAGCATCTGTCGAAGTCTCCACCTCAAAGATTTCACCGTGTTTTATGGGTTTATTTCAGGAACATGTACCTGCTGGAAGCGTACTGATGTATTTGCCCAAATAAAAACTTTGCACACACAAAAATAGACCTACCAGGACTGTTTGGACAGGTCTGATTTGAGTTAAGAGCCAGAGTTTTCATACCAAAATCTGGTATTCTGCCCAAGGCTGAGGTTTCAGATTGGAGCACTAGTTACACCAACATGCTGGTGAATAACATTCCATTGGCCAATTTGAAAATGTGTCCTTTAGAGGAGTTCTTAGTGTCAAATAAAGCTTTTTAAAATTTAAGCCTATTTCCTTTCGGATCAAGCTCTAATTCAGTTTTAGCAACCCGTGTCTGATTTGAGACATTTGGCCGGTATTCCTCACTCGCCTCCAGCCTGACACATCCTTCGCTGGCCATCTCAAGCTCTGCACAAGCCAACTTCTGCAGGGGCACCAGGCAGAAAGTCTACAGCAGTTCAACAGCAACGAGTCAGGGTTTCAGTAACCCTGGGGAAGCCCTGAAGGTATTTTCCTCCCGACCTTGCTGCTTTGCTCTTCTAGTGGCTAACCACATAGCTACACAGAGCTATGCAGGAGAAGGGAATAGGAGAGAAAGACCTCTATTTTATAGAGATACATCTAAATATGGTGTGGGTTTGGGTTTTTTTTTTCATTTCCTCCAATTTTCACTTTTCTGTGTAGCCAGGGCAGTTTCTGCCACCGTTTGGCAAAGGAGGACGTTGCCCCAGAACACCTTCAAATCCCCTCGTTTCACCTCTTGGCATCTCAAGAACATAACCGTTCAAGGCTGCAGGCTGAGAGCTTGACCTGACAGTATTAAAAAAAAAAAAAAAAAAGAATAATAATAAAAAAATATCACTGTTAGGGATGTAGAACTGAAATTTTCTGTTGAACTTTCAACATGATAGGTTGCAAATAGGTTTCCAAGGGACAGCAGCACTTCATCCTACGTGACACTTCCAAGGCTGACAACTTGGCTCTGCAGTTTGACAATTTCCACTCGACAAAGGATTTAGCTTCAAGCAAGAACTCGTTCCTTGCCGATATGAAATAGTGAGTTATTTGCCGGTTCTTTTTTTATTTGGATAAACTAAATGAAATCACTATCAAACAGCATCTGTAAAGGTTTTCCAAGCATCTAAAGCTTTAATTTGAGAATGATTACAGCGAAATCACTATCAAACAGCATCTGTTAAACCTGCATATTGTAAAGGTTTTCCGAGCATCTAAAGCTTTAATTTGAGAATGATTACAGCATAGAGTAAAACTTGTAATAATCTGTGACATGACAACAAGAAAACAACAAATTATAGGGTAGATGTTCGTAACACGTAATAATTTGAATAAAGATAGCAGCCTTGGAAGTCCTTAGACAAGACAAAAGTTTGTAGAGGAAAGATCTTCAGGACATAAGGCAACCACTGATTGACTTGTTTTCCACTGACATATCTGTTCCTTCCTGTTCTAGGCAGGTTTCAGGAAAAGCTAAAAGTAACTCATTAGTGTTCTTTTTCCTACACATTTGGCTCTTATTGTTTGACTTCAGTGGATAATAGACTCCATCCTACAGAGCTCTATTCCAAGCTGTTAAACACTATGGCAAAACATTTTCTGGAACTGTTTCATTTCCCAGATATCCCAGGACATCCAGGAACCTTATCTGAAAAAGCCATGGTGATGCATTGATCTGGCATGGTAGCAATGTTCTTGGTGAAGTGTGAGTATGGGCTCCACATGTGCTGTGGACCTTCCAGACCTTCACTGCAAGGTTGCAAAGAACAGGGTCTCCAGCCCTATCTGCCATGAACTCTAGAGCACCTAAAAGTACAGAACTGGGCCGTATTGAGTCCATTTTATTCCTCACAGTAACCGTGACTTTACACCGGAGACAATATGAAGTGGTAAGGAGTAAAATTTCCTTCTTATGGCAGGGAAGGTTTGGGGTGGAAATAGAAATGACTTATAGAAGGGAAACTCAAAGTGGGTTGAGAAAGGTATTTGTTCTTACCATCCCTGGATAACCCAACAAGGAACTCACTCTAGCAGACATCTTATAGAGCCCATTTTCTCACACAAGTATCACAGCCACTGCTAGCCACATCCATACACTTCTCACCCCCAGAGCAGCAATCTCACCTCTTCATCTGATGTCACACCACTCCATCCTGTCCCATTTGCCCCCATGCTGACGGCTGCACCACCCAGCTAGGCTTGTGTGTTTCTGTACAGCCCAGGGAGTCAGTGAGGATGACTCTGCACCTGCAGCGCAGCGACGCCTGCTGTAGTAAATACCCTCATGATGCTGGAGTTTCTCAACCCAAACCAGCGCTACAGCAGCCATCCTTTCTGGTTGGAAATTAAAAGCAGCCAGGCTCACCTCCTCCCACCTTTTCTACCTAAAACATCTCTAATCGCCAACCCAAATGCATTCATGGCCACTTTATGCTCATTTGTTCCTATAAAAGTCTTGTCCGTTGGCTTAACTAGCGCTTTTCTCTCGCAGGTGTTTATTTGCTAAGGTAGTTATGGGTGAAAAGCATCCTACTCAGTCTTCGTTTTGCCAGCTGAGCTCCCCTTGCGAGACAGATTCTCCTTCCTCAGACCACAGCTGTCTTTCTAGGGGGGCTGCGTTATTATATTTTGATTTCCACCACCCTGAATGCAGGTAACCAGGCATACACGCAAACTCCACATTAAGGTCTCACCTGCAGACAAAGCTGACCTTGCCCCTTCTCCACTGTTCAGTAATTCTTGGCTGGTGACAAACTGCTGCCTTCAATGGGTGGCTGACCCTCATCAGCCCCGTGACGGCAGGGAGCGAATGGCCACATCTGCCAGTGCGGTGGCAAACCCTCATCAATTCGGGGACCTAGCCTGCTCGTTTTGCTGCTGAGTGAGCACACGAAGGTTTGAACTGCTCCGTGACCGCTCAAGGGACAACTCCCTCCCGACCAGGCATCGCCACACTCAGACCCTGCTGGTCCAACCTCTGTCCCACCACGCCACCATAAAAACCACCAGAAAGTGTGCAGTGGTCCTCAGGCCCAGCTGGCTTGGCCAAGGACATCTCGAGTGCCAGAGGCAGCAGAGGACCCAGGAGAAGTTTGGAAATGTGCTGGAGAATGGTGAAGGAAGGTCTCTGACACCCTGTCCCCCCACTAACGCTCCCCTTTTCCGACTCTTATGACCATCTCGGGGACAAAACGCGGCCACGCCGTGAGGGATGGCAAGGCGAGCTGGCTGTGGGTGCTCGCTGAAGCACAGCGTGCGCGGGCTCTGCGGAGGGCAGGACTCGGGGAGGCCAAAACCGAAGGCCAAGCGCTCGTTGCACACAGCAGGAGTTGGAAGCAAGCTGAACAGCAGGATTTACTTACACTTTATACACAGCATATAAAATCTCTCAGCAGAAGAGGAGCCATATGGAAACGGTTTTGTGACAGGAATTTTAGCGCAATAAATCCATAAATTTGGCCCTATCTTTCTCTGGCATATTCCAGGGTACCATGTGTGTGCGCTTGTGTTGGGGAAGGGGGGGGATTTGCCTTAAAAACTGATGAATACGTTAAGATATATGAGAAAAAAAACAACCACCCTAGTAATCAAACCCAAAGGTAGCTTTTCTGTTCCGCTTGTGAGAGTGTTTGCTTTGAAACCTGAAGAGGAGGATGAATGAATCACACTGCGATTAGCAGCAACGTAAGCCAAAAGTAGATAAAGAAAAGCTTTTATGTAGAATAAAACATGTTCTACAGGCCAACTCTCTATACAACTTGGTGAGGAATACAACGTTAGAATTAAAACACGATTAAGTTCCTAACCTATGTCATCATCGTCAGTGGGCAACAAACAGCCAGGAGTCTACGAGGCCAAAATCTTGTTCAAAGTTGTGAACCGAGGTGGACTTCACACCTCAAACACATGGCGTTTTAATCCTGTTAATAAGCCATTCCTGAAGCTGCTTTTGGCAAACAGGGCGAAATACGAATGAATACCGTGACCTGATGCGCTATTCCTGGGGTCTTTTAAAATTGCCTTCAACGTGCACCTCCAGGCAGGTAGCACGGGCCTTACCTTCACAGGATTTGGCATCCCTCTCCAGCTGGTAGCCCGGCTGGCATCGGCACTTGTATCATAGAATCATAGAATGTTTTGGGTTGGAAGGGACCCCTAGAGGTCACCCAGCCCAACCCCCCTGCGGTGAGCAGGGACACCTTTAACCAGATCGGGTTGCTCACAGCCCTGTCCAACCTGGCCTTGAAAGTTGCCAGGGATGGGGCCTCCGCCACCTCTCTGGGCAACCTGTTCCAGTGTTTCACCACCCTCAGTGTAAAGAATTTCTTCCTTATATC
>NW_009260676.1:1198044-1202034 GCF_000687185.1 Egretta garzetta
TCTGGGCCGCCAGCGCACATTGCCGGCTCATGTCCAGCTTTTCATCCACCAGCACCCCCAAGTCCCTCTCGGCAAGGCTGCTCTCGATCCTTTCTTCCCTCAGCCTGTATTGATACCTGGGGTTACCCCGACCCAGGTGCATGACCTTGCACTTGGCCTTGTTGAACCTCATGAGGTTCACACAGGCCCACCTCTCCAGCCTGTCCAGGTCTCTCTGGATGACTGGATGACATCCCGTCCTTCTGGTGTGTCAACTGCACCACTCAGCTTGGTGTTCGGTGCTCGGTGGTCTTCCCCAAGCTGAACGCACTCCTGCTCGCAGCCCCCCTTGGTAACGCTGCAGGGATTGACAGCTGGAGCCGAGGAAACATTGAAGGAGCGCATGTCAACCACCCAAGAAACTTATTTCCTATTTTAAATACATAAATGACAGGAAAAATATGCGAACCTCGCCAAACGGCTTTCATAAATGCACCTGTGTCCCCGTTACCCTGCCTGGCATTCGCGGTGCTTGTTTGACACAGCGTCCTGCGCCGGCAAAAGCCTGTGATTCCAGCAAGAGGCGGGTGAGATCTAAGAGCTGTGATGCTGACTGAAGTACAGCCACCCTTTGATCTGACAGCAGCAAAGCACTTGAGAATCCACTGAGCTAAGGAGGGGAAAAAAAAAAAAAAAAAAAAAAAGCCCAGCCCCACTGGCACTTTCCCATTATTTTGGGTTTGTTTTCTTTTTTTTCCTATGCCTGCTATCAGTGATTTTAAAATAAATAAATAAATAAAATTATCTTTCAGGCTGATTTCCTCGGCCTCATGCATAGGAAGCTGCAAACGACACGAGCCACAAGCTCCGCAGGCCAGACTTACAACGCAAACCGCAAGGAACATTTTAGTACATCTTTAGTACAACTCCAAAGACGCTGCTGCTTTTACCCAGGCAAATTAATATATTTTTTTTTTTGTTGTTCAACGTATATCCCTGGCCTCTGCAGAAACATTTCTCCTCCTGCCAAAATACATTAACAGACACCCACACCTATTCGCACGGTGCATATAAAAATAAGACCGACTGTCTGAACCTGTTATTGTGCAGCACGTACGTAAGCGTGAGCGTGCGCATGACTGCATCTATATATATTTTAACAGCAGGGATGTGTTACGTTCTCCATGAGTAGCTGGGAAGACTATTTGCTCCTTCGTGGAAGGCATGAAACTCTGGACCCAAGGAAGTCAGCAAAGAGCTTTGATATTTATTTTAGGAATATTAATATTAATTCATTTATCTGTAATTGACATTAAGAAAACATTAGCCACAAAAACTGCTGGAGGATGCATTTCACCCTACGCTACCAATTAGCAATTACTTGGCTTGTGCGGTCAAATCTGTGTTAAAAAGACAAAAAGAAAAGCAGATTTTTACACTGTCATGGATGCATACACAGCAGCAGCCAGGAGACACCTCACGGCACACTGGACCCGACCCTGGCGTCTGATCTCCACCCGTGCCTGCAAACCTGCAATGTAACTTGAAAGCAGCTCGATTTCTACGTGGGAGACAGCAGACCCAATACACTCAGAGCTTCCCTGCTCGCTGCACATTTGTATCCCAAGACCTGTTTTTCAGCAAGAATATTCAAATAAGATGAAAATATTTCAGAAGATGAAAAACGCCTCAAATCGGCTCCAAGCGACAGAATACACATCTCAATTTTTGAAAGTGCCATCTTCTCCCTCCTTTTCTGGGCATAAGCCAAATTGGATGCAAGGGGAGATAAGAAGCAACCTGCCACACTGAGAATTTTGGAGGCTTTGAAGCCAGAAGGGGACGGGTGCAAACTCCTGCGCTGAGTGCTTGGGCCAAGCCGCCTGGCCCTGCACAGGGCTCTGCCGGTGGCTGGGGAGCGAGGGACCATGCCGGAGCGGTCATGGCCAGGTTTGTCACCGCCTGCTACCGAGGCATCACAGGGGCTCCGGGAGAAGGTGCCAGACAGGGAAGGAACAGGATGAATTGTGCTTGTGCTGCCAGGTGCCGGCAACGCATCTTTGGTCAGAACAAGGGAGCGATTTGGCATGTCACGAGTTGCATTCCACCTGTCCTAAAGGGGCTTGCGGCTAGAGGTCTGAGCACGTGCGTGGGGCTCAAGCAGAAATACGGCACGCCCTCCGCTTTCAAAGATTTACGCTTGAAGTTTGGTAAAAAACCAGCCCAGCTGGCGAGCCCTGGCAGGCACAGCGGTACGTGCCCGGCCTGGGGGATAACCCCTGGCGATGCCAAAAGCATCGCAGGAAGGGGGGTGGTGGCGGGAGGCAGCATGCAGCAAAGACAAAGTTCTGCTGGTGGTTGAGAAACATACATTTCTCAACCCATTATTTTCGATAATAATGCTCACATCTGAACAGAAAACCCTGCGTATGAAGCCATAGATGGATGTATACGTAGCAACCATGGGGTTAGAACACACAGTCTCTTCAAGCCTATGCCTTCCACCACCTCAAGTCCAACCTTATCAATGACAAGAAATGTAACTCCAGGCATATCACTTATGTGGAAAACCTCAGATTATAGATGTGTGGAGATAATTTCTTTGGGGCTTCCTCTATTAAGAGCCTTGGTGTGTGAAAGTCACCATAAACCCCCACATCTCAACAGCTTTTCTACATAAGGCAGACATCAAAGATAACAGCTGGCACCAGAGATGAATCAGGCTCTAAAGACTGTGCTCTGCTGTCACTTCCAGGAGTTCAAACAAGAATAAATTCCAGGGAAGACAATGAATTTACATCATTCCAAAACCACAGCCTGATACCACAATAAACATGTTATCTGTCTGAGTTTCTGCTTTCCAGACACCAGTCAGTTAAACTTTAAGAAAGTTAATTTCATTACATTATCATAATCAAGGCATTAAAAACAAAACAAAACAAAATGGGCAGTGTTACCTTTGGTTATTCTAATTACCTTACTTGTAGTGAACATTCGGTCTGGCACATATATCTAAAAATGAATTTAATATTGAACAAAATCTGTGGGACCAAAAAGCTAAGAAAGAAAAGGAGCATTGAAAAAGATGGGATTCTGGCATGGCACAAAGTATCAGAGACCATCAAAGGATTCAAGAAGAAAGCATTTCACTTTCATTGAACAAGCCAACCCATTTTAGAGGTTGGTTGCTTTGGAGTACCAGCAGAAGTTTCGACAGTAGGAGGAATGACAAACAACAGATTTCTTCAAACCATGTATTTTGAGGATCCCACTAGCAGTGGAGAGATGGACCACAAGTGGTTAGTCACTGTGATGATGTGGTACGAGGAACGGACTTGCCGGAAAAATCTTGTGACAGAAATTCAGTAATCTTCCATGCAATCACCCGAGAAAGTAGCTTATCCTATGTTTTTGACTCTTTGGATGAAAGTTGAATATCTTATAAGATGATAGATTCACTTCCTTATGTATGGGAGACTTCCAAGCCATCCAGGCTGCAAAATCTGCTTCCCCTCAAGTGATTTTGGCACTTTTGCTCCCAGAAACACAGGGCTGCCAAAAAGAAAAAGACGACGTGGAAAGAATGAGCATAACAGAAATCTGGGCTGGGTTCGTCTGAAAAGCCTGTCCAAAGGGATGCTTGTTTCTCATTCTGCAGCTGAGATAACCACCTTCCATAAACAGCTCACTTCCAGAACGGAGTCCCTTTTTATTCTTAGTATGTGGGAGAGATTGTTAGATCCTCTAAAGTATCCACGGAAGAAATATTATTAATACGAGGAGCAGCTGAGGGAACTGGGGCTGTTTAGCCCTCTACAGCTGCCTGACAGGAGGCTGTAGCAAGGTGGGGGTCGGCCTCTTCTCCCTGGTAACGGGTGATATGACGAAGGGAAATGGTCTGAAGTTGCGCCAGGGGAGGTTTAGGTTTGACATTAGGAAAAATTTCTTCACCAAAAGGGTTGTCAAGCACTGGAAGGGGCTGGCCAGGGGAGGGGGCGAGGCCCCCCCCCT
>NW_009260676.1:1202109-1209265 GCF_000687185.1 Egretta garzetta
GTTGCTGTGCCGAGCCCTGCGCACAGGGGCTCTCAGGCTGCTACGGCTGGAGGTGGAAGTAGGCAGAGGGTTGTCTGGCTTTCTTGGGGTGCCATCTTCAGTAGGGATGATCACAGCTTTGGGCATGTTTTTCTATTTGTTAAGCATTGGAACAGGCTGCCCAGGGAAGTGGTCGAGTCCCCGTCCCTGGGGGGATTTAAAAGCTGGGCAGACGAGGTGCTTAGGGCCACGGTTTAGTGGTGGGATGGCAGAGTTAGGTTGACGGTTAGACTTGATGATCTTAAAGGTCTTTTCCAACCTAAACAAGTCTATGATTCTGTGATTCTAATGCAAGCCCTACTTGAAATGCTAGATGTTCTGCCTAGCTGCACTAGGTTGAGAGAGAGGGGTGTTATTGGGTTGACTTTGCGACCGGATGAGTGCTCAAACCTGAACGTATAAACTGGTGCAGCAGAAGAGGCAAACTCTCCATCCCCAACGGTCAGTGCAAGCAGTTAGTGCCCAAATCCCGGTGCTAGGCACGCCTGGATTATTGGTTTATATGAAATGCTTCTCTCCATCCTCGTCAATTAGTAACTGTCTTGTGCTCCAACGCATGAGAGCTTATTATACCCATTTATTTTGGTGTCTTGTCTAAACAGCTGAAACAGAACTCAATATCCTCTGCTCAGTATTGCGTATATCCATTATCATGATAGCAGCTCTCTCTGAAACTTAGTCCTGCCTCTACTCTTAGGATCTATTTCTGTTTCTCCTCGATAATTTCTGAGATACTGAAAACAGAACTGAGCAACGTATTAAGTATTTTTAATAACTTCTTATGAATACGTACATTTGTGAATGATACATTTCTGATAATGTTCATGGTTAGGACAACTCCAAACTGAGCTTCTTGATTATCTGTGCCATGAGAAAACTTGACTATTCTATGTCCACAGGAGTTCTTACATATTACACAGGTAAATTCATTTAATTACCATAATACCTACTTTTTTCATGTATTATTCAGTTCTCTCACTCTTTTTCCCCAAAGCCACTTTAGTCCTTTTTTGTAGATAATTCCTTCTCTACGACAGTCGAAAATGAGACTATTTAAGAGGGAGTAATCTAACTCAAACAAGACATCTTCCACTTCTAGGTCTTCCCTGGTCAGATCTGATCAGATAGAGATGAATTTCCCTCTTTTAATTCACAGAAAAACTTTAGTGTTTCCAGTTAAACATGAACCACGCTGCTTTTACATTAATTCTCTCACACTAGTGTTTCCTTACACATCCCTCCTCCAACTAAGAGGATCGAGAAAAGACTGAGACTTCACTGTATTTTTAATTGCAGTTAATTTCAAAAAACACTGAAAGTCTCAGTATGTGGTAAACCCAACAAACCTAAAAGGGTAGGTTGTTTAAATAAAAACCATTTTTTCCCACAGCTTGAGCACTGGTACGTCTTGTGTTCTAGTTGCATCAGTAAATTTATTGCTGTGATAATACCAGAAATGACTGATGACATTTTTGGCTGATGTTAAGCACAACCAAGGGACTTTGTGCAAGAACCGAGACAATGACCAAACTGTGAGTGAACTTATTCTGCAGATGTGGTCCGACCACACTTGACTGTTCTTCTCATATTACCTAAAATCAGGCTTAAAAATTTCAACAAATGACGTCCTTTTCTTCTCCCCAAATAACAGAACATTTTAATCCTCTTTGCAGAATTCAACAACTTGAACTTTTGTACTGATTTAAATGTAACACAAGGACAGTATATTTTTTTTATTACTATTATTATTATTTTCAGCAACGTGCAGAATTAACTCTGCATGTCTTGTTTCAGGGATCGGAGTCCAACCTAAGCAACACCGAGTTTATTTTTAATGGCAGAGCTGCTAATCCTCTCCACAAGCACATGAACGGGCACCGCGTCACGGGCTGAACTGCCGAGCTCCCCGGTGCTCTCGTGTACACGAGCATGCACAGCGTAACTCCATACCGTAAAGCAGTGGATTTTCACCCAAATCTGAAAAACAGGGTATATAGCCTTTGGGATCATATCCACTCTCTTCCTCCTGTTTTCTAATACCTGTTTCTTGGAATGGGATTCCTCTGCCCAACAGTAGACGCCTGTCAGTACAACTGCGAGCATCGTTCCACTTAGCAGAGCGGTTGCCCAGATGAGACCTGCAGCCAGCTCATGCTCTACATTAAATGTCGGCAAAAAGGGGAACGCATCCACTAGCAAGCATTCATGAACTGAAGAGCTTCTTTCATGGGTTGCCCTTTGCTTGGGTGTGCCATGGAGCACAGCATGGGTTTTGCTGCCTGAGCAAGGAATATTCAGCATCAGTTTTAATGGAGATGTTGCAAACAGATGCAGCAGATGAAGATGCACCCCCGAGGTACAGGAGCGGTGCAACCTTTTAAGACTGATGTAGATAGGAGAATGGATCAAAGGGCATAGGACCGCTGTAGGAACAAGGGGCTTTTGCAAATCTATAGCACCCTAATTATCAGCCCCCAGCAGGAGTAGAATCTCAGGAAAAGTGCTCAAAACTCTCAGCTTCACACGCATGGGCACCTCCTGCGTGAGCTGAAAGGATTAGCACAAACTAAACATTCATGTAATATGCCTTGGAGGAGAGTTTTCAGCCCACCCCATCCATACTTCTCACTGTGCCTAACAACTAAAATGTAAAACAGACCCAAGCAGACAATTCTGCATTCCTGTTTTACCTAAAAAATTCAACATAGAGCAAAGGCTGAAGAGATGAAGGGTAGGGCTTTTTCTCTTCTTGCACTCTCTGAAAACCAGAGAAGACCTCTGAGTGTATCCTTAAATATTTCATTAGCCTTTTAGAGCTCCCTCTCTAGCTACCCGTCCATAGCACCATATTCTCAAATGTATCTTAGTAATTCACAAATTTGGCCTCTGCTCTTGATCCTCCCAAGAGGATTTTCTACTCTGCTCACTGCAGCACAGTCGCAGAGATTTTCCTTCATCATCTCACCCCTCAACCCAGTTAATGACATCCTCCTGCCTCTGCTCCTGCCACCACCCGGGAAAGCCTACAGGGTCCCAGTGCGGGCAGTCTGACGGAGGTGGTCACCCACTGTAAGGTTAAATCCAACTTCAGGGGTGGCAACCACAAGCTTTTATTTTGGTTTTATCGCTGAAGACACAAGCTGCACCTTAGGCCTGCTTGGCTGGAAGGGCAGTGTTCTGCCAGGCACCCGTGGGCAGGAGATTTCACTATCCACTGCTTGCACCTCTTCAGAACAAGCAGGCAAAAAGACTAAGTGAGAGGAAGAGTAATGGGGACAGAAAAGCCCAGGACACAGCTGGAACACGGAGGGGGATGTGACACGAAGAAAAAATACTCAGAATTGGAATCACATTTTCACTGGAAACGAAGACCCCCTGTTTCCTTAATGCCTGCTGCGAAACAAAAGTTTTCACAAGACGACATCACAGAAACATGGGGCGCCATCACCTCTTTGCTCTCAAAGAAAGAACAAATTTGGAAACACTTGAATTCTCACAAACGACTTGAACTGGAAGGGATACCGGCATCCTCTGTGAACTAGGCAAAACTCAGACCGAGGGAGCCTACAAACCTTTGCACTTACGCAAAGACAGGTTTAGTAGAGGAGAACATGTCCTGAAGTACGTGAAGTGCTGGTTAAACATTTACTTACCTATGCAAGTGCGCCCATCAGCATGGAGCCTGTGTCCGGCCCGGCACTGGCAGTGGAAGGAGCCGTGTGTGTTGACGCAGCCTTGCTGGCAGCCACCGTTCACCACCGCACACTCGTCCACGTCTGGAGAAGGAAGGCAGATGATGGGAATTACAAGACAGCCTCAGCAAAGACGTACCCTGGTTCTCCTGGAGGGCATGTAGCTCACATAGAATGCAACCATTGCACTCAGACCAGGGTTTTGTTTACTTCGCTTCTGCGCTGCAAACAGAGCAAAGAAAATTGAAATTTTATGGTGTTTTTCAAAGTTCCCGCAGGCGCTGCCTCTGTTGTCTCCACTTCTAAAGCCCTTGTTAATTAGAGTGATCTGCGACACGGCTGTTTCCTTGGGACCAAGAGAAAAATACAGGGAAAGAATTAGGGTACGATAACACATCTGAGCTTGTAGGTACCACTGGTCAAACATTTGGCGTTTGTAAAAATTTGCTGTATGAAGATTTCTTTTTGCATCAGGCATTTAATCCTATTAGCAGGTGCTCTTGAGGGTACAAGCACGTACAACTGACATAAATGGGAAAAAGCCATGCAACAGCAGAGCCCATGCTCTCAGTCAACATTACATTTTCAACCACTGAATACACCGAGAGCTTAGACATTCCATTTCAAGAGAAGGATGATTTTGTGCCATGTTTTCTGTGACTCTGTCTCTTGGGCTTCCTTGTGTTCACCTGAACTTCCCATAGCAGCTTCTCAGATGACCTCCCAGAAAAACCATGTGATTTCCTGATGATACCTTTTCTGGATCTAAGCAGGTATTTTTCCATATTTCACATTTTAGGGGATTACATTCAGTCAAATGAAGAGGGAAACTAGCATTAAACCAGCTTGAGAATGCTGCTGTAAAGCTTCATCTGAAAATGATGGAAAATGGTGGACTAAAGAGATCAAGAACAGTTTAAGTAAACAGGTGATGGTTTAAAACAGACCCACAAAACTGAATTTCCCAAAGTACCACATAAGCAGTTTCTGCACCTTTTACAGTAACACCGGGCTACTGTAAATAGCATTCGATTGACATGTTGACACCATTACCTTAAAAATCAACACAGAAGTAATTGGAAATAAGGGTCAGTTAGTCCATTCCCTGACAAGATTTCACCCAGTAGATGTTTGCCTAGAATTTGGCTGTCCTTTCCTTAACAGCCCCCAGGGATGGCAACTCCATGTGTCTCCATCTCACCCAGGGGCGACACTGGTACCAAATTATCCTGACCGCCAAAGCCAAACCTCCTTTGTGCAACAGGCATCTATAAAGAAACCTCCTTTCAATATTAAAGACTCTCATTGACTTAATTGCTCTTTAGATCACGTTCTCAAACCAGCTAAGGGATTTACCCACCCAAGCGGGTGCGGATGAGGAGACTGGGATTTCAAGAAATAAGAGTGGCTGCGACGAAAGGCAAGTCTGCTATTGCTGCTGGGGGGGAGCAACACAAAGAGGGGTTTTCTCCCCATATTGCACTTAAGGAACAAGGAGTCTGGCTTTCCTATTTTTGCTGCTGATATATCTGCTTTGCATTTAGCTTTCATGGTTTACATTTTTTTTTTATGCTTTTATGTTTATTCCGTTTTAGAAAGCCTAATCAAAATTAAATGAAAAAGGAAGTCTTAAAGATGACTTGGAAACGCACAACATCCTGGACCTAAGGAAATGTATTTATAAAGTTTAAAATTTAATATTTCACATGTGAATTTCACTTACCTAAAATGAAGTCCTGGTGTTGACTAGTGTTTAAATTTGGACCATTTGCTAACACGCACCACTTTTTAATCCTTCTGCTATATTTGCTGTTTTACTAGACTGTATACTCCATACATCTCCTACTGCTCGGAGACATCTGGAATGCTCTCTTTTCAAAAAGAAGTTTTGCTTTTTAAAATGTGAGCAGTAAACAGAAAATGTTATTCATGTTGTTGAATTCTACACTGTTAAGAAACGGCCTGCTGAAAAATGCCAGGACAAAATCAAAACCAGGAAACCATTTGTCTTGAGTATCACAGAAATAAAATAAGCAAAAAGGCTCAGAAAAATATAACAAGGAAGCAGCTGAACTATATAGTACACCATGTTCTAGTATTTATACCTCAATAAACTCAAATACTGGGAGCATCAGTACATGAATTTTATAGGCTACAATCAGCTGCAGAATTTCTCTAATATACCCAATACAGTTTTAAGTTAGGGTATCAGCACTTAGAAAGGAGAAAAAAAAAATGGTCCAGCTAATAAAAACCGAGCACTTGGAGTTAGCTTGATTTGTTAGTCTCTGTTTGAACGTTTGAAGAAGTGACTTGGTTTACGGGGAAGCTCTGCACCCAGCAGCTCCCGCTCCAGCTCTTCTTTCAACGGCATTTCCCTCGTGCTGGCACATCCCGAAAGGCCGTAAGGCAATTATATTGCTGAAAGGCAACATAATCAAATGAAAAATAAAAAAAGCTCTATAATACTTGCATATAGCGATACCTAACCCCACCCCGAGACTCCCTGCAGCAAGTGGGGAAAAACCAGAGGTGAGATAGACAAGCCTGCAATGCAACCCCACAGCCACCTTCCCAGGATGCCACCTGAGCGGCAAGCTTGGTGACAGACGATCCCTTCTGGTCTTGGGCTTTCTCTACAAGATCAGTATTTTAAGGATTATATGTCGAAAGATTCCTTCACGTACTGCAGAAATAATCCAGAAAAATGCAACATGCAGTCGCCTTCCAACGTCTCCTACATCTCAAGGCCAGGAAGCAACTTTGCCCCCAGTTACAGAAGAAAAATGCCTTAATTATTTTGTCTGGGGAGCAGTCTGCAAAGTAGACACTAATCTAAATGCATGAACTGCACTTGAAAGTTTTAAAAGTCTAACCAGTTTGGACTTCTATATTTAAATTGCTATACTAGTAAAGGACATATATACCAGGAAAACAAGAGCTTACTCTGTTCTAGGTACAGAAGTAGCCATTTCTTTTTCTACACGGAAGTAACTGTAGGAATATAAAATTATTATAGAATTATGAAGTTGTAAAAATATAAAAAAATATTCTAGAAGTAGAAAGTCATTATATTCTAATTCTAGAATATTATGGGATTATGGCAGATTGTATCTGTTTAACAATACACTAAAATTAAATTTGGATTAGTTTCCACTGTAGATCAAACTGAAACACCTACGTGCTCAACTTTCTGTAGTCACAATTCAGGACGCTTATCTGAATAACCCGAATTTCAAGCCATTTATGGCTTGCTTATCACAAGTCAGACCGTGATGAAGGCAACTGCGTTCCCACAAAACAGAGGGAGAGCAATCTGCTGAGATGAGAGGCGAGAAGCAAAACGCGAGTGGGGTGCTGGCCCACGGTGATCTCGCAAAGGGGATTATGCTGCTGGGCGAAGAGAGCTGAGTCAGTATGTGAAT
>NW_009260676.1:1226387-1241941 GCF_000687185.1 Egretta garzetta
CTGTCCTTTCCTTAACAGCCCCCAGGGATGGCAACTCCATGTGTCTCCATCTCACCCAGGGGCGACACTGGTACCAAATTATCCTGACTGCCAAAGCCAAACCTCCTTTGTGCAACAGGCATCTATAAAGAAACCTCCTTTCAATATTAAAGACTCTCATTGACTTAATTGCTCTTTAGATCACGTTCTCAAACCAGCTAAGGGATTTACCCACCCAAGCGGGTGCGGATGAGGAGACTGGGATTTCAAGAAATAAGAGTGGCTGCGACGAAAGGCAAGTCTGCTATTGCTGCTGGGGGGGAGCAACACAAAGAGGGGTTTTCTCCCCATATTGCACTTAAGGAACAAGGAGTCTGGCTTTCCTATTTTTGCTGCTGATATATCTGCTTTGCATTTAGCTTTCATGGTTTACATTTTTTTTTTATGCTTTTATGTTTATTCCGTTTTAGAAAGCCTAATCAAAATTAAATGAAAAAGGAAGTCTTAAAGATGACTTGGAAACGCACAACATCCTGGACCTAAGGAAATGTATTTATAAAGTTTAAAATTTAATATTTCACATGTGAATTTCACTTACCTAAAATGAAGTCCTGGTGTTGACTAGTGTTTAAATTTGGACCATTTGCTAACACGCACCACTTTTTAATCCTTCTGCTATATTTGCTGTTTTACTAGACTGTATACTCCATACATCTCCTACTGCTCGGAGACATCTGGAATGCTCTCTTTTCAAAAAGAAGTTTTGCTTTTTAAAATGTGAGCAGTAAACAGAAAATGTTATTCATGTTGTTGAATTCTACACTGTTAAGAAACGGCCTGCTGAAAAATGCCAGGACAAAATCAAAACCAGGAAACCATTTGTCTTGAGTATCACAGAAATAAAATAAGCAAAAAGGCTCAGAAAAATATAACAAGGAAGCAGCTGAACTATATAGTACACCATGTTCTAGTATTTATACCTCAATAAACTCAAATACTGGGAGCATCAGTACATGAATTTTATAGGCTACAATCAGCTGCAGAATTTCTCTAATATACCCAATACAGTTTTAAGTTAGGGTATCAGCACTTAGAAAGGAGAAAAAAAAAATGGTCCAGCTAATAAAAACCGAGCACTTGGAGTTAGCTTGATTTGTTAGTCTCTGTTTGAACGTTTGAAGAAGTGACTTGGTTTACGGGGAAGCTCTGCACCCAGCAGCTCCCGCTCCAGCTCTTCTTTCAACGGCATTTCCCTCGTGCTGGCACATCCCGAAAGGCCGTAAGGCAATTATATTGCTGAAAGGCAACATAATCAAATGAAAAATAAAAAAAGCTCTATAATACTTGCATATAGCGATACCTAACCCCACCCCGAGACTCCCTGCAGCAAGTGGGGAAAAACCAGAGGTGAGATAGACAAGCCTGCAATGCAACCCCACAGCCACCTTCCCAGGATGCCACCTGAGCGGCAAGCTTGGTGACAGACGATCCCTTGGGCTTTCTCTACAAGATCAGTATTTTAAGGATTATATGTCGAAAGATTCCTTCACGTACTACAGAAATAATCCAGAAAAATGCAACATGCAGTCGCCTTCCAACGTCTCCTACATCTCAAGGCCAGGAAGCAACTTTGCCCCCAGTTACAGAAGAAAAATGCCTTAATTATTTTGTCTGGGGAGCAGTCTGCAAAGTAGACACTAATCTAAATGCATGAACTGCACTTGAAAGTTTTAAAAGTCTAACTAGTTTGGACTTCTATATTTAAATTGCTATACTAGTAAAGGACATATATACCAGGAAAACAAGAGCTTACTCTGTTCTAGGTACAGAAGTAGCCATTTCTTTTTCTACACGGAAGTAACTGTAGGAATATAAAATTATTCTAGAATTATGAAGTTGTAAAAATATAAAAAAATATTCTAGAAGTAGAAAGTCATTATATTCTAATTCTAGAATATTATGGGATTATGGCAGATTGTATCTGTTTAACAATACACTAAAATTGAATTTGGATTAGTTTCCACTGTAGATCAAACTGAAACACCTACGTGCTCAACTTTCTGTAGTCACAATTCAGGACGCTTATCTGAATAACCCGAATTTCAAGCCATTTATGGCTTGCTTATCACAAGTCAGACCGTGATGAAGGCAACTGCGTTCCCACAAAACAGAGGGAGAGCAATCTGCTGAGATGAGAGGCGGAGAAGCAAAACGCGAGTGGGGTGCTGGCCCACGGTGATCTCGCGAAGGGGATTATGCTGCTGGGCGAAGAGAGCTGAGTCAGTATGTGAATACCCTCCTCCTCACCTCCGAAAGATTTCAAGAGATTCCCCATCAAAGGCGTCTCTGCCTTCCATGCTGTCCGTGCGCAGCACGTGCCGCATCACGTACCCGAGGAGGTACAGGGATCGGGTCCCCACTTGCCCACTTTTCATTGAGTTGGAAAACCTTTAAAATCATTGAGTTCAGCCATAAGGAAGGTAGAGAATAAACTAGAACTCGTGATAATTCAGGCTCCCAACACAACCCCCATGCCCCTAATCCGGTAAAAATTTGTAAGCCAATCCTTTCCCTGGAAGATGAGGATGGAGATATCTGGGAGGACCCTAAACAAGAACTTAGCAATGAGAGTCAATTAGATGAATCAGAATTTAAGGTAGCCCCTATTATTAAAACTGAGATATGTGTCGGCCCTCAAAGAGGCAACCGGAGAAAACAGAGGGAGAGCAATCTGCTGAGATGAGAGGCGGAGAAGCAAAACGCGAGTGGGGTGCTGGCCCACGGTGATCTCGCGAAGGGGATTATGCTGCTGGGCGAAGAGAGCTGAGTCAGTATGTGAATGCCCCCCTCCTCCTCATCTCCCAAAGATTTCAAGAGATTCCCCACCAAAGGCGTCTCTGCTTTCCATGCTGTCCATGCGCAGCACGTGCCACATCACGTACCCGAGGAGGTACAGGGATCGGCTCCCCACTTGCCCACTTTTCATTGGGTTGGAAAACCTTTAAAATCATTGAGTTCAACCATAAGGAAGGTAGAGAATAAACTAGAACTCGTGATAATTCAGGCTCCCAACACAACCCCCATGCCCCTAATCCGGTAAAAATTTGTAAGCCAATCCTTTCCCTGGAAGATGAGGATGGAGATATCTGGGAGGACCCTAAACAAGAACTTAGCAATGAGAGTCAATTAGATGAATCAGAATTTAAGGTAGCCCCTATTATTAAAACTGAGATATGTGTCGGCCCTCAAAGAGGCAACCGGAGAAATACCGTAAAGACCACTGCAAGGGAACCCCTTCAGCTGGCCAATCTGCACGAAAAATATTTGTGGAAGCCTGATGAGAGCGAGATTGAATATCTGTGGTGTCTCTCCTTAACGGGAAGAGATTGGATTTTGTTAGATCAAGGCGAAGCAGATGGCTTTTGGGGACCAGGGGTGTTCTTGAACAAGGGCCCAGCCCCTAACACTGAACCACACTCTATTACACCCAAGTAGTGTATTGGGCAGGGGCACAGACCCTCGGGATAGAGGGGAGCCCACTGCTACGCCAGTAAGATCATTAAGTGAACTTTTTACTGCCTTACAAAAGCATACAGTCATACAAACCAAAAGTCAATCCTAGGTGTTTCCAGGATGTAAATTATTTTAGCCACCATGACATGAAGATTTTTTTAGCTCTTCATGCTTCTGAGGTGTGTGCATTTGGCCTGAGCTCTGTGCATCACGGCTGCACCCTGACCGAGAGGATGCACATCTCAACTCCCAAGCACGGGAGAAGAGGATGCACCGTACAAATGCACAAGCTGCTGCCAGCACCGTGCTCTTTCCAAAGGCAGATCCTACTGAGGAAGTTACAGATTTTGAAGTCCTCTAGACCCCTGAACAGGGCAGTCTGCTAATCTTCAAGGAAGCTTGTCCCCGGCTGATTTGATGGGCCACGTTGGCAACAGAGATTTCCCTGCCCAAAACCTGTTTTAAATACAGAGCTGGGTGATTGCTTGTTTGGAATTCAGGGTCATCACATCAGTGGCTTTTCTCATATCCTTACTAAAACATTTAGGAACAGCTATGATCAATCAGATCCTTAAACATAAACTGACAGCAGTGTTAAACACAGATAATTAGTAAACCTGCAATCATGTTTTTATTGGGGGGGGGAAGCAAGAAAAGCAAGCTATTGCCCGATCAATTCCCTACTAACAAACAGCTTAGCTTTTTAAACCATAAGAAAAGTAAACAACATGCAAAACTAAACCCCAAAAGAAGAAAAAAAACTAGCTGTGATGGCAGCAGGACTGAACATTTGCAGTATCCTCTCCACTTTTATCATCTTTCCCCTCTTTTCTGGCCATATTGTGCAAGGCAGAGCTGTGAGCAGGTGGGCTATTTTTCAACTCCTAGTTTTTAAGGTCTCCACTTGCAACACCCCAGCACCACTTGCAGGTCAAGAGCAGCCTGCAGCCACAGCTCCCACGCCTCCGAACGGAGAGGAGCCGGTGTTGCCAAAGGCCCCCATGCTTACGCTGCAAACCAGGTATGTCCTTAAACCTCCACGTAACAAATACCTGAAGGGCCATGAGCCTCCAAAGGGACTTGGAAATGTTTGTCCCTGTTTTAAAGACTGGAGAGGCACTTCATACAAACGCAAGTCCTCTTTGCTTCTAAATCCTTTTTTTCCCAGAGAGCCTGCCTAGCAAAATTTCTGCAGTGACTACTCCCACATCAGTGCACCACCCACTCTCCCGCAGGTCTGCAATGTAGGCATACACATATACTTGGGCTCTGGTGCAGGACAGCTGCCACTTTGGATTTCAAAGTGCCTGCAGAAACACTGAAAGGCAGACCTGCTTTTCTTCCTAATTCAATTTCTTTTTTTAAAGCACCGCATTCCTCCCAAGGTCATTATTTGCAACTTTTATCGCTTTTCACATGCCTTCCTTCTGTGCACGTGTGTGCAGCTGCTCTGAAAGTACAAGATGAAACGGTCTTCTAATAGGACGTTTATTGCACACTTTTCCTGCTTGCATGTTTTTAGTAAAATGAAAGGTATAAGGTTATTTAAAATACAGCCTCTACTGCTCACCTGAGCTCCTTGCTTGGGCTGGCCAAGCAAACGATGCTACAAACTTTTTGAGAATCCCAAATGGAAGGAGAGATGCTGTGCCAAGGGCATCCCAGGGATGGCGTTCACATCGAGGACACCTTGCAAGAGCACAACGGGAGGGCTCAGCAGGCGCAGGGTGGCAGAGCAAGGTTTACCTCTCAGCTAGCTTCGCGCAGCCAGTGGCCCTTCTTCTGGGTGACAAACGAAGTGGCTTTCTCTCCCTTGACCGTAAAAACATGCACAGACTGATAACTGTTCAAAGCCAGTGCCTCGACTTATCTATCAGAAAGTACTTCTGGAGAAAGAAACAAGAACTGGACAGTATGGACCTCATCATTTGAGAATTTTTTTTTTAGTTTTGGCATAAACTCTATACTTTGGCAAGTAAAGAGCAACACGAAGAGAGGCAGAGACCAAATAGTTGTGAGCATCACCCACCCCAGAAACACCAGAGGCCATACCAAACACCGTATCATATGGATGAAAAGATTTCCATCCAGCTGGGAGCTGATGTGAGAAGCACGTTCTGGGTACACGCTAGAGCCGTCGCCACCACCGTACCATCTGCGGATCTGGCCCAAATGACTTTCACAGAAGCATAACCACGCCCTTTTTACTAGATGCCTAAAATATACTACTTAAAATTGGAATGAGTGCCACATGCACGTTTCCATCTTCCAGTCACCACGATCCCCCCCCAGCTCACTACAGAAAGGGTGCAACCAGCAGAAGCACACAACAAGCAGACGAACACAAAACCCTACTTGCATTTACTTAGAGGATGCTTTATGCTGAAGGTTTTAAAGTCAGATTATAAATGAATGAAAAATAATTATAGTACTTATTTTATAAATAATCATGACCGGAAAGAGGAAGCACAGTCTACTCTTTGCAGCTTTATCTTAAAATTCAGGGGTTTGCCTCTTCTTTACCCAGGGAGCTCTGTGGGTTGTTGGTCCCCACACAATATTGTGAGGATTAAACAGTCAGTGACGGTGGTGATAGAGAAACAGGCAAGGGAAGATTGGATCTTATGCAAAGAACCACAAGGAGAAACCTTAAGTGGCTACATTTAAAATTATTGCAAGTAGATAAACTGTTCAACTCAAGCACATATTTGGAAATAAAATAACAAAAATCTGCCTTACCACTCCCTTGCCCTGACTAGCTCGCCTAGGCTCTTCAGCTGCAGATCCTTTAATACATCTGACATGAAAACTCTCTTATTGTTTGCAATTTAAGGCTATATTTAAAATCAACAAAGACGTACGACAACGCTTTCCCTTCTGTTATCCGTAACGGCGCTGTGATTAGTCTCTTCTATACATTCCAAAGGATGTTTAAACCTCACACAAGTTATGAAGTGAAAATATCATATGGTCTTTCCCCACTAATTTACATGGCACATTTTACACATTAATTCAGTGTGTTTCTAAATTAAATAGTTTATAGAGTTAAGGGAAGGAAGGCCTGGTTCCCAGGCATTCATAAGCTGATCACAAAAGTCAGAAATTATTTCTATAAAAGTGAAACATAAAATAGGAACAGCTATTGCTGTAAGTAGATAAATTTATGACAGATTCAACTCACAGCTTCCTTTAAATCAGAAGTTCTCCCCAAGTCCTGAGTCTGAAAATGTCCATAATTCGACAGCCAGTGTGAATCCACTCACAAATGTGCTCACTATTAAGCATGACAATTTGCTCTGGAAGCAGAAGTTTTTAAAACGTTCTCTCCTGGTTTACTACCACTAAAGTGGTTTGCAAGGTTTGAAAGTCTGATTGGAGGCGTTTTGAAGCTCCTATTGCTAGAAAAATATTTGTCCAATTTTTCCACAATGAAGGAAGTTTGACATTAGTATTGATTCTAGGAAGAAAAATACAAGTTTAAAGTCTGGACAAAACCAAAGCCTAAAATTCAACAAGAAAAAGCAGAATTTCTGTTCATGTTAATAGAAAACATATTTCTGTTTCATTGAACCAAACTTAGCAGCAAAGAGGGAAAAGAGCAATTTTTTGATAGCTGTGTGATTTTAAATTGCAAAATCCCTTGTCCAGGGTTTTTTTATGCTTCACAAAAACCCCATAAATATGCTACAAGCTCTTTTGAGTGGCCTACTAGAACTTGATGTTAAAACACCTTTGTGAAATAGCTTTCAGCATAGATAAATGTGCTCCTGCGGAGCCAGCTGGGTCATTTTGAACTGTTAGTGCTCTTAGGCTTTTATTTTTGCTCCTCGGCTATTTGTTTCTGCCTTTTCCTGGCCCCTCCGATGGATTATATGAGCATCCATTGTCCGCTCCGGTTCAAAGTCAGCCAGGTTAGCTCCAATCGCTGCTGAAGCTTGCTTAAATTTCAGTAAGTCACAGGTGTCTGAGGCAAGCCTGCTACAACAAAATTAATTAACGGAAGAGCTTCAGCAAGCCATGCTGAAAGGAGCGTGTCACATCTGATAAGAGATTGGGTAAAAGGCACAGTTAAGAGATTCCTTACCCAATTTAGGCCTGCAAACTGACTCCACAATGAAAGAGGACCCTTGTTAGGGCAGTGAGTTTTCCACTACATTTCTTCTTTGCCTGGGATTAAGGACAAAGCAGCTTTAACGGGCACCTATTTCAGCAGGGCCATACAATTAGCCATGCACAGAGACAGGCTTTCCAAGTTACCTGATTATTTACCTTCCCCTGAAAAGCGATGGCAACAAAACCCCACAGCTTTTTGTACGGGATTCGCCGTCTTTCAGTCCATCACCTTCCTTTAGACCTCCCCGCTCACGCTGTCACATTGCAGAGAGGAATTTCCTACCCTGTTGTTGTCACCTTGCCCTAGATTTCAGGTGTTTTCCAGGTAGCTACGACAACTTCTAGCTGTGCCTAGGTCAGGTTTCCTTTCTCTCATCCCTGGTTTATCTGTCTTTATATTGAGAACACCAAAGGACAGGGGCCACGGCACTGTGAAATGCTGAACAGCAGACACCTATGCGACTATGTCTGTGTTGGGTAATAGATATTTATGTCCAGGTCGAAGGGAGATGCATTTCCCGATGACTGTTTTCAAGAAGGGAAGAGGACAGAGGAATCTCCGAGGTACGGCTTTTGGGGGCAGAAGCATGGAGGAAAGGCAGAGAGCTGCTTCCAGCAGGCGTGCCCAGCACAAGCAGCCCTACCCCATCCCTGGTGGGATTTAAAAGCCGGGCAGACAAGGTTCTTAGGGCCAGGGTTTAGTGGTGGGATGGCAGGGGTAGGGGAACGGTTGGGTTTGATGATCTTAAAGGGCTTTTCCAACCTAAACGATTCTATAATTCTACAGCTCCAGGGGACAGGCTCAGCAATCGCTGTTGGGGAGCAGACATCTATAAGCATTGAAAGGGGCAATCCACCTGATCAAGTCTTAAAGACCTGGATTTAATTTCCTGATCTGTCACTGGCCTTACTGGAGAGTAAATACATGAATAAACTGCTGCGAGATGTCACGCAACCCTGTTCATGGGGACCACAGATGATTTGAAAGAACGACATTGTTTTGCCAAAGATCCTGACAATTTGAATTCATTGCCAGGATGGGGGAGGAATATATCAGGGAAAGATTTGCTCCAAGACTTTTTTTTTTACTTTTCTTTTTTTAAATATTGCTTTCACGTGAAGACTGGCACAATGCAACCATTGAATGCGGTGACTTGTTCCTCACCAATGACCGGATCCCGCAATCACAGTTCATTACTCAGATGTCCCTCAAGAGCAGATCTCCTGGACAGAGCGAAGTGAAAAGAAAAAAAATGGCCAATATCTGTACTGCCAATTTCTGCTTACTTTCAATGCCTGACGTGTCAATCTCTCCCGAGATATTTAACAGTGGTTTAGCTCAATAAACAGCCAAGAGCCCCATATCCACAACTCTATATGCAAACCATATGTCGCAGTTGAAAACTCTGAAGATTATAATTAGAACTGTCCATTCAATTTAAATAAGGTCAAGAATGAAAACTATTTCAAATTCAATAAACAGGCCATTTGAAAGCGCAGACGCTGTGGAGGACAAGCTTAACAACATAATTGACAGGTAAAGCTTCATTTCTAATCCTCATTTTGATATCGTCTGTAGCCTCAGGAGTCAAAACACATCACTGCTCAGTCCTCAAAATATGCAGAGAAAATGAAAATGTCAGTTGAATGAAAAAAAGGAGAAGCATCTGTTTGATAGCTGTGTAAGCCTGTGATATGTAAACTGCTTTGGAGTCAAGCAGCCCTAATTAGAGTTTCAAGGCATTCTTCATTAAATATACACACAGACATATATATGTGTGTGTGTATATATGTATATGAGTTTTAAGCAATTATTGAGGCCAGATAATTTGCAAGAAAATCAGGATATAGAATTAAAGTGAGGAACATGATAATTTCATGGACCGACCTCAGAGAACATTGTGGTGTTTTCACACAGCCGGGAAGAAATTCTTTTCTCTGTCTTTTCACAAAGCAGACCTGTACGTTTTTCCCCACTCTTAGTCCTTAAGACAAAACCAAAGAATGATCCATTTCTGAATCTCGGAGTAATACACAGAATCTCACCAAAGGAAAGCCAAGAAGGAAGACTGATAGGGTTACCAGCCTCCGCAGTGGGCTTATACTAACAGATATTTTGGCAACTGTACACCCTTGACGATTCCAGTTCGCATCAATATGAAACCCACACAGATGGACATAAACTCTCAGTGGAAAACTGGTGCCAGGGTAAGTGAATGGCCACATGAAATAACAGGGGAGTAAAAACCGAAGAATGACAATCCAGACAAATGCGTAACTTAGGATCTTTAAAAATGTTTCTATGCTGAAGAAAACAGCCTCATGAATTTTACTGTTTCCTGTAGAAAAGAAGTGAATGTACTGGCTGGAAACAATGAAGTTGGATGAGGATGTTTTGCCTGTGCGGGCTGGAACACAATAACTAAAGCTTTATGTAATTTCTGCTTCGGAGGAAGGCTTTGACATCACTAGCGGCAGCAGCTTCATCTCAACGCTCCCACAAGTTTTTCTGATGTGGGGCAGAACAGCAGAAGGAAAATCTTTAAATACAGTTCCTCAGCACCTTCAGTTAGGCCATGCTGGGAGGCAGGAGGGTGGCAAAGGAGGAAAGGATCTCTACGAGGAGACGTACGTAACAAGCGTCAGTGCGATACAGCCCAAAGCTCTTGCGTGGATTCAAATCTGAGACGTACTACGGAGGTTCATACATTGGACCACCAGCATCTTCTCTCAGCAGGATGTGACAGTTTGAAAAAACAGTTACAGAATAAAAAAATAAAAAAATAAAAAAAGAGAGAGAGAGAGAGAAAGAGAGGACTGATCTGATGAGAACATCTGGGTTTTGTTAGCAGCAATATTAATGCCCACTTGCTGAGCTCAGGGTCTTTACTACAGGATACATTGAGAAACGTCTTTTCCACACACAGTAGGTAAAATATGCAAAAGAAAACGATAATCACGCAAATACCTTCATAATCTGGTGTTTCCAGTTTACAGAACATACACACTGCTGGTTGGAAACACAAGTGCTCTTTGTGACAAATGTCCTACTTGGGCTGGTAAAAAGCTTGAAGATGTCACATGGATGGGCTCGTCACGCAAACTGACAGCAACACAAACCCGTCTTGGTAATAACTGGTATAATGGGTTTGGGAGGAGAAATCACCAGTCAGGAGCGTTACTGTCCAACACGTGAAACACCCACAATGCTGGGAATATACCTGCAGTGACAAGACTGTGCAGGATGAGGAAAACACGGGGGGAAACCCCACCATGCGGCCACCAAGCTCCACATCTCTGCCAGTCTCACCTAGATGAGACCTCAGCACAGCCCACTCCCTTTCTGTAAAACCTGGCTCAGTGGCATTGCTCTGCAGCCGTCAGCTCACACGGCACCTTCTCAAGAAGCTGCCACGAGTGTCGATCCCCACCGGAGCTACCGCAACTCCAGGCTGATCTGCATCGTAATCGCCAGCGAGCAGAAGACAGCATCTTACACAACACAGGTTTTCTTGCTCTGCTTCCTTATGACATATAGTAACTGTGAGGCTGCAGAGATTCATCCATGAGAGAAGTGACATCAACACATCCCAAACCTGTCCATACCAACTTCCAGAGCTGGATCCTAATAAACAACGTCACCATGCACAGAGGATTCCCTTTTTTTTTTTCCTTCTTTATTTTTCCTCTTACTGAGACTAAAAATGACATCAAATTAATCACTTATTGCTCCATTTTTATCAGTTGGTTTTGGACTCTTTGGCTGACATTGAATCTCTTTTGGGATAGTAACTGTTAAGAAGGTCCTCAGGTGGGTCTTTCAAAGATCTGGTATGCAACAACAGCAGGTTTATTTCCAGTTGGTCATCTAATAAATCCCAGTTAAAGCCCTGGGGTACACATGTAATTAAAGTTTGAGTAATCCAATATGATGTTGATCAAACTACTGATCTTTTAATAAGGAACTGTAGCCCTCCCAGCAGTTGCTATCTCGCCGACAGTCATGTCTGGATGGCTTCCTTTGGGCCAACGCTTTGAACAGAGAAGCTGACAGATTTCTGTTTGGTTTAGATTTTATCACAAATTGTTTTAAAGCTTTTTAAGGCTATATCAGGTGGCTCGTAAAATCCACGGGCATATCAATAAAAAATGGGATTTCTATTAGTCATCTGAGTAAAGACTAGAATTAAATGCTTCTAAAGAGGGATATAAACACCGTTCGGGAGTTGTACTTCTTCCTATCTCAGTATCTGCCGTTGGTCCTTGTTTATGTAGCCTGGAGGCAGAGCTATAGAAAAAGCAGTAGTTACCCTGCACAATACTCTCCACTGAAAGGCAAATGTGCACAGTTTTTTCTCTCATAATTTCCATTTAAAGTATGAATTGAAGGTTTCCAAGCCTCGCCTCTCTACACAAGAGTAATTCAGTGGCAATTTACATCTTCCATGTGCTGAAAATGAACACCAAGATGACTCATGGGCTGTTTATAAGATGCTTACATTTGCTGGTAAATACCTTGCTACAAACAAGCTGTAATTTAAGCATTCAAAAGTCTTGCTTCTGCATAAAATTACTACTAACCATAATTTTGGAGACCATGACCAGAGCTTCAATTTCAGGCTTGCAAAGCTCTTCCTACACAATGATTCTTAAAAGTACGAGTGTATTTTCTTCTCTGACAACGGCAATCATCGTATCTCTGTAATTGCGGAAAAGATTACCTAGCTTTTAATTCACAGAAGTCAGCTGCAACAATACCATGCTCCTTTCCTTCCCTTTAAAATAAACTAATTATTGTCAATCAGCCCCGTGGAATGTTAACATTCTCCATAACCTGCCTTTCAGAGGTAGTCATAAATGCTAGAAGCTAGTTAATATAAACTAATCGGAGCCCTAGAAATATCTCAAAACATATTTGTACTGCAGTCTATCATTTGTCATCTTATTTTGAAATATTATATTTTGCCTGGACAATACGAGTCCTTTTCTTATAGTTATATAGTGCTTTTCATCTAACTATTCAAAGCTCTTGCATTAATTAAACCACATTAAATCCCTGGCTGGTGTAACAAATACTATAATATTTCCAAACCTTACTATAATATTTCCAAACCTTAAATGTTTCATTGTCAAAAGCTGATCGGTAAAGCTTTATGCATCGAGTAGTCTGGACAGAGGAAACTTTCCAGGCCAGTATGTTTGCTCATGCCCAACTTTCTGCACAAATTCACAATTGCAAGAGCTGGAGACGCATGCAGAGAAGCCACGAAGGGGATGACCGTCATTCCCCCTGCACTTCACACAACCACTCCTTTCCAAAGATAATAGCAAGTTATGGTTCCCACTTAGTTTTTCCTTCCAGCTGGTAGAGCCCATGCGAGGCTTTTCAGATCCCAGGGGGAAGACGAGGGAGCTGGAAGCCTCGGGGAAGCAGCCCATGTGCCGAGTCTATAATCAGCTGTGACGCACGGTGAGCGTTCGAGCGCCATATGGACTACACCAGCAGATGCCATAGAGCTGGGACTCTTCCTTTGTTGACACCTGGGAGGCCTAAGACATCTAGAAACCATTTTTCCCGTTCAGTCCGTGTCAGATCAGTGATCAATAATTCATCTGCTAACCGAAATGCAGAACAGGGTAGCAGTTTTCTGTGGTTTATGAATAACACCACGCTTTATAAAACCACGCCGCTTTGGAACACAGCAGAAGATGTGCTGCAGGAAACGTATGACATGCCGATACGCCGTGCTACACCCAACCCTGTGTAATCCTTAACCTGAAAATTAAACTGCCAGTTACAAGGCTTGCTTATGCAAAAGGCTGCTATTAAAATGCTGCAGTTGAATTAAGACATTCAAAGAGAAAAATCTGTACACCAAGAAAAACCTCCACAAGAAAAAAAAAAAAAAAAAGAAGAGATTTACCAACATTATCTTGAAATAGTCATTGAATTCTTGAAATATAAGCGGTCCCAGTCTGTCCAGAGAGCCAAGGCTGCAAAGCAAGGAGGACTCCTTCAGCTGTTGCTTGGGAGCCTTGGATCAGGATATCACTCTTGACACCAGCCATTTCTACCCAGCTCGTCTGCATAAAACTTCTGCTTAAAAAGTGACTAAAAACTGACTGTGCCTGTCCTTGGCTCCAATCGATAAGACACGCATGCAGGATAAATGAGCTCACTCCTCAATGGCGATATTCACTTTGGAGGAAGCTGTCACAACTGTTAGTTCATCTACCCGGAGAGGTATCAGATGTGAGAAATGACGTGGTTATGCTCACAGCCATCTTTGCTCAGCGTGCAAGAGCAGGGCGGGGAAACTTTAGCAATAGTCAAGCATGAATCAGGAAAACAATCTAAATGAGTGCAATTAAAATTCAAAAATAAATCAATTATCAGAGCATCAGATGCTCTTCTTGGCTAAGACTGCCATCTAAGTGCCCGAAGTTCTGGTCCGAGTGATGCGTGTGCCCTTCTCTGACTGAAGAGAAACAGGTCAGACCCCAGAGGACCCTGATTTTGCTGAGTTTAGTATACAATATATTTTAGTAAGATTGAACAGGTTCGTGCATCCCCAGCAGGTAATTGAGTGGATTAGGCCTGGGAGGGCGCACAAAATGAGAGGGGACCGACCAAACCAACCCGTGGCATCCACTCCGTGCTGACAGCCGCGGCGAGCCTGAAATGAGCCCGCCAAAATTCAGCTCAGGTCCCTGCCTGCCTTGGGCTTGCTGTTAATCAGGATTCAGGTAATTCATTTTAAAGGTCCAACAACCTACAGTTTACATTCCCTTTACTGTCGATCTGCTGCAATTTTTACTACGTATTTTGGGCACATTTTGTGCCGTAGTGCTACCACGAGGAGACAAATGCAGAAAGACGACACCATTTGCCTCGGAGAGGGCAACAGCTTCTTGCAGCTATTGATCCCAGCTGGCTCCGGATGCGGCACAGGAGTGCATAAGGAAGGTCACACAAACGTCCTCCAGCCTTCATTTCTTCTCAAGAACCAGAGACAAACGCTTAAAAATGAGAATCAGGAATTTCCAGAAGAATTACTTATGAGTAGAAATAAAATTTAAATTCCCAATAAGGCTTGCAAATACAGCTATGGATGTCTTACAGCAGTTTCTGCCCAGATCTTCTCTGCAGTCATGCACAAACATCAGGCGGTTCTCCTGCCTAAATTCAATAGTCTCCAGAAAAGCACAGAAGTCTGACCACATAATGCTAAATAGTCTTTAAAATGCACAATTAATCCTTAATCTTAGTTAATATATTTCCCTTTATAAGAGGAGTGAGGGAACCCTTGATTTTTACCAACTGGGATCTCAAATCAAAAGCAGTAATTATGCTTTTGATTTGCAACTAAAGATACTGATTTGACAGTTATGAGCAACCGTAAATAAACAATATTTAAATGTAAACCCAGCTATTGCTTCTTGTTAAATTCACTTCAAATGATGAGACATCAACCAGCATTCTGGATGTACAAACTAATGGAGAAAAAAATTTTTATTCTTCAGCCTCTGACAGAGTGCTTGGCAGCTTCTTTTATATTTCAAAACTTAAATACTTGGAGTTTTCTGACTCTGCTATAAGAAGCTGGAGTCCCAGGGTACTTGAGAGCACCTAACGACAGGGTTGGAAATACCAGAAATTAGGGTTTGTCCTCTTTTCTCTCACAATTCTTTTTCTTTTGCCTACTCTATTTCTCTTCCTTTTGTATAAAACCAATACATTAAAATATTTTAGTTACCAAGATCGTTCACCCAGGGTCTGTTAAGGTCACAAGATGGAGTTGTCCGTATCCCTAATTCTCCGAGGTGGACATTAAGTGGGCGCAGTAACTCAGTTACAGATAATTAGGTAACTGCGGTACAATTCCTGCAACTGGTTTTATTTCCATATCTCAAGACAAGGTTTTGAAATAGAGAAAGATGGGTAAGGC
>NW_009260676.1:1245597-1272086 GCF_000687185.1 Egretta garzetta
AAGTTCTGGTCCGAGTGATGCGTGTGCCCTTCTCTGACTGAAGAGAAACAGGTCAGACCCCAGAGGACCCTGATTTTGCTGAGTTTAGTATACAATATATTTTAGTAAGATTGAACAGGTTCGTGCATCCCCAGCAGGTAATTGAGTGGATTAGGCCTGGGAGGGCGCACAAAATGAGAGGGGACCGACCAAACCAACCCGTGGCATCCACTCCGTGCTGACAGCCGCGGCGAGCCTGAAATGAGCCCGCCAAAATTCAGCTCAGGTCCCTGCCTGCCTTGGGCTTGCTGTTAATCAGGATTCAGGTAATTCATTTTAAAGGTCCAACAACCTACAGTTTACATTCCCTTTACTGTCGATCTGCTGCAATTTTTACTACGTATTTTGGGCACATTTTGTGCCGTAGTGCTACCACGAGGAGACAAATGCAGAAAGACGACACCATTTGCCTCGGAGAGGGCAACAGCTTCTTGCAGCTATTGATCCCAGCTGGCTCCGGATGCGGCACAGGAGTGCATAAGGAAGGTCACACAAACGTCCTCCAGCCTTCATTTCTTCTCAAGAACCAGAGACAAACGCTTAAAAATGAGAATCAGGAATTTCCAGAAGAATTACTTATGAGTAGAAATAAAATTTAAATTCCCAATAAGGCTTGCAAATACAGCTATGGATGTCTTACAGCAGTTTCTGCCCAGATCTTCTCTGCAGTCATGCACAAACATCAGGTGGTTCTCCTGCCTAAATTCAATAGTCTCCAGAAAAGCACAGAAGTCTGACCACATAATGCTAAATAGTCTTTGAAATGCACAATTAATCCTTAATCTTAGTTAATATATTTCCCTTTATAAGAGGAGTGAGGGAACCCTTGATTTTTACCAACTGGGATCTCAAATCAAAAGCAGTAATTATGCTTTTGATTTGCAACTAAAGATACTGATTTGACAGTTATGAGCAACCGTAAATAAACAATATTTAAATGTAAACCCAGCTATTGCTTCTTGTTAAATTCACTTCAAATGATGAGACATCAACCAGCATTCTGGATGTACAAACTAATGGAGAAAAAAATTTTTATTCTTCAGCCTCTGACAGAGTGCTTGGCAGCTTCTTTTATATTTCAAAACTTAAATACTTGGAGTTTTCTGACTCTGCTATAAGAAGCTGGAGTCCCAGGGTACTTGAGAGCACCTAACGACAGGGTTGGAAATACCAGAAATTAGGGTTTGTCCTCTTTTCTCTCACAATTCTTTTTCTTTTGCCTACTCTATTTCTCTTCCTTTTGTATAAAACCAATACATTAAAATATTTTAGTTACCAAGATCGTTCACCCAGGGTCTGTTAAGGTCACGAGATGGAGTTGTCCGTATCCCTAATTCTCCGAGGTGGACATTAAGTGGGCGCAGTAACTCAGTTACAGATAATTAGGTGGTAACTGCGCAATTCCTGCAACTGGTTTTATTTCCATATCTCAAGACAAGGTTTTGAAATAGAGAAAGATGGGTAAGGCCATGTGGCTTCACCTCATCGAGTGCCTTCAGCGTGATCAGAACTGGCGTATTTTTCTTTTTGTAAAATATAATTTATTTTCCTTACTCTACTTCTATTGAAGTGTTCTTGAAAATAACTAACCGTGTGTCATGGCACGCCATAGTGTTACGAGTGAAATGCAACTTCCTGAGATAAGACAACACAAAAGCATCCTGAATTCCTCCAATGGACTAATTTCTCTTCTGTTAAAAAAAAAAAAACCAAAACATTTTAAAAAATTTAAAAAACCCCAAAACTTCCTTGGCAATTCGCTAGAGGTGCATGGTAGTAAGTCCCTCAGTTTTTTCATGGGGTGTAGAAGAAGGCTGGTGCATTGATTTGTTGGGCAAGGAAAACAGTCCAAACACAGAATTCGCACGTCTCTCTGGCAAAAAAACCCACAGAATTTGACAAGAATACGTTAGGACTGACACCTCAAACCTTGCAGACTAAATAAATGCTGAGGTCATTTTAATAAACACTTTCTTTCTCTTAGACAAATCCCTCAGTATTCCTTTTAGCCCAGCTATTAACCCTTCTGTGGCAACAGTGTTTGGAGAGTTCCCATCCGACCGGAGATCAGGCTGAACCGGTGGCGGCAGTGACTATTACATTACCGGGGTAAATGGCGGTGGCCTTGCAAAGTCACACACTGGCTCTGGAGGCAGCCGCTCCGAAAATTCCTCCGGCAAAGGTCAGGAGACCTGCCAGGGCTCCGAGGTTTGACTGAAGCCCCCAGGGACGGGGTTGCGGTGATTGCAATATTACTCTAATCAGTAAAATAAAAGCTTCTTTTCATCAACAGCTAATCACAGGACTTCATTTGTCTCTGACTTCCTTCAGTTGCCTTGACAGATGAGAGCACAGTAATATAAATAAGAAATGACAGTTTACCAAAGAAGGTTAACGTAAGGTCACGACCTTTTTTTATTCGACTTCTGGAGCTTATTCATGTGTGAAAGCATACTTTTGTAGCTGTAGCCTCAGCGTCCCTTACAGATCCAGACTTGTGCTAATAATTGAGTTTTAAAATGGTGTTTAAGTTTGGAAAATATCATTTTTGCTTTCTGTGATGTTTGAGTAGAATTGTCTTGCATGAGTACAAACCCTAAAATGAGAATATCTGCACATCTTGCAGGGTTTCACATAAGAAGTCAGTGGTACCTCTGCTTAACCAGTAAGGAGCTATTGCACAAAGGTAACGCTGATTTGCACATACACACACACACACACACACATTTCCTCTCCCTTACCCAGACCAAGATATGGCTTTTGGGGCAAACCCACCCACGGACATTAATCAGAATGCCCCAGAAACACTGAACGCCGGTACAGATGCATAGGGCACAGAATCAGGCTGACAGTTGTATACTAATAAATGTCAAATACTAATTTATTGTATTATTCGTGCAGTGGTTTAAATCCAAATCCCTTCCCATCATTAATTTCCATCAGACACATGATGAGCGAGAGGTAAGCATGAGCTTTATGTCAAAATCTGTAATGCCTACGCCACTATCTGCCAGAAAATATTTCTCTGTCAGGTAAGAAAACTGAAATTCTGCCCATGAACACCGGAGAGCAAAATCTGCGGTACAACATGTAGATAGAATCATAGAATCATAGAATGTTTAGGGTTGGAAGGGACCACTAGTGGTCATCTAGTCCAACCCCCAAATTAGTTAGATAATTAGTTTCGAAAGGCTAATCAGTTCACCGCTCTGGCTGGCATTTCTATATAGATGCACGTGCCTTCACCTGATGACAACTTGCCTCTTGAGGGAAGGATGCCTTAACGAAGTGAAGTGAGACTTTACGTAGCGCATAACTCTGATCTATCCTGCCATAGGAGCCCCCAGTTAGTTAGAAAAGATCCTTATAGGCCTTGGAAGGAGCACGGAGCCCGCAGTGTGGGGTGTCCCAGGCTGTGCTGCTTGTTCCCCTTCCCCACGTGGCTCTAACTAGCCACAGAACCACCCAAGAAAGGGAACGTTTAATTAATGCTGACAGCAATAACTTATTTTTAAGATTCTCTTGCCTATTTTGTGCTGTTGTCTTGTTCGTATTCATGGAGCCTTGTGTCTTGCACACAGCTTTGACACCCCAGAACGCAGAGATGCTGAGCATCCCCAGCTCATTCTAGCTGTGAAATTAGGCCTTCAGGTCTCCTAAAATTGCTCACAGCCCCCCCAGCTATTATTGATCAGATCAGCAGTACACTTCATTATGTTGTTGGATTAGTGAATTTTTATCCACTTTCCCTTCCTCAGCATCAAACCACTACCAATGGCTAAAACTTTTTTTTTAAAAATATACCGTTATTTCGACATCTCTCCTTTTTGCTGGAAGGATGCTCTACTTTGTTTCTGAAAAACAAGATCAATCTTTGCACTAATAATGACTTACTGAATAAAATCTGTACCGCTTTTCTAACGATACACCTTATTCGTACCTTGGATTATAAAAACCAACCTGTACGCCAGCTGATCATTTCAGCCACCAGTGAAATAAAACCAACCATGAAGACGGCTGATGTGAGCAGAACCAACAGTACACATCTATTTAACGCTTGAGTTTAGACCAAGGGGTAACATATAGCACAATGGTGCTTTAAAGGAAGAAAGAATGTAACTACCCAGAACAACTATGGGCCTTATTCCTCCAAAAACGCTGGCTAACCTGAATGAGAAACTGTTTTACTCTCATCTGCAAAATGGCCCCTTTGAGCAACGCAGGGGCATCAATAAAACACCAATTCGGTGCCTTGGAAGACCAGCACCTTCCAGCAGCACGCAGAGTTTTGTTTGGAAGCTCTCTTTTCCTATACGTAGCAATCAACCAGCAAATTACTTACATTGTAACATCTGATGGCTAGAATTTGGCTGAAGAAGCTGTCTTGCAAGTCAGTATAGCTATATGCTCGTCGGCATTATCATCCCCACAGAAGTTCAGGTGTCACCGCTACGTTCACTTCTGTTCGATGACTTGAGCGTTTCCAGTTTCCATTTTTGTCTGAAGATTTCAAAAAGCGGCTTCAAAATGGCTAATAATATCCTCTCCTATAATTCCTGGTTAGATAATATGTAATACAAGAATCAAGTACCTTAAGCTCTGTTGGAGTTTTTAAAGAATGTCAAAATACTAGAATTTAAAATATATTTTAAGAATAGCCGAATTGTGCAGAAGGAACACTAATTTAACTAACTCACTAAGACAAAACTATTTTAACGGAAACAGGACTCTCACATGCTAAGCAACTTAGGATTACAAATCAGTGGGACCCCTGCTTTCAAAAACTTAAGTTTTTGAAAAAAATGTATGCAGATCTGGAAGCAGGAAGCAGTCATCAACGTACAGACCTATACACTGGTTCCTGGGTGTATTACAAACTGGTCCCCAAAAGAGGAAATAGAAACCAGAGGTGAAGTAGCAGGAATATGTGAATCATGCATAGAAGCTCTGCCTGGAGCTCTCAGAAGGCCAAAATGAAAGCAGGGAGGGCCGTAATGAAAAACTTCAATCAAAACAAAATAATCATCTACAGCTTATTTACACTGTCAAGCTGGGTATCAAATGATAGCTTGCTGTGGAAAACAATTCTACAATCTTCTAGTGAAAAAAGGCGTGCAGCCAAATAAATTATAAAGTTAGGATAAAGAATATGACCATAGCCAAGAAATACATTGCTTTGTACAAACCTTAAGAAAGGAGTCGAAGGACAATGGTAAAATGAAATCTTGGAAGAAAGGAATTTGTGAGAGGCTATGCAACAGGAAAAGCCAGAGAAGATGGTTTCTTGTGAGAAGATAACACAGTTCATGAAAACCTACCTAGCACCTTTCATCTTGAGATAATCAAAAAACGTCAACGATATACTTGCTGCAGCAATGAAATGCAATCAAGAGTGCAATCCAGGCACACAGCCAGTGCACACAGGATCATATGGCAGCGAACATTCATTACTTGTGTTAGAGGAGAGTCCATGAAGAAGGAGCTGCTCTGGCCTGCGATACGGTACACCTTGGCTACTGTACACTTGACCTCCTCTACCTCTTGCATCTAATGACGCAAAAGGTGTAGCGACTGTAGGTCAACAGATCAGACGGACTTGTTTACACCCACTCTATGTTTACCAGTGCATCTTTAAGAAGTCTGATCATAATTCATCATCTGTTCGAACATAAGCTTATGTGATGTTTTGCTTCTATACAAAGTCAAGCTTTTGCATAAGAACAAATTTTACCCCATAATCCATTAACTAGACTTGTATGTCCCTTAGGAAGAAGACAAATGGGTTTACGTAGCATGTGGTTTTAAATCCTTTTTTTTATTCAGTTAATCTCTAGCTGTGGAATTGTGATTGAAATGCAAAAATGTATGTGTATTTTCTGATAAGAACCATTTTGTTTTGGAGACAGACAAAATGTTATCAAGCACATACACTTTCTTCAGGTTTTTAAATTGATGACGGAAATTCCATAATCAGAACATGGCACAGGCAATCCAGGTTAAGTGATAACATTTTTTCAGAGAAAGAAAACAAAACCCTAACCCTTTGAAGTGTTCTTACAGTTACATCTTCATAATCCAGACATGAGAAGATCTGCACTCTTGACAACTCTGAGCAGACGCACTTCAGCTGGCTCCAGATAAAAGCCAACATTTCCTCTTCCTTTCCAATGTCTTCTCAGATTTCTTAATAGCAGCGAGACACAGTACAAAGCATTACCTCCACATGATTTTCCATCCTCCTCCAGTTTCTGGCCAGCTGGACATTTGCAGTGGTAGCTGCCGATGGTATTACAGCACTGGTCGTGACAGCCACCGTTCTCAGTGGTGCACTCATTTACATCTGTGGGAAGAACGTATATGGCTGTCAGTAAAGAGCGGGCATTGACCACATTACCTGGTTATTTGAGGACAGTCGCATATGATTCTGATGGAATGAAGTGATAACGTTACCGAGATGTACAGCTAAGGACCCTGAAGGCAACCACAGGAGCAGTGACTCCCAGCTATATTGCTGTACCCCTCAACTCGACCAAGTGGTGCAACGGTGGGATTTTTCCTCCCCACTCCTGTGCCATGTAAGCTGTGGGGTCCATCCAGCTCCAGCTTGAGCTGAGGCACCAGCTTCCCACACCAGTACAACAAGATCAGGAACAATCTTTATACTGTCCTTTCCATTTGTGCATTAGGTTGCTTCTAGAAGTCATGGCAGAGATGAAAAACCTCTGGAAGATGTAAATCAATTAAAGTCCTTCTTTCCTTCGGATATGTGTGCACTACACACCTTATGAATTCATTTGACCAAGCTTGTGCCTGCCTGCATGATTTTAAATAGGAAAAATTATGTCTTTACACATAAATGAAGAACATTAAAGAACCACATAAGTAAGTAAGTAAATAAACTAGCCAACAGGAGAGAAAAATCAATAGTGAAGACATTTTATTTTTTAACCCGTGTACTTATATACCCTGCGTAAGAATTTAGGGGGCCACAAAAATGATCCGGGGGCTGAAGCACCTCTCCTATGAGGACAGGCTGAGGGAGGTGGGCTTGTTCAGCCTGGAGAAGAGAAGGCTGCGGGGAGACCTGATTGCGGCCTTCCAGTACCTAAAGGGGGCCTATAGGAAAGAGGGGGAAAATCTTTTTAGTAGGGCCAGCTGTGTCAGGACAAGGGGTAATGGTTTTAAACTAAACCAGGGTAGGTTTAGACTAGATATAAGGAAGAAGTTCTTTACAATGAGGGTGGTGAAACCCTGGAACAGGTTGCCCAGAGAGGTGGTGGAGGCCCCATCCCTGGCAACATTCAAGGCCAGGTTGGATGGGGCTCTGAGCAGCCTGATCTAGTTAGCGGTGTCCCTGCTTCTGCAGGGGGGTTGGACTAGATGACCTCTAGGGGTCCCTTCCAACCCAAAACATTCTATGATTCTATGATTCTGAAGAAATGTGATAGAAATCATCAGACCAGTAATGCTGCTCTGCTGAACAGGATCAGAGACAAGAGATGGTAGGAAGCATTTCCAAACTAGAAAATTTGTCAAAGGGGATAGTAAATATAAGAAAACCAGCAGGTATTTGCTGCACTGATTTCGGGATTCTGGAACACGTACTCTGAAGCGTTAATGCCACACAGGCACATAATCCATCAGTGCAGGGGTAAACCAGGACGGCAACGAACCTGCATAGGACTAACACGCTGTGAGTGACGACTTCTCAATTTGTTGGCAAATGTCTTGAACTGGCTCGGAGGCAGAGCAGACCTCCTCGGCAGCAGAGCAGACCTCCTCGGCAGGTTAGCGAGGGGAAAGGCAGGGCTAAGGGGACACGCCACGCTCTCAAAGCCTGGCATGAGGACGCAGGTGACAGATCTCACATCTGCAAGGCCTGTGGCACTGGCAGAGATCACAGATTACATCCAGGCTAGTGAGCAAGAAAAGGAGGAGGAGGAGGAAGATTAAGCACCAGAAGATAAGCATCATCATGACTGTAAAAATCGCAGGGAGTCACTTCGCGTCAGTGGCACTCTGCATCTCCAATGGGGAAACGCGGCTTTTTAAAAACCTTCTCATGAGACTCTGGTCAAAAGAAACACAAAGTGCTGTACAGACAAATCAAAAAAAGAAAGAATTTCACATTCATGCAAGAGAGATGAGAGCCTTTCAACTGCAATCCTCAGCTGTTAAAGTCTAAGACTTACCAAGGTTTGTTAGTTCTTCCATGAGCTTCAGCTTGACTTTACTAGCTCATTTCTGATCCTGGCTAAAAACCAGAGGGTAAAAGAAATTTTTTGGGAGGTTTCAGAGTATTAAAAAGCTAAAAGAAAAGTGTATCATGAAAAGTTAACATTTACTAAAGTGCGGCTGAAGAGGCACAAACTCACTAAACCCACCCCGTTTCTCCATGGCTCTAAATTCAGCGCGATGACCGACACAACAAAACTTTCTTTGTCCTCAGTGATACTGAAAAACACTGGCAAGCTATATAAAAAAATAAAATTAAAAAATCAGTTATCTCAGAGCTACAAAACAAACCAAATCCTAACTTGCATGAAGTCACGGCTCTTCTCCTGATTTCATGGGAACATGATTTAGACAGGAACTTTTCCAATGAAAAACACTTCCCCCCCCTCCAGCTCCAAAATGCAAAAACAAATCGTACCAAAATAAGACATTCGTCTGTTCACTTCTCTTCAGCAAGAGACGGAGAGAACATATGACAAGCGACAGATTTTAGACACACTCCGCAAAGCGCTGGAAGAAGGCACGCTAGCGCTGAGCATCCTGCAGGAGCTCGACAAAACAGGCACCTTCCAAGTGATTTACTCCCTCTACCTAGCAGACCTCTTGATGTAATAACCAGGAATAAGCCACATAATAATCCTGCTCCACAGCTTCGACTTCTATTTATACTGACAGCACTGAAAACTAATGAAATCTCTTTTTATTTTTTAAACAAAATAATGGGAAGAACTACTTTATTCTTCAACATTGTGTTTGGTACCTACCATGCTCCATGAGCTCCTCGCATAAAATATTGACTAAGTGGTGTGGTCTACAATATACAGCCTCATTTATTAACACCAGGGTCTGTATTTTGAACCAAAACATTAGAAGAAAAGCTTTCTAGCTGAGGAGCTAATCATTATCCTCTTGATTTCACTAGGGTATAATACATTCGCAAGTGTATGGTGCTATTGCATACTAATGTATAGAATGCTTCTCCTTCTGATTGCAGCGTGTTTCTATTAGCAATCAGAAATCTTCTCCGTTCTTATTCAGCATAAAGTGCTGTGGTCCACCCATGAATTTTGCCCCCGAAAAAGTATTGCTGCTCTATGACTGATAACTTCATCTTCTTCCAGCTCCTTGTCATCTTAATGCTCTGTCCAGGACTTCCTTGTCCCTGCCTTAATACTTGTTTTCATCCTTTGATGAAATGCTTTCATCCATTTCTTTGCCACTTCTCACACCAGAAATCCACTGGTTTGGTTTGGTTTTTTTTTTTTCTCTATTATATGCAGAAAACCTGACTTTTCCGCCGCTTCTCACACCAGAAATCCACTGGTTTGGTTTGTTTTTTTTTCTTTTCTCTATTATATGCAGAAAACCTGACTTTTCATCCACATGTCTCTTTAAAACAAATACCTCACTTAAAGCTAACCAGCGTAACCCAGAATTAAATTATAGTTTGTTTTAAGACACCATATAAACTTTTTGATACAGCTCTATCCCTATTACCCAGCACTTGCACTTGAAGGCATACCCTCACCGGGTACAACCTGTACTAGTTTTAACCTTAGGCTTATGAAAATTTACTCTCTAAGCATCTGCATCCTTCGTCGTACCATCCCTGCGCGAGCCCTTCTCCCCTGCCTGTACCCTGCCAAGCTCTTTTGTACAACCCGGTAAGAAAGGTCAGAAGTTGCCTCAGTCCAAGCAGCAGAAAATAAATGATCTGAATACGAAGTAATAAAGAATGTGTTTTACATTGGTAAAAGGACGGTTCCTGTAGCTGCAATCAGCTGTTCTATATTCCTAAACCACAGAGTAGTCAGAATCTTAAAATCTGATTACAGATTTGCCACTGTAAAAAAGAGGGGAAAAAAACCCCAACCCCAGAACACAAACAATTCTGTCAAATGATAAATTTTTCTCTGCTTTCCATATTCAGTGTCATTCAAGGTTGCAAATATATTTGCCTTTTTAATAGCATGAAAAATGACAGAAAATTTCTGACATGTAACAAGTCTTCCAGGTTAGGTCTGACAAAAGTTCAGCGTTATCAAGACTATCAATCCATCTGTAATGACATACTGTGGGCGCTTCAGAAAAATAAATGTGATGTTTGCTACTGCAATGCTTTACGTTTATTTATAGAGCCAATGTTGCGACACAAAAACATTATCCACAGGACAGACTCCATGTGAGCTTTCAATCCTGCCACGCGAAGTCTTAAGGACAAAAAAAAAAATTGAAAAAACCCTCATCTAGATTAACTTAAAATTAGCTTTATAGATGATCTGTCTACCATGCACGTGGAAAAAAAAATCCACAGTGTATTTTAAATCCACCAGTATTCAAAAATGTGTATTGTAGACATGCACCTATGTCCTGTGTTATTATAGGACTGCACTACATAAAAAGGTATTCTTTTCTCTAGAAAATTCTAGAAATATAGAAAAATTTCTTCACCGAAAGGGTTGTCAGGCTCTGGAATAGGCTGCCCAGGGAGGTGGTCGAGTCCCCATCCCTGGAGGTATTTAAAAGAAGGATAGATGAGGTGCTTAGGGACATGGTTTAGTGGTGGGATGGCAGGGTTAGGTTAACGGTTGGACTCGATGATCTTAAAGGTCTTTTCCAACCTAGACGATTCAATGATTCTGTGAAATCCCATACAATATTTGCTAGGTAGGGAAGCGTGCCTTTTGTTCATGAAAGAGACCACCTCTGCCCAGCTAAGCATGCCTAGGAGCTATATGCTAAATGAAGAAGGGCCGATTCCAATCCCTTCACTTCTGTTTAATTCTGCTGTTTAATGCTGCTCACTCCCCGCCCGACAGTATCACACTGCAGCGCAAGTCAGAGGCGGCCCCGGCTCCAGGGAAAACCACCCTTCACCAAGTTTTCATGCAAGTCCAGATGATTTCAGATTTCCTACAAATAAACGAAAACTTTATTTAAAAGTAGACACGGGACAAAGTGGTTTTCGTTGGTAATTCCAATTTTAAATCTAACATAAGCGGCCTGCACTATTCCTAGCTCCCAAATGTAGCAAGCAGATGAAGGGAAAAAAAACCCCAACCCAGTCCCTTGCTGAAAAGCAGAAATACATCAGGGAAGAAATCTTCTCTCCACACCTCGGTGCTGAGCTGCTGGCGAGGGCTGCAGCCCTGCAGGTCCTCCGCATGGAGCTGAACTCAGCATCTTTAAAAACCAGCAAGGGATGAAGCCCACCCTGACCGCACGACTGGGCAGACTGGCTGAAGGAGAACGCATCTGCCCTGAGCAGGAACGACCCTGCAAGGTCTGAATTTTGGCAGGAGTTTGTATGTTCAGATCTACAGGACACACCAGCAAACCCAGTGCCTACAGGTTAAAGTATTTTTAAGCATATTTTATCTGTATAACAAGCTTATGCAATAGGTATTAACATAAAAATTCATTTTTAAAACACTAAAAGAATCTCATCACCCGAGCCCACTATTTAAAACCTGTTTTCCAAGGTTTCTATATTTATTAGCCGTATATGAGCAACAACTTTATTTATTTAATGCAACCACATGCAAACTTGCCATCTCAGTGACCAGCCTTCGGGGCTAACCCGTGCTCTGACCCGAAAGCCGCTGACTTCAGTGCATGTCGGAGCTCGCTGGACTTGTAATAAATCACTGAAATGGAATAAAATCTGTAAAATCATTCACATTGGTTTTGCAATACCACAGGAGCAAAGCCCACCGTCACGGAGAGGGGAGGTTATTTTTATTAGTTTAAAAGTGTTAGGCTAACACACCGTGCTTCAATTAGGGGTCAAAGTAAAGAGAACATACTTATTTAGGAAGTTATTTAAGATATGTCTTATTTAAGACAACATTTCACTAATAACGCTTCTTCCCAGTTGGCAATTTCTTCTGAAGGCTATGATGAAGATGGTCTGATTTCAGGAATCTAAACGTTAGATATCTTTATCCAAGAAAGAGGTTTGATTACTCTCTTTAACAGGCACTGGCAACTTATATTGACTTTAATAGCAATTTAGACATGTAAATTCCTAACTCAGAAAACATAACTCGAATGCTTTCAGGTACAAAACCTTCATCATGGTTAGAATCAAAGCCTAAATATAGCTTATAACGTGCAACTTAAATACACCTATATGTGTACCTTAATGTAGCTGAGTGCCTGGTACATGAACAAAGGAGTATATATGCAACTGCAGTACAGTTTGCTTTTATAAGGAGGCAAGTGCCTGCAAATCATAACGCACACTTGACAACTTCTCATTTATACATCTAAATAATTTGATTCAATTTTTTAAAAGTGCTCAAGATCCGGTAAATAGGTAGCTCCTTAACTCACTTACGGGTTTAGACACTGTTTTTTAAAATTATGGCCCAGATGGTCTGCAACCAAAACCATATGTCTGAAAAAAATCCTGAAACCTGAGAAAGTGGATTTGAACTTTAAAGGCCACTCACTGCTATGACGCAACGCAGTTCATACTAACGCATATGCACATACATCGGAGCAACCTTATACGTAAATATAACGTAACGAGCAGATACACTGGACAGGCTGGCGAGCACAGTGCCCGCACCCCCGAAACTGCATTTGTCTTTTTCTTCGTTTTGTGCAAGAGCTTTGTAACAGTCGTCTTTGAACAGTAATTATCTCTAAAACATAAATTACATCCATCACTTCCAGCGCTAACCATAAATTATCTGCCTGAATAGAAAACAAAGCCGCTCATTCTGATAGTCAAGCGCAGCCCTACACGTGTATTGATTAAGCACTCTTAATGCTTTATTAGGTTTTCTTCCTCCACAAAGTCAATAACAGGATGAATATTTCTTCTCGTGCTGTTATGAAGTATCGTAAATCTGAGCTGTTATTAACATGCATCTGATTAGTGGAGCAAACTTCGCTGAGCCTTTGGCACAGACTCTTCGTGCCTGAACTCCCAGAAACACCCATCATTGCCACTGCCTCCACTGGCAGGCGTAGAACTTGTGCTTTCCCAAGTCATCACCTCTATTTTTTTTTCTTTTCTTCTTTTTTTTTTTTTTTAAAGAAATTACTGCTGCACTCATTCCTCTTTATCCCCACAGCATGTTCATATCTGCAGAGAACATCAGCTGTACAACGAAAGCGTACGTGGACCGCGTTCCCCGGGCATGTGGGTCTCTGCCATGGGTTGCTTTCTTTTGTTCCTAGGGCACTTAAAATAATTCTATTTCATGAAACTTAAATGCAAAACCAAAATCAAACAAAGCTCCTTGTTAAACATGCTTCGCTAGTATTAATTTTTCCTTATTAAAATCATCCTCCGAAGGAAAAATCCAGGTTCAATAATCATTTGTACTTGCTTACGTTAAGAATAACTCTTTTGAAGTCAGAATAAAATTCTATAGAGGGAAAAACAGGCCCAAAGTTTAAATAAGTGAAACAACAAGCTCTTAAATCCCAAGATGCTGACAAGCACCGCTGTGTTAGATTAGACCTGGAGTTAATCTTGTGCAATAGCAGCGAGCGTTCAGTGCCCCGCTGCAGGCACAGAGATGGCCTCTGCCACCCCAAGCTCTCCTCCCGCTCTCCACCAACTACAGACTGGGCTCAGTTCTGAAAACCAGCATTTAGAAGTCCTTGTCAGATCTCTGTCACTGGTTATGGCAGTTGTCTCTAACCATATACATGGCTGCCCTACCTTTTTTTTTTTTTCCCCCCCTCCTTCTTTTCCTTCCTAATGTCCTGAGCATCAATGACATTTTGCAACAATGACTTCCAAAACCAAACTGTTAGGTGAAAAAATACCAGCTTTGGGGTTTTTTCTTTTATCCCTCTCTAAAATTCTCTATCAAGCAGGAACAACTATTTTTTAACAGCGAAATGTAGGACCTAAATCATGCACAAACATTTTCGCAGACAAGGTATGAATAATGCAACTGAACATCCCAGAACATCTGAATTAAGCAACAACAGACTAACGGCTGCTAATTGGCAATGATTGGAGATGATTGTGGAGTACGGCTAGAGCTATGATTACAAACAGAGCTTATGCATCCAGCCCAAACCTCAAGCACCGTCGCTGCAATTAAAGATATTTTATCAAATTAGACAAGTGTTTGCCTTTGCCTGCTATGCTGGTTATGAGCAAAACATAAAGCATCATTTGCTGTGCTGCACCTTTCCTTCCATCAGAGCTCTGCCAAGATGGATTTCTTTTTGCTTTGACGTTTTATGCAACAAAATAGAGCCTTTTAAGAAGGAATTCAGGACTCTGCAGTGACATCCTTAAAAGCCCTTGCTTTTGCCCCAAAACCACATCCTTTTTGGGGTATATCTAACTGCCAAGTACCAACAAGCGCTGGTTATGCACATGCAAACAGAAGACTTCCAATTTTGAAACTTTGATTTCACAATATAAACCCTTACATATTTTACAGGCAGGTAAACATTCTTTAAAGATCATTTCCAAAGCAGCGCTTATTAGCAAGACTTCAGGACTCTTGGCAACCGGATTTCTTTTACGCTTTGAGTGCTAAATCCCAAGCACGAATTGCGAGTGCCAGCCGGGCTGTTGACTGGCAGCCGAGCCAAGTCCCGGTGCCGAAAGGGGAGTTCACAACGTGCACCTTGACCCCGGGACAGGCTTCCAGCTTGCTGCCTCCTGCGTTCCTGGATAAGAAAATCATTATAGGTATCAGCCATTTGGTCTCAAACTAAGGCTGGCTCTTGCTCAGTATTTTCTCTTATTCCCAACAAGATGTCCAACTTCCCTCTCTTGCTCCTGTATCTCGAGAAATTACTTACACACGGACGTTCTGCCTTTCCTCCAGCTTCCCATGATCTCCTATAAATCAGGTCATCAGAACTGAATTGAAAAAGGATATTAAAAAAAAAAGGGAATGCTAGGTTGTCTCTAAAAGCTTAGCATTCACAGCCATTAAGTTTTATAAATCTCCGTAAGAACTAATCGCTTCCATGCAAAATTATGGAGGTTCTCAGGCCAAGATAGCTGGAGAGTGACAGCCCGTATATACGTGTAAATAACCTGAAGGCACCTATGGAACAGCTGGTGCCAACATCTTCAGGACCAAACACAGGCTCGGAGACAGATAGCACTGGCATCAAAAGAGCACAGCAAGGAAACGAAGGCGGCAGCTGACGAATTCCACTCAACCTGTATTTTTAAGAGATTTAAGATGTCACCTCCTATGAAAAGCACTGCAATAGTCCAACACATAAATAACAAAAGCAGAGATAAAGACAGAGCTGTACGTTGCTGATGCCTTTCAGACTCACCAGGATAAAAGGTGAACGAACAATTTCAAAGAGAAATAAATATGCTTGCTCCAGGTAAAACCTGTAATCATGGGTCAGATTCCCCCAATTCAGTGGTGGCATACTTTGGTACCCGTGTGCAACGTGGGATGTTTAAAAGCTCTGCTATACTATTACTTGAAAATCTATGTATAGCAGCAATTTGAGTTTGTGACAGCAGGAGTCTGAGCAGGGCGAGCTCCAGCCAGCAGGATGCAGGAACAGGGAATTGGGCGCTACAAGAACAGCTTATTGGGAAATTGGCTCCCAAACATTCAAGTAAAGGAAACTCAAATCATGGGTTTAGCTTCTATTTGCAGAAAAGACGACGACAACAACAGTGCTATTATAAGTGTAGAAAGTAAGTTTTTATTCTAGTTTTGTCTCTTTCTCTGCCTTCATCCCGTGCTCAGCAAAAGAACTGATCAATCTAACCAAGCGTGCGGCTCCTGTTCTCCAAGCCTTTAAAATAAAGGTCTCAAACCCTGAAGCATCCTTGCTTCCACTGCAACGCCATAGAAAAGGGACGCTTGAAGCACTCCACGGCCAATTTTGGTACTTTGATTCACTCTGGGGCAGGCTCGCACCCAGTACAAACCACGCTTTGGTGCCACACCAGCAGCGTGGCCGGATCCGTAGGCGCAGAGCGGCCGGTGCTGCTGCAGGAGCAGCCCCCAGCAGAGAGCACATCAACCCACCCCGCCTGCCCACAGCCCCCGGTACGGGACCGAAGCCCCGAGTCCAGAAGTCGCTGCTTAAGGTACAAACAGGCTGATTATTGCAATAGTACAGTCAGAGCAAGCTAACAAATTAAGGAGCTTAAATTTCAGGGCACCCCTATTGTAATAAGCCAGTTCCTTACGAACTATTCTTTTTCATAATATAATTAACCCCAGGACTAAGCATGTGAGCAAATTAGTTCATTTTTCACATGAATAATGAAAACTTTTTTTTTTTCTTTTTTTGTCCAAGGCCATTACGAACTGAAATGAATGTAAAAGATTTCTCAGCAGAGAAAGGATGATGTGTGCCCGGCTTCTGGATTAGAAGTGGAATTCATTACTGAGATTTAAGTGGAAGCTCCTATTTTCTTCTCTTATTTTTCATAATAGCTGTCCTTGCCAGTCAATGTCAATCACCAGCCAAACAGCCTCTACTCATCATCAGATATAGCCTGGGATTAGATCAAACAGCAGTGAACGGCACACCTCCGCTACTAACTCAAATAGATTAAATATTTCTTCCTTCCTATGTACTCCTGAATATTCTCTCCCATCTTTTGTTTTTCATTTCTGGAAGATCTTCCTAACAGTTACGTGGGCAGAATTACTCACTGCCCTGACAAAAATCCTGCGCTAACTATAGCTGTAAAGTCATCTCGCTTTCTACTACAGAAAATAACTTTCCTGTAAGCGTTCCCCGCACGGCTGAAACAGAACCATGCAACCAGGTCACTCCTTTACAAGAGACATAAATGAGAACCCGTTATTTGGTTTACACAGACATATGCCATTACCACTTAGCTGCACTCACTCTGTCGTCTAGTAAGCGATCTTGTGTGTCAAGGGCAAAGGAACCCATGGAAAAAAAAAAAAAAAAAGATTAAATCTTCATCAGTTTAATTTGTAAAGAAACCCAAGGGAAGTCATTATTCCCAGAGACTTCATTGCCTAATTTGTCTTCTGAATTCTTCTAAGTTATCGGATGCCAATGGGTGCTTGTTAACTATTGCTGATTGCGACTGCAGGGCAGGCTCGCCAAGGAGCACATTGCAAAAAGCAGCATTGCTCCGTGCCGAGCACCTCGGTGAAAGGGAGCCGCCGGGTGCTCCCGAACGGCAGCTATTCCATTTAGTGCTAAACGGGAGCTAAATATTTCAGAGAGGGCTGGATCCTTCCCGCCAGAAATGGCAGCGAGGTGAGCATCCTTTAACTGGAAGGGAATTCCCACTAAGGAATTCAAGCAGGACACTTAAACTTAGATAGGGAGTTATATCAAGCTTGATAGAGAGAGATGTACGAACTATTAACTTGAATACAGTTTTTGCCGGTGACAAGCTCGAAGCAAAGCACGGAAGAAATAAGATTTTCTTTTCCCAGTTAAATTACCAACAAGTAGCAGAGAACAGCTGTGATTTCTCGGGGCCTTTCCTAGCAGAACAGCACCGAGGTCTCCTCTAAAACAAATAAATCAGGCTCAGCGTGATGGTGCAAGTCAGACGCTCTGCAGAAAGAACAATTTGGCAGCACGTTCCCTCGGCCTGACACCGGCATTTGAACCTGGGCCCTTCACTGCTTCTGCAAGCACATGTGCTCACCATGTGTCGCGGCTGTCCTTAGCAGAGGTAGCAGGCTTAGTTTTACAGCCTGGGAGTTCTGATTATAAAAATATGTGATCTCAAGGTTTTTAAACCATCAAATGTCAAAGGTGATCACAGGCAGAAATTAGAGGGCTGAAAATGTTAATCCTGCATTGCTCAAACTGATTCGTACCAGAGCCAGAAAGAGCCAGTTTTATGTAACCCAAACTTTACACTCTGGTTCCCAACACAAACTAAATTTGCCTTTTAAATCTATCTGGATGTCAGGCATCTGGTTTTGATGGAGAGTCACACCAAATTTTTTTAGGGGTATAGCCAAACAGAAATCTGCATTTGTGTTTTCAGCAAGGCTTCGGCGAGATGGCATAAATTATTTAAAACTTCAGAGTTACTCCATCAGTTGGTCTTTGAGACCCCACCTGGAGTACTGTGTCCAGTTCTGGGCTCCCTGGTTCAGGAAAGATGAGGAACTCCTAGAGAGAGTCCAGAGGAGAGCAACTAGGATGATAAAGGGACTGGAGCATCTCCCCTAGGAGGAAAGGCTGAGGGAGCTGGGCTTGTTCAGCCTGGAGAAGAGAAGGCTGAGAGGGGACCTCATCAACACCTACAAATATCTCAAGGGTGGGGGTCACGAGGATGGAGCCAGACTCTTCTCAGTGGTGCCCAGCGACAGGACAAGGGGCAATGGGCACAAACTGAAACAGAAGAGGTTTCAGTTGAATATGAGGAAAAACTTCTTTACTCTGAGGTGTGCCCCCTGCTCTGGGTGAGCCTGCTTGGGCAGGGGGGTGGGACTGGGTGATCTCCTGAGGTCCCTTCCAACGCCTGCCACTCTGGGATTCTGGGATTGTACACTTTAAAACACGCATTCCTCTACCCCTCTCCCTGCAAACGGCAAAGACACTTTTTATGTTCCTCGCTGGTGACAAAGGGTACACCATTGTAAAATCTTAAACACCACCACACTCCTATAAAATTGTTGGGTTTAGGATAACCAACTGAGACTTTTTGTGAGCAGCAGTAAGGTCAAGGTATTAAATTTAATGCTCTTAAACAGAACATGTATTAGAAATAAATTCAGAGTTCTTAAGATCTATTGTAGATGTTCAGTAAATTAAAAACAGACATCAAAGGGCAAACACTATTAGGAGCAGAAAAATCCAAATGTGGCCATACAGGCTGTGCAGGGAAAAAAAAAAGACTTATCTACCCAGCACTTGTATGCAGCACACGTAACTTTAGGCAAAAACAAGTATATGCCACAGACACGTGTGCTGTTTGGAGTCCGAGTCCTGTTTTCAGAAGAGTGAGGAAATAAATCAATAAATATGTTTACCTTGATCTTTAGCTCACTCTTACAGACCACTCAGAGCATCCAATTTAACCAAACCTCTTCAAACCAAGTGCTGCTGGCTTTTCAGCACGTGGAAAACCAGTTGTACAACGTACATCAGAAGAATCCAAGGCTGAACAGCCTGGCCCGAACTTACTCCAGACTGGATTGAGCACTATTTAAAACCAAGACCTTTCTTGCTATATGCACACCTCCCTCCCAAGCGCCAGCATCTATGCAGGAGAGCGGCGGTGCCAGGGCTGTAGGTCGACACCGGTTCACAGCTCAGGTTTCCACATTTGGAATTTCACCCTTCTGTTCCAATCAAAAAATAAATTCCTCACATTCAACCCAGGCTAATTACTTTTTTGCATGGAAGAGACAGCCAAATTCATTCTGACGCACAAAAGGAAAGTGTGATATATGAGCGGAGTACATGTAGTATAATGTTATGGATGGTTCTGAAAATGTAGCCAGAAACATACGTCGCTCCTAACATCGTAGCTGTTGCCAACAGTTACCACCTAGCGTTGTCTGAGAGATTACAGTGATTTCATGTTCAAAGGAAGAGGTGAAGATTCTGGTATCTCAGATGCCACACTGCCGTTACTGATGGCAATGGTGGAATTTTAACAACTGGAGAACCTTTCTAGAGAAGGCGGCAATCATCTTCATCCCATGGGATGCGTTCAATGCACACATGTCCCTGCATTAAAAAAAACACCACCACACCACCCCAAAATCCTGAAAGTTGGCCGGGAAGCTTTCCAGTGAAGTAATTGATGCTGCAAGGCTATCGAGCTGATCTTCAGTTACAGGATACTTAAGTTGTGAATTTTACTTTTTCTATGTACACTGTACATATTGGCCCACCTAGAAGCTTAAAAGGCTGAATTCTACTAAATATTTATTATACCTGTTCTCCAGGTATGAACTTTATGAACTTTCACATTATGAACTTTAACCAACAGTAAAAAGAGCTGATGCCATATGGATACTCCTGCACTTTTTTTTTTTAAGTGTGGGAAAGGTGTGAATAGAGACCAGCACATGTAACGCCAAAACCTGGTTACTATACCACCATTAGAGCAAAAGACTACAGGTTCAAAGATCAGAGAGGAGGAAATTAATAGATTAGCTTAATAGGCAATCATCTATATACCATAAAGCTAAGATGGATTATTTGAGAGTTTTAGACAACCCAAAATTATTAATGGAAATTGTTTTAGCAACTGGCCTTTTTACCTAGTAGCCAGCCATGGTACCAATATAGGCCACCATTCACCTTCCCACTGCAAATTACAGGGGTTTTAGTAAAATATTTTCTGATGACAACTCCCAAAACCTGCCCCAGTGTACACCTCTGCTGGACCCATGCTGGCTCCGTGCAGGATCAGGTCAGACGTCCCCAGGAAACATTCCTGGAAACATTCAAGACCAGGTTGGATGGGCTGTGAGCAACCTGATCTGGTTAGCGGTGTCCCTGCTCCCTGCAGGGGGGTTGGACTAGGTGACCTCTAGGGCTCCCTTCCAACCCAAAACATTCTATGATTCTATGATGCCCATTGCATTGCAGTCGCAGGGTCCAGACGATGCTCTCAGTCCTTGCACTGGTGTGGACGAGCGGTCGGGAGGCCGAGAGGACAGCAGCGGCCTAGGGAGGAGAGACGGCAGGGAAGACAGCCAGGCAGAGCTGGGCTCACAGGGAACTGGGCTCATTTCTGTCCCTTCTGTCCTCCATGCTAAGCACCACCGTGCAGCCTCCCTGCAGCCGGATCAGCGGTGCTCCAGAAACCTGAATAAATCTGCCTATGTGCTACCTGAGAAAAGCTTTGCAACACTTCTGGATCAAAAGCCATACTTAAACCAAAACATACCAGCGCCTGATCTAATACAACAACATCGATGCTCAGAGGCAGCCCTGCCTTGTCTGACACGCATCGTCCAAGATGACCCAGTAGGAAAACATCACAAAAATCAATGTTAATAAACATGGTTACTAGAAGATGCCTTTAATGAATACTTTGGTATTGTTGAAAATAATTTCACACGTCAAATGATGAAAAAAAAACAAAAAGAAAAGCTCAAATCTGTAAGAACTGCGCTGAGAACAGGAACTTAAAACAGCAAACCAGGGGTAGATGTGGCACAAAGGAGACAATGTGGTGGGACGTGGCTCTTTTTCCTCTTTTTTCCCTTTTTTTAAGGGATCATTTTCAGAAATCCCTCTTGCACACGACTGTCAAAGCAGGGACCAAGAGACAGCATTTTTAGGATGAATCAGTTGATTTGGGAGAAGATCAACAATCCTTGCAAGGCCAAGATTTAGGCTGTGTTTTTAACCGGTCTCCTCAGCCTGTGACCCCAGCGGGTACCATTCCTCACAATTCACGTACAATAATCTTCCCCGTCCTCAGGTGAAAGTTCTTCACCAAGTGCAGAATACTTACATAATTTGTCCTTATTCCATCCTTTTCCCCCACCTCCACACCTGCACGCTTCTGATTAAATTACAAACTGGCTGACTATAGTTTTGTGGGGTTTTCCCCTCAAATGCTGGAGTATAATTATAAGGTGGGGGGAATAAAATTACAAATTCAACCAAGGTCATTAATGTACAAAATGCAAATTGTCTCCCATTTGTCAAAGACCCTGGGGAAGTCTAGAGATAATTGAAATGATAGATGAACAGAGGAGACTAACTGCTAATGGTCTGTATATCAATGAATCAATGTCATATTTATGAAGGGCTTTGGGAAATTATTTTAAATACTCCATCTATAGCTGAAGTTTAGCCTACTTTTTCTTTTTAACGTGGAAAAATTAATGATAAAGTTCAGTTTATAGTTACACAAGTGTAAACCTGTGGTAATTTAAACTCAATAGCAAGATATTGAAAAACTACTTACGTCTGCGCCAGAAATGACTGCATTTCTCAAGTACCAGAGATTATGGAATAACTAAGAACAATATATATTTCAGAGATAATCAAACAGAAGACCAGCCCTCACCCTCAAAACACTTAACCCGTCTATTTTCCTGTGCTTCTCATTTCCTCCGGAATTTGAATAAATTGGAAAACAGGGAGCACACACACCACTGATTTGCATACTTACCTATTTTCCTTGTATTTTCCATTACAAACTGAACTGCTTGGAGCAGAGGCTATTTTCAGATGTATTCACGGGGCATCGACCAAACAGGAACAGGGAGAGGAGAAAGGAAAACCAGAAATATTTCCTTTTCAACCAAAAAGTGAAGCGACTCTTGGCGGTAACTTTGGTACAGTTGCAAAGAAAATGGTATTTCCACTTCAAAAGAGAAAATACAACAAACCAGCAAGTCACTCTGCCCAGTCTTCTCCCAGTTGTGTAGGGGCCATGGCATATTAGTAAGCGATGGTGAGGACAAGACATAAATAAAAAGGAAGTTTCAAACATTAAGATGCCATTTTGGTTGAATCTGTAGATAGGGGAGGGGGGTCAGTTTAGAGGGTTTCTTTTTATTTTATTATTTTTATCTCCCCACCCTCACCAGTACTTTTCTGCTTTTCTTCCCACACAACAGGAAGGGTTTGGATGAAGGGAAACCAGTAGGACACCTGCAGGCTTTTTTTATCAAAAAAAACGCCAACAATGTTTTTCCAACAAAAAGAAATAAACCATCAAATCCCATTTTAAGTGGCAGACAGCAGTACACTGAAACAGGTAGCATCACTACAAAATCACCCGAATTAACCCCCTTTTCATTCGGGCTCTCACTGAACGAAATCACATGGAGGGAACAAGGAAAAGAGGCGCATTTTTATGAGCGATCTGTAGGATTGAGATAGATTTGTTTCACATCTGAAAATAGGACCACGATTGCTCAGCTTGTGGAAACGCGAACTAATATGGAAATTACTGCTGGATTCCCCCAGAATTTGAATAAGCTGGTTATATCTAAAACATACAACTGATTCTCCTATTATAGGATTTGGCACACAAAGCAAGCAAGCGAATAAGGGCCTCAGGAAAACATCGCTGTCTGAGAGGAAACTTTGCTGCTGTCTGAGAAAAGGTAGCACGTAGACATCGCAGGTAAAGAGTTTACACAAAATTTTCTAGTCGTTACAACTTACAACCACAAAAATGTATAAGAAGAGTCAAGAAGTCCCATCAAGCTGCTGAGAAAACAAGGAGGGATTCCCATGTGTTGGAACCTCTCTTCTCGCTCGATTCCAAAATGTCACCGGGGATGGTGGAGATCTGGACCAGCTTCCCTTAGGGTAACAACCTTGAAGAATGCAAGATTCATGCAAAAAAGGAGCCTGCAAACCCATCTGCTGAGAACCAGCACTGGCCATATTGGCTGTCTTTTCTAATGAAGACGTGTGAATAAATACTCCAAAAATTATCCCTAGAGAGGGTGTAGTATTACTGGGTAAAACAAAATTTGCCGTGCCTGTTTTCTGGAAGAAAGACAGAAACAAAAGCTAGCAGCACAAACGAAAGACGATGTCTTACAAACTACAAGACGTTCTTGGGGAGAAAGTCCGAGTTGGATGTTTCAGTTGGTTGGGAAGGCCTGAAAACACATAAAAATACTGTCTGCTCGATGCTGGTTTGCTTATATACCTGTCCTTCCTCCCCCCACCACCCTTTTAAAATCCTCATTTCTCTGTCAGTCTACCTTACCATAAGCTCAAATTAATCAGCCTAAAAGCAATCATGTACACATCTTGCCTCAGTTAGATGAACACATATTTTTCTCCTTTTATCTATTAGTACACATTTACCCATCAGTGAATGGAAGGGGAGTAAGAGCACTCTCACTCCAAGGCCCCGGAGCTGCCCTTCCCTCCCGCAGCCTCCCTCCTCTTCCCCAAATCCTTCCCCAAAGAAAGAGGCACAGAGGACAGAGAGAAAAAGAGTAGAAGCTCCAAAAAAATGAAGCTGAGCTTTCGAGAAATCTTTAACTTCCCAGCAAAGGTGGGTATCAAGTTGTTACCCTGGAGCATCTCGGTTCTGCTGCTTTCCATCTGTGCTGAATTTCCACCTGAGGCTTCAAGGAGACACTAAAGGAGCAAAAAACCTGGCCTTTACGGATTTTCAGGGGAACATTAACTCTCCATCACCATGGACTCCAGTGCTGTGTAATCAGAACAGGGATATCCGTCAGTCACCCCACCTCGCAGGTGTACCAGAAGGCTCCATTAATGAATTATTAATGAATTAAAGCAAAGCGCTGCCTCTCTCCGCTGTTGTTGTTATAGCTTACTAAGTAGCCAATTAAGAAAACATTCAATTCCACCTTTTGCTGAAGCACATTTCTTCTGCTAGTTTTTAATTTTTTGAATGAGTGAAATACGAGTAAAATAATGTACATGAGTTAATGATACAGTACAAGTCAACCCATCAGTTATTCTGCATGAGGAGAGATCTATTTGCAGGGAACATTTTATATGCAGCTTTTCAGGGACGTAATTACTTGCAATACCAGTGTTTCAGCACACTCTTCCCTTTTTATTTTGTGCTGTTTTACAGATGTGTGTGACCCAGACTCCTAAGAGAAAGCAGATTACCTGCCACCGATTGCCCGACACATCCACAGAGGGAAGGTAGGGGAAGCGTCTCTCCAGTGACGAGGTTTGTTTTGTGGATGAAATTCCCCTCTTAACTCAGCCATGCTGCTTCTGCTAACAAAGTCTGGGATAAATTTGCTTCTTTGTAGAGTAAGTTTTTCCTCATGTCATATCCTCCACCTTCTTTCTTATTATTTCATTAAGATTTTGAGTTGTATATACAAACTGTTCATTTCAAACCCTCATTATGGAAATACTGCAAACCCAGAAGATGTCACAGTCCTTTCTTTTACAGCTTTTCTTTTTGTAGGCGACATTCATATTGCAGAATAATTTAGACAGTAATTTAATCACAGGGTTTAGAGGTCCAGCAAATGTTACATTTACATTATGTCAGTCTTTCAGCAGATAATTTGGTCCTTTGCATGTGTTAAAAGACGGCATGGCTTGTTGAGATCATGTTAGTACGTTTAACCCAACAGATGAATGGCTGGTTTGTTAATCTGCCATATATTTCTAATTTTCCCAGGGATGATTAGAAAATTCTACTTAGAGTAAATTCATGAGCACTTTCCTTCCATCAGAGTGACAAATCAAAAAGATTACTAAGTCTCAGGGTCTAGAAATCTCCATAAAATGATCCTAAGTCCTTGCTACACAGTAAATACCAATCCCTTATATATTATATTAGTTAATATTTTGCTTGTGCCTGCTTTGAGCACATGTGACTTGATATTAAAATGTGCCTCATAAGTTTTATAATATTCTCCTAAGGAAGTATGAGTATTCTGTAGTTGGGAAATGTAATATTCTTCTTTCTCCTGTCAAATGCTGCTAAAGAGAATGAAATAGGATCTAAGAAATACGATTTAGTTTCAGTGTGGTAATGCTCCTATCCTGGGCCCTCAAAAGATAAAATGAAAGGTGGTAAATCATTATTACTCAAAGAGAAATAGCATGTCTGTACAAGTGTTTTTCAAAAAGTACTACTGTGTATTTAAATTTAGAAGAATAATAACCTAGTCAAACAGCATCTCAGGAGCCTTAACATTGAATACCTATAGTTAATACTGTATTTCTGCCGTTTTATTCTGAAGCTCTGCATTGTATCCTGGCTACTTACATTAAATGAATCACAGAATCACAGAATCGCAAGGGTTGGAAGGGACCTCGGGAGATCATCTAGTCCAACCCCCCTGCTAGAGCAGGCTCTCCTAGAGCAATCTACACAGGACTTCATCCAGGCGGGCTTTCAATACCTCCACAACCTCCCTGGGCAGCCTGTTCCAGTGCTCTGTCACCCTCAAAGTAAAGAAATTCTTCTGCATATTCAACCGAAACCTCTTATGTTTCAGTTTGCACCCATTGCCCCTAGTCCTGTTGCTGGACACCACTGCAAACAAACGGCTTCCATCCTCGTGACTTCCACCCTTAAGATATTTGTATGTGTTGATGAGATCCCCTCTCAGTCTTCTCTTCTTCAGGCTGAACAAGCCCAACTCTCTCAGCCTTTCCTCGTAGGGCAGGTGCTCCAGTCCCTTTATCATCCTAGTTGCCCTCCTCTGGACTCTTTCTAGAAGTTCCTCATCTTTCTTGAACTGGGGAGCCCAGAACTGGACACAGTACTCCAGGTGGGGTCTCACTAGGGCAGAGTAGAGGGGGAGGATAACCTCCCTCGACCTGCTGGCCACACTCCTCTTAAT
>NW_009260676.1:1272139-1351219 GCF_000687185.1 Egretta garzetta
TGGCAGCGCAGCCTTCCAGTGTATCAGCCACTCCTCCCAGTTTTGTGTCGTCAGCAAACTTGCTGATGGTACACTCCGTCCCCTCGTCCAGGTCATTGATGAACAAGTTGAACAAGACTGGGCCGAGTACCGAGCCCTGGGGAACTCCACTAGCTACCGGCATCCATCTGGACTCTGCCCCGCCGATCAGAACCCTCTGAGCCCTACCATTCAGCCAGTTCCCAATCCACCTCACTGTCCACTCATCCAACCCATACTTCTTGAGCTTCCCTATGAGGGTGTTATGGGAGACAGTGTCAAAAGCTTTGCTGAAGTCAAGGTAGACAACATCCATCGCTCTCCCCTCATCTACCCAGCCGGTCATGCCATCATAGAAATCTCCCTTTTAATGTAAACTTGTACAAGACCCAGATTTAGAGCAGAAAAAACTGTTGCATCGTCTGGCCAGCCCATGCCACTGTAGGATATTTCCCTGTTTTCCATTGCCTCACTTGTCTGGTTTTAAACGTACTGCAGCTAACCACAGACAAAATCAATAAGCCAAAAATTACACCTGGAGCCGACAGCACATTTTGATCATCTACTTGTATCTCGGAGCAATTCACCACCTTTTAAAACAGAAATGTGTTTACCTAGAGGACAAATTCATACAGTCTTCTATCAATGAAGTATATAATAGACATCCAGAGCGAGGGCCTGGAAGAAGCTAGAGAGCAGGGTAGCAGAACAACACGAGAAGAGACGCTCGTTATTCTCCTTAATCCACTCAATTGACAATTGTCACCAGTCCTACAGTGCAGAGAAACACTCACTTCCCCGGCGTGAGATTTTTGAAAGGATCATCCTTCATTTCTGAAACAATTTTATTTCTTTTCGTCATACACTTAATAATCAATAGAAGTACTGCCACTTCCCCCATATTTGTGTGGCACCCTCTCTTTGCAGGGTACTGGAGATACGGCCGCAGCCTTTGCTGCAGGCTGGTAAGAGACCTCATTTGAGTTGTGATGCAAGGGACAGTATGAGGGAGAGGAAGGAACAGCTCTTCTATAACATAAATTTTGAGAATGTCCCTTAAAAATTTCAAGTCAGTAGTTTGCAATCTGTATCTCTTATGAATTATTTGGATTTCTTAAAGCAACTGAAGGGGTTTTTTTCCATTCATTATTTGCTTTTTGAAATTAAATCAACAGCATTTCTGTTACAGCAAGTTTGGACTGAGGACTCCAGGAAAATAAGGAAACCCTACCCTTTCAAGATGCAAGGCAACCGTGTGTCATCTTAGCAGTGAAAAAATGGAATTGGTTAATTCGCATTAATACTTAGATAGTAAAGTTTTAAAACCACCAGAATTAAATTGCATAGATTTAATTACCACTAAGGTTAAAAAAAAGGATCATTTGGTATTGACACTTAAACACAATGAGTTCCAAATTTAGAGTTAAGACATAGCACCTACAGGCAACTCGGAATGCACTGATAAGTTTGTCATCCAAGTGATAACATTCTAAGCTCAAGACACTTCTTTGTTTATTCTTTAACACAGCTTGTATCACGGCACTAAGACGGGATGACCCATCGCCAAATATGTTTCCTTACTCAGTTGCTAAGTCCTTAGTTTAAGGCAATAGCCTACCAAGGAGAGGCTGGATCCCCTTGAGTCAGAAGGTGCCAGCAGTTGACCCCTTCGTCAAATAGACCGGCACAAATGTTGGGACATGTGGGTCTGCATTGGGAATATATTGGAAAACACACGCCTGGTGCCAAACTAGTCCAAAAGTCAGGGGGTATATTGATGTAAAATGAGATCTTTAATGGCAAAATCCTTAAAGGTCTTTTCATCAACCAAATAAAGTAAAAAGAACTAAATGTTTTCCTAATTAAACAGCACGAAGTGCCATATACCGATCTATTTTCATCTCCAATGTGTTTTTGTCATTCTTATCCTTGCAGCCCTTGATGTTTACCTATAGAAAAAAATCTCATCCACTTGGAGTTATTTAAAAAAAGCTGGCTTACAAATCCAAACAAAACCTCCAACTCTTACACAAGAAAGCAGTGCAAGTTATAGAAGTTAGTCCAAAATGTTCCCATTAGCGCTTCTTTAGGTACAAATGAGAATCAAAAATCCAGCTCCGTGAGGAATGGATGTCACAGCTATTTGTTGAGGCTATTATAATCGTCGTATCAGCGGCTTCTTGAATTTCATAGCCATAGCCACACATCCTCCGCTGACAACTATCAGTGAGCTTGACTCAAAATAAAAGCCTAACCCAGGATGAAAGCATACACACCATATGCTTACAAACTGAAGCAGCAAATAAAATCTCAAAAGGTCAGATTTACTTTCTGGTGAATATATACTCAATGGGGACACACATAAGATTCCGATTCGTATCTTAACCCTCGTGAAGCCATAAAAGGGTAAGAGGTGAAGCCCAAATATTCCACGTGTTCCCCACTGTATATCCACACTGCACAGTACAGCATGATAGAGAGTATTTCACCACTCTTATTTCTCAAATGAGCCCCATTCAGTGCTAGGAATGAGAAACTACTTTGGTTTCTGGTACCAAACTGTTACAGAACATTACTGGGAGCCCACTCCAGCCTCCGCCAGTGTCAAATCTGGGATGGGCAACAACGATCTACCAGTACCAAGCACAGGGTGTGCAACCCGCCTGCTTTCCCCGAGAACACACAATTACGAGTAACTAGCAGCTGGCACCGAAGTAAACCTTGCGTAACCCTCTCTAACACTGGTCATCTTCCTCTTGCTGTAAGAAGGAGTCATGCAGTGCAAAGTGAAGCAGCGCCTTTACAATACATAGGGTTCTCATACACCCAGGTTACACGTTTAATTTTCTATTTACGGAAGCCTCCAAAGTTGGCAGTAGAGGGAGACTGCACGATCGCCAAAATAATTTAAGAGAATTAAGACTAGACAGTATAGTAATGACAAAAGCCTCGGGAGAGATCACACAGATGTTTCCTGATGCCAGGCATAAACTATCTGCAACCCCAACTAGTAAACAATAAACTAAGCGGTACAAGTCCCCACCCAGTGCAAAAGGGGAATACTTCAGGGACTCGATGTGTAAAGCATCTCACCTGCTTGCACTGTCCTGCACAAGGCACGGAAGCCTCTGGGCTGGTGTCAAGGCAAAGTCTGGAAGTTGTCAGTCTCAAACGGGCAAGAAGACAAACAAGATCTGTGATTTAATTAGGCCACAACTTTATTAACCTATTTCTTTAGGGAACTACTGGTGATAGCTCACACAGTGTAGACCATGATTCATTTTTTAATCATTTCTGTCTGGCAAAGAGCTGTGTCAATGTTTCCCTCCATCCTCCTCTACATAGCCGAATTCCTCTGAGTAATACCAAATGGATCCAGGGTGGGGGGTGCCTTTACAATTATCAACCCTGTGCTGTACCCCACTTCTTTTTAAGGGCAGCCTCGATCCTCCAGGGAAGAAGCACTTGCACAAGCAACACGAGGCATCACGTATTCATTCTGCTCCTTCTTCTCGATCTCAACTGAGTATGGAGATAATTAACAGTTCCTTCTACAGAATTTTCCACTGGGAAGGTAGACCTTAATACCTTAAAAAAAAATAAAATCACATAAACCACAATATATTCAGAGGGCAATTTTGCATTCACATGATTGCTGCTGCCTTCTGGCCTTGTCACCACCTGAAGGGCAGGTCTGATAAATCCCTGCAAGTCCTCCATATACAGTCCCCTTGTCAAGTCCCAAATGAATCTTGCTTACGTGCAGAACAAACAGTTCACAGGGTGCTTCCTGGGGGGAATTAGCCCATCTGGTCTCGCATTGGCCGATGAAGAGTTGTTTTACCTTTGAGGTACAGCTGAAAATTTCCAGGGGAATTGCCTGTCCATTTGAAGACCCGGCGCACACAGTAGATCCAAATATTAGCTCTCATCGCCATAACTTTTTATAGAGAGGCTACAGCCCAAGACACGTTCGGATTAAGACACGACAACTTTTACGGCACTTGCAACTTTTAGGCCAACTACTCTGCAGGCAGAGCTCCAAAGACTTCAGAGTTACACCAAGAGAGAATATGTTAATTGTCTGGCCAAGAGCATAAAAAAAAAAAATGTTCTTGTTATTATTGTTGGAAATCAAATGACAAGCAATTCATTATTGCACTGTAATTCAGTGCAATTTATTGGTTGATTTGCTGTGAAGGATTTTAGCTACAAACTAATACACATACTATAAAAAGAATGCAAATTCAGTAATGCAAGTCTAAATGAATGAGAAGTAACATTTTGTCACAGTTTGCAAGAAATTAACCTTTAACGTCTTTCCTATGCTTTGGGAACAGCACTTGGCCAAAAGCTCTTACAGTAATAAAGCAGTGACCCATAGCAAAGAATAAATGTCAGAGTGAAATGGTAACAGCAAGCCTATTTGCCAGAAAGCGGTAATTTATAAGATTTTAATTTGAGATCATCATGGGGGGTCAGCCTTATCAAATAATTCAAAATGTAGGTCACAATTATAGCCCTTGAAGTGTGGTTCTGCTCTGAAATGTGACTGTAAAAATGGCATGTTTATTATTTCTAAATGATTTCTTTATCAGACATATTGAGTTTACAAGTAAAATGGTAATGGGACAGATTTGGGTTTTGCTTTCTCCAATTTTTACATTTGTGTAGCTCACTGATTTCAGCAGTTATTTCTGACTTACATTACCCTAAAAGGAAAATCAGCCCCCCCGTTTCTCACCTTCCTGCTTAAACTTCTGCAGTGCCAAATTATGTCCTTGTTGTTCCCTGTGTCACTAAAAGCTTTCAACAAATTTAGACGTTTCTAAGCTAACTGGAATGTAAAAAGCCCAATTTCTCTCAAAAATAAGAAAAACAAAATACAATCCACCTCTCACTTCAGGCAAATTCCTTGGCTGGTGTCAGTCAGTACGGCTCCATCAAAATCAATGGAGTTCGCTAACATACACCTTTCCCTGCAGCGTTGTCTCTTGGCTTCGTTGGCTCTTCAAGTCCAACAGCAGAAAGAGAAGAGGCACAAACCAGGTTTTTTAATTACCCTGCCCAAGTCTGTAACTGTGAAACGTTAATACCTGTCTTGGAGCAGATCACTAGGAATGGCTGGAATACAGCATTTGTTTCCAAGCAAACCATACACAGAAGATGGTCCAGAAAGAAGGAAAGAACCATCAATAATGTTTTCCACACCTGTGAACTCCCAATTCCAGGTGAATTCTTGATATACACAATATAATTGCTCATTACTCCCAGCTCCTCAGCCTATTTTCAGAGATGCATTTGGGCCAGTTCGCAACTGAGAAACAAAATTAATTCTAATGGCGGAACAGAATGAAACAAAAGAACGGCAGGCAAGGCCCACCGGCTCAAGACAAATGTGTTTGCTCCACCATCGCCTGCGCAGAGGCATGGAGGCAGAGATGCTGGTTAGGTGCAGATGGGCTTAGCCTATCAGTACTACACACAGCGAGGCAACTCAATCTTGCTTCTGCTAAGCAGCAAGTCCCATCCACCCCGGTGTGTCTTAAGAACGTGTATCTTTGTGTCTTTTTCCTTTAACCTACAATAAAGCTTATGGTGGGTTTTTTGGAAAGAACCTTTATTTCTCCCATTGGCAAAACAAGCTGTAAACAGAGAATGAATCCATCAAGAACAACGGGTTGATTCCCCTTTCCATCACACAGCTTCGAATCAATCAGAGTTTGAATAAATCAGACTTAAACACAATGCAAGTGAGAAGATGACATGAAACATCTCCAGAGTCTTCATTAAAAATGGGCTCATATTCTAATTTTGTCACATCTCCAATTTTATTTAATAATTTTATTCAATAAATACATTTCCTCAGTAATTCTGCCTTTTGACCTTCTCTGTCACAACTCTCTGTAAGCCAGCATATGCATTCATAAAACTCAATATTGACATGCAAATAGATGATCAAAACAGACTGAAGTCTGCCCTACAAATTGTCATGGACTCAAAAAACAAACCAAACCAAAAAACCAACCTACAACCATTAGAACACGGATTGCATAGGATTGCTGAACTCCACAATTTCAACAAGTAAAACTCTGCTATTACTTCCAAATACTTTAAAATGGATCTCATCTTCTCCAAGGTATATTCCCAAGACAGGGAATAACTGGGCAGTTGTATAGACTTGAAGAGCTGGTGGCATCGTCTGGTGGTGACGAGTGAACCCAAGAGAACATAACATTACATATAATACCTTTCATTATAAAACAAGGTGGGAGAAATGCAACAAATTATTCCTTACAGACAATTTGTTGCTTAATGGCCTGAAGCAATACCAAGGGCTGTTAGAGCTGATAAGACAGTCCTTAACCATAGTAACAATCTACACGCTGGGATTAATGCTATCATAAAGTTCAAGCAATGGTTTATAACTCCAAATATTGGCAGAAGCAACCAATTTTCTGTCTCTTGGAAGGCAGAATGTCTTACATTAAGTAAATCATAATTCAAAAGCAAGGAGGGGGGAAAGTAAGAACTCCTGCCCTCCAAATGAATAGGTTTCACTTATTACAGTATGTGTGTTTGAAAATACATAATTATGTGTCAGGAAACAGAACATGAAATAATGCACCGAAAACACCTTTCTGCTCTTTTCTCCCAGGTTGAGTCAGCGTTCAGACAGCATTTTAAGGCTGATGCACATGGCTTAGCAGGCACGGCAGAACAAGCCTGCTTTTAGGAGGCAAATGCCTGGCAGTACGTGCTTGGTCACAAATGCACACGAAATGACTGGAGATCTTCCAGAGGAAGCTGATATTTTGTTTAATAGCCCACCAACAAAAATAGCCTGAAAAACACATCCTCTCTAATGGCGCCTGTCTCTCCAAAGCTTGGACAGCAGTCCAAATCTCTTGAAAGACAAAGTATGAAAACCTGAAGGTTGACAGTGAGAGTCAAAGCAAGCCCAAACTCAGTCCTAATAAATACCGTGTACTGTTCAAAGCTTCTAAAAAAACTCCAGTGGGGTGCCAAATCCCACAATAGCAAGCTATCTCATTAAATTTTTCACATTCCACTTCTGATCCAGACTGGAAAAAACTCAGTAATCATTTATCTCTTCAACTCATCTACTGCATTTGAGTTTCCAGATGGGTCTAGAGCAGAGGCAAGCTCAGGAGCAGCAAGGGCTGGATTCCCATTAGAACAGCTTGCTTTTTCTTACCAAGGACCGAAACCAGGTTAATTAATATCAGAACAATCTTTTAAGTTCTCCCATGAAATGAAAGCACAATGTGTCAATTAGCACATCTGAGTATTTTGTGTCTTTGCTTGCTCTAGAAAACAACGGAGAGGGAGTTGGCAGCGGCTGCACCCATTTGATTTTATCCCTGCTGCCTCCTTGGACAGTGCCTGCACTGGTGTCTGCCCATCATCGGGGCTTCTACATACTGATGGGATACAGAACAAAAAACAGCATGGTTTTTTTTTTTTCCCTTTGCTACTGTAAGTATTAAAAAAAAACCCCAAACATACCTCGTTTCAAGTAGGAAGTTTTCAGAAAACACACTGGCCTTTTGGCATTTCAACACCTTGGGTATCATCTTGCTACTTTCTTCTTATTAAGTGGCTACGTTACTCTTGCAAACTAGCCATGGGTGTGGAAGCATTTATTATCGTATCTATTTGCCGTACAGATCATCAAAGGATGGTGAAAATTGTCTGTGTGCAGAGAGGGTGAAAGAGAAATGTAATTACTCCTGCTTGATCTGTTTATTTCAGAAGTTGGACACAAGTCATTGCCATGACATTTTCATTTTCCTGGATACTGGACCAGATCCTAATCTCATTTGCGCCGGTGTAACTGCAGGAGGATCAGTGAGCTTTCCCCCCCATTTACATTTTGGTAAGTAACAGCAGGCATCAGGCCTGTAACCCTTGATCGTTAATTCTGGTTCACCTCTTGCATGTAACAGTAGCTGTCAAAAAGATTTTGGAAAACTGTCAATCTCTGGTAAGAGATAAAATCTTGATTAATAAAAATAATTTAAAGCTGAGTTTGTTCTATTGGAAAGAGAGGTCATTGGCACTGCAGTGTCAAGAAGCCAATATTTTTCAAACACATGGTATTCTTTGGGGAAATCAAAGCAAAGTCTGTACAGAGACTCCTGCCAAGAGAGCTAACAACTCCATTTAACAAAACAAAATCATCCTGATGCTTAGAACTCTTTCCTTAACAAATAAAAATCAAAGCAAAATGCAGACTCAAAGTAAAATTACTTCCATGATCAAATCAGAAGCTAAGGACCGAACTGTGCATGTTGAGGGAGGGGGAAGTTTTACTTTTAACAAGCAAATAGACCAGTGGAAATGATCAACAGTGAAAATTCAGTTATCGGAGCTTCTGTTCAGCTCTTCCGTGATTTACCGAGAAGTTGCATAACAGATTTGAGTCTACAGATCTGCTCCGACTGAGAAAGTCAAGAGAAAAACTCCATAGGAGTTGAGATGATTTTACCCAGCCTGACTGTCCCTTTATTTGCATCCAATTTATAAGCATGCACCTTCTCCGATACCAGCTGTTTGGGTAACACTGCTACAGCCTTCCCAACTGCCAGCAGCCAAAGATTCAGTGCAAGGGTTGCAGTGATCAGGTTACCCCACCTGCATGTGCAGATCTGCAAACCATCACTGGTCTTGGCAACTTTCATTTACGAAGCCTTTCAAAACCAAAACCAGCCCGTAGAAGGCTTCCTGCACAGGACTAAGCACACTTTTGTGGATGAGAAATCTCCTTTCCAACTCTGACTGGTTGTGTTTTTATACGAGTACCGTGCACAGATGACAAGGTGGTGAAGCATCCCACCAGTTAGCAGATAGACTTATGTACAACGCTTCTTGTTAGTTTTTAACTTCAAATCATAGAATTGTTTAGGTTGGAAAAGCCCTTTAAGATCACCAAGCCCAACCATTCCCCTACCCCTGCCATCCCACCCCCAAACCCTGGCCCTAAGCACCTCATCTGCCCGGCTTTTAAATCCCTCCAGGGATGGGGACTCGACCCCTTCCTTGGGCAGCCCCTTCCAGTACTTGACAGCCCCTTCAGTGAAGGAATTTTTCCTAGTGTCCTAACTTGTGATAAATTTCATGGAGATAGAGACTTTTGCTCCAAATTTGAATTCGGAGGAACTACTCCAGGGCTCAAATGGACGCAATACAACGTCAGCAAGCGTCACCTCCAGCTAAGCTCAGAGAGTGGCTCTGGTACTCCAAATTCTCAGATTGAAACCTAAAATGCCTTTGCATCAAGTTTTCCTTATTCAAGTTATTATAGACTATGCCTAAGAGGGGGGAGAAAAAAAAAAGTCAAGATTAATTCTGCAATTCCATGAAGATGTGCTTCTATGGATACGAGTATGTGTATATGTTGCAGATAACTAACTAGCTACATGACAATATGCATTGAAGATGAAACCAAAGCAAATGTCAGCATGATATATTGTGTCAGTAACATCAAAGGAGAAGGGGAGGGGAAGTGAGTGTGAAAATCAAACAGAGTGCTTCGGAAAGAAAGCTAATTTTGAGTTTGATGTGCACGAGTGACACTCATTAAAAATTGACGAGTGCATGTGAGAGGATGCCACCTGGGATTATGCAACTGCTAATTAACATTTAACACCATTTTCTAACCTTATAAAATATTCTTAGCCTGCTGAAGGCTTCTCCATAACAAGCACAATGAAATAAAAAAAAAAAAAAAACCAAAACCCCACACACCACCACCCAGCACCTAGCAACAGCAAATCGAACAGGAAAACTTCATGAACTTTTTAAAGCAACAGAAGAGACACGAAGGGCTTGCTTAAAGGGCCACTGCCAAGGCACGCACAGTCCAACAACAGGGGAAAATCTCTGCCTGTGCCCCTGCTCCTTCTCAGCTGTGGGCACACAGCGAAGCCTGGCAAAGGGACATGGCGCTGGGTACAGGCACTGGAAGGGGCTGCCCAGGGAAGGGGTCCAGTTCCCATCCCTGGGGGGATTTAGAAGCCGGGCAGATGAGGTGCTTAGGGCCAGGGTTTAGTGGTGGGATGGCAGGGTTAGGGGAACTGTTGGGCTTGGTGATCTTAAAGGTCTTTTCCAACCTAAACGATTCTATGATCCTAGGTACCATTGGGCGAATGGTGCCTCCTTAGTGCAAAGGGACCCCGGTCCTGCCAGGCTCCCACCTTCCTGATGCTTCCACAGCTATGCTGGCGCTCCTGCCTGCAGGATTCATTGGATTTTCCCACACAGCGCCCAATTGCACCCTGAATGACACCCTCCTGCTTACCCGCAAGCCACAACTGAGGGCACTGACGTGAGGTCTCTCACCCTCAGGCCTTGTGATAGCTGCCAATTTTCTGGCAAAACCCTGTCTCCTGGCTTCATGCCACTACCAAACAGCCAGATCCTGGTTTCTAGTCCTTTTTGTAACAGCGGTCAGAGAAAATACGGACTCCAAGACACCTATAGCATTTATACTTTCTGCAAGTTCACATGGCTTAGGGGTCCCAAATATACTAGTTTTGAGAAGTTGAGTTGGAATTACTGGAGAGAAGAGGCGAACAACTGAAAAGAGCAGAAGAAAGTAAGGAAGAAAGCAAGAGAGAAAGTGGACAGAAAGCAGAGATGACAACAAGACTAGAGCCTGGTGGAACAGATCATCGTAGTGAGATAAGAGGGACACATTTGCTGATTCAGCACAAAGTTTAAGGAGCCTGGGAACTTGCACTTCAGAGCATTGAAAAAAACCTAAGCCCAAAGCAACAAAGTTTATAGATGACATTTGGGTTTGGCTATTTACGCTGGGTGTTTACATTGTGCATTTCGTAGTTTCAACAAAGAAAGGAGCCCAGGCAGACAACCCAAACAGCTGGCTTTTACAGGGCCCAACGCGCAGCATCTCCGCAGATCTCACCAAGGTAGGAAAATATGTTTCTTTGCAGTTCTGAGGCATCTGTATAAACCCAGGAGCCTTCCAGACTTTTATACATCCCAGAAAGAAAGTGGTTTTGTACAAGATAAATGCCTAATGCTGATATGTGTACACTCCAAGTTTATGAAAAAAGATGGCCCCACGATATCCTAGATATGGCCCCAACTGCAGACTACTGACACATTTAGATAGATTTTAATTAATACATTGGTATTCATACAGCATGCCCAGGAGGATTTCTGTGTCTTTCTTCACATGCTTCCAGGTGAACTTGCTGACTGAATGGTTAAATGCTCTCCACCGAGGCAAGGCAGAGATTCTCCCTCTTTCCACTGGGAAAAGAGAATGGGAGTAACTCTTACAAACAATCCTTCACCACAATCAAAATCTTTTAAAACAAAATAATACCTCCAGCACTTGCAGATTTGTTGCAGTTTACCCACGTTCCTTAAGTTTCATGGATACCAACATCTACTCATGTAATGTAATTTATCCACACGCAAAAGATGCGACGTGTTGCCTTGCGGTTCTCCGCTACAATCAACGGCTACTACGGCACTGCTATGCTGGGTAATGGATAACAAGAACAACACGTGCTCCGGGAAGACTGGGCATACAGAAAACAATAAAGGATGTTTCTCTAAAGGAGAAGCATAAAAGCGGGAAGAAAAAGGGATCAGTAAATAAGCAGCAGCCATATTCCAGCTACAAAAGAAGACAACATGAAAGACCAAGACCAAGAGAAGAGAGCCAGGGTCAAGTAACATTAGATACCGGCATGGCAAACGTGGTACTGAAGCAAAGCAGGGAACTGGAAGAAAATGAATTTTTAAATAAGATGAGCGTTGGGGTTTTTTTGCAGAATTTGAAGCAGTGTACTTCCAGATGTTCTGCTTGGGACTGCCCAAGCCTCCACCTGCAGGTCCTGCCCTTCGGCTTTCAGGGGGCAGTGCCCGGAGCAGGGACAGCCCTGGAGTTCCTACAGCTGTACAGAGACCAGGACACCACTGCACATCCAAAATGAAAGGCTGCAACCTCAATAAACCATACAGCAGATATAGTGACTAAACAGAAGATGAAAGGGTTGTCAGTGTACGAAAGAACAAAGGATGCCTTGGATGTGTATTCTCTCAGTAAATTTTAAATAAGATGAGCGTTGGGTTTTTTTGCAGAATTTGAAGCAGTGTACTTCCAGATGTTCTGCTTGGGACTGCCCAAGCCTCCACCCGCAGGTCCTGCCCTTCGGCTTTCAGGGGGCAGTGCCAGGAGCAGGGACAGCCCTGGAGTTCCTACAGCTGTACAGAGACCAGGACACCACTGCACATCCAAAATGAAAGGCTGCAACCTCAATAAACCATACAGCAGATATAGTGACTAAATAGAAGATGAAAGGGTTGTCAGTGTACGAAAGAACAAAGGATGCCTTGGATGTGTATTCTCTCAGTAAATCAAGAACATTTTCCTTTTTATGGGCCCAGTTCAAAAAAGCACCCACTGGATCACAGTAAATGGTTTCCTGGACTAAATGAGAGCGCTCAAGGGGACCCAGGGCAGGACAGTGCTTCATGACCGGCATCCATACGCGTGCCTGTACTCAAGTTTGGATTTGCAAATCCCAGGTATTATGCTGGCTTCCTCCTTACAAGTTGCAAAACCTACACTGAGAAAACGTAGAGAATGAAGTTTAGGGTTTTTTCCCCCCAATTATTTTTTTTACCATTACACATCACTGTTTTAAAAAATTTAAAAAGCATGGCCTTCCCTAAAATGGTTCCTGTTTAAAATGTAAAAATATATTTTCACATAAAGAGGTACTTATTTTTCAGAAAACCCAGAGAGATAAAGCTTACTGATTCCCATGAACTGTCATCTTTCACAGGAAAAGGAAAAGAAAAAAAAAGATCAAACACAGACTTTAAAATCTGCCCAAAGCTTCTAACCTTTAAGCTAATAAAAGAAAAACAGTAAATCAGCTTTAAAAAAATACTATCCAAAACTTTATATTCCTAGAAGAGCATGTATCTGAGAATTATTACACCACAAATATGAAGTAAGAAAAAAAAAATACAGACCCGATCTTATATGCCAGCAGGAAATAAAGCAATTAAAAAAAAAAACAAAAAACAAACCCAGGCTTGAAAAGTCTATTCAAAGAATGGGGGAGTAGGTTATTTTGATTGCCAGTATGCAAATGGGGAAGGAAATAGATAAGTGGCATGCAGGGATGTGATTTTATTTTTTTCTAAACTCTTGCTAGAGCCTTCCAATGCATGAACTTTCTATTTATATCATAAAGTATCGTTTTAAGCTTTTTCCTATTTCTTTATTTTCTAAGCATTTGAATTTAGAAAGCCACTGATTGTGAATTTTGGGGCATACTTAGAGCAAGTGGCTTGTTTTGTTTAAGGTTATTGTCAACAATTGAACATATAACAGATGCTTACATTTGTCCACACTTTGTTTATGTTTCTGTCTGTACCCAGAGGCAAACCCAAAACCCAAAGACACGGAGTGGATTTTCTGTAGCAAAGCGCTGATTGCCTGGTCCACCACATTTGCCAGCTGCTTCAATGAGCACCAAATCCAAGACATGTTGGAATAATGAATTCAGAGAGCTACACCTGCCCAGGCAAATATGATCAGATCCACCACCAGGAGAAATGGAAACATGGATTTACTGTATTCCACAGGAAACCTGAAAAATCACATTCACTGGGGGAAAAAAACCTTTTCAGTAACACTGGACAGGCATCACAGCCTCATACTGCTTCCTGCTGGTTTTACCTGTGGTTTATTTGAGTTGATAACACCACAACAGGTTGTTGAAAATCTCCATTCTAATTTGGTAAATAGGAATTTGAGGAAGTTTCCAGCTGTGCTGAATGAAAACTCATACAATTTGTCCAGCAAATTTAAACAATGAAGCTTTGGTACTGGAAGATTAAAAAAAAGGTACGGTCATTACTGTAGGACATTCTTTGATGGACTTCTTGTTTAAAACCAGCATTCTCCAAAGGAAAGCTAACTTGAATTTTCTACTCTTCAAGAAGAAAATTTAGGGAAAGTTGGTACAGCATAAGACATGTGACTGCCTCCCACCTCCTAAAAGCACAGCAATACTAAAAATCAAACTGTGATGAATTTACAAGCAGTTGGTTATGTAAAACTGCAAAGGAAACAAAGTTTTTCCTGTTTTTACAAAGAAGCTACAGCCAATGAAGCCAAGGTGCTTTCTACAAAAATATGCACCACCTATGAAGCAGCAGGGATAGATTTGATTTTGTTTCCAATCAGTGTGCCTTAAAATCTCCCCCAGGTTTACGACTAGGATGATAAAAAGGAGGACGAGAGTTTAAACCCTCTCTGCTTTCCCTCTTCACCAACAAAAAGTAAGCTTGATACCTGCTAACGCAAAAGGGCTCTTACTACGATTCATTCAACTCTTCATTGTCACGAACTTAGTTGCAAGCAGGGAAAAAGCAAAATTGTTCTCTACTTGCCTCGCACGTAGGATTTTGTGTAAGAAAACAAAGCAGGTACACACGCACGCACACACACGTGCCATCGATATCCAGCGGTGACGACAGCCACACAGCCCCTGAAACCAAGTATGGGTCGCCTTAAAGCTTGCTTACGAGGTCTTACCCACCCTTGATTTCTGGAGCCATGGGGGCGGCTTTGGGCAAGCTGCTGCATCTCTGTGGAAGCCAGCGTGGGGTGAAGATGAGGAGTGTGGCATCTGTCTGCACCGAGTCCTTACGGATTGATTCTAAGACAAAGGGGTTTGGGCCAAGAAACACATACGCCTGATCGAATGACTTACATTTCCTGCACGACATTCCTCTTACATCATTTGTACTGTCTCCGCTGCACTTTACTGGGACTAATAAACATTCCACACTTACTCTGCAATGTATTTTCTCCCTGCAAGACAGCCTACTTGCTATTAGCATGTAAACTGCACGCTTGCCAGTCAGGCTAACCTCATCAATCTTGTCCAAGGCAGAGGAGCTTGTACCCTCTTACAATATCTCTGGGTTTGCACTTTTAAGTTATTCATCCATTTATTTGAAGAAAAAAAAAATCTTAAAGATTTCATCTCTAGACTTCAAAAATAGGACAAATTAAGGGAAAGAAAAAGGATCACTTGAGTTATTTTTAAACTCACACTTGAATTTTTTAACCCAGAGGAATCCATTTTTGTGTTTCCCCGAAGAATACATTACAATTTCATCCCTGCTTTAAATTAAGAAAGCAGAATGAAGGAATTAAGATTTTGAAAATAGCTATCAAAACCATGCCTTGGATTTCTTGTGTTTATGCTCGCTCTCAATAATGACTAGCAACTCACCCCCTGCAGCGCAGAATAAATTACGCGTATGCCATATTAGCACAGCTTCTTATTCTGGGGCTGACTTCAATATTCCTGCGTGCCCCTGAACTGCATGGAGGAGCCGATCTCCTCGATGCCTTGAGGGCTCTAAGCACATGCTGCCAGTGGGCCCTGCTGAAAGGCAATCTCCGCCGGGAAGAGCTCGCAGGTAAAAGACGACGAGGAAAGAGGGTACCTGAGGCGTCCCCGATGGTCAAAAAAAAGTTCAGCATTCTGGCTGGCCCATCTCTGGGAAATCAGCACATCGGAAGGGAAAGGAAGAAGTCCTCTCCTCTCTCCATACCCTGCTGGCATCTCCCCCAAGACAAAAATTGCATCCAGGTGCCACTGGATGCAACCGCTGCTGATGGGCACAGAATTTGTCTCGTCCTTCTAAATTCATTTGTATTTTTTTTTAGCCTTCACATTCTGTAGAACTGAGTCCTTGCATTGCTTGGAAAAAAGCAGTTTTTCAGTTTCTCTAAAAAGGAGGCATGGGTAGCTTTGCTTTGCAGGAAGAAGAGAAAGGCAGAGAACAATTACACGCCTCGCTCAAGACTGTATGAGGAAACCACCAAAATAATAAAAAGACCTTTTTAAATTTCACCTCTGGTATTTTAGAACCAATTCCTGAATTCCTCTGGAGGATTTGTGAATGAAGAATTCCAATATATTGCCTATGCCTGACTCAACATGAGACTTCATTAAACAGAAGCAAACCCGAAACCTGAAAGATTAGCCCTCAAAGTGCAAAAACATTTGCCATTTCAGAAGCTCGGTTCTTTTAGCAGTGCTGCTTCCTAGCAAAGCTCTTCCAGATGATACTTCACAACCTGAACATTGCTCATAATGTGAACAAAAGCTTTTGCTTAGTAGGCGGGGGGGAAAAAAGCATTCATATTATTTCATTCCAAAGAGTGGCTGTTGTACAGCAATTACTTTGCATAAAATCTTTCATAATGAATTAAGAACACCGAGTTAGTGCAGCCGCCAGTCTGACATAGCAGGCAATCCATCACGGAAATGATTCATAAATTAAATCATCCCCAACTAAGGCCTTCACATATCACTGTGTAATAGCTCCTAAGGAGTCATTATGGGTATTCTGTCAATAATGCATAAACTTCACGACCCTTTTAACTCCTACCACCCCTCAGATCCAAAGCATAACAGCCCATCGCTCCTTCTCTCCGTCTGCGATTGCTGCACGCTGTTTTCTCACCCCCATGGAAGTCGACGAGAATGCTGCCGTTGATCTCCACCAACAGAAATTCTCCTTCCTTTTTTTTTTTTTTTTTTTTTACAACCAAATTTTTACAATCAAACAAATTCAAACTCAGCAGCGCTGAAGCTGCATGCAGAGGGCACAGAGAAACAAAGGAAATTAGGGATTAAATACCCACTTTGCTTCTACTGCCAAAGCCCTGCCCAAACCATCGTTTGTGTGATACCCAACATGCACTCAGAGGTGGGCTTGCTTGGTTTAACTGGTATCGATTTTGTTAATCCTTCTCAATCTTCTGCTTCCATGTCGTGGTTTCATATGCAATTTCCCCAATAAGAATTGATAAAGCTGGAAGAGAAAGTCCTATTCGACATGGCCTATGTGACTTGGTGGTTTTCTGAAATACTCCGCCGTAGTGCCCCAAGTACCAGACCGAAACGATGAACTCTCTGCTAAACGCCAGGGCTGCCAAGGTGAAAGCAGCTGGAAGGCACCTCCCGTGGTGTAAGGGACCTGGGAAGCATTTCAGCAGTCACCGCCCAGGAAAGGTGCTTTTCAAAGGAAGCGGTTTACGTCAAGAAGTAAGCAAAACTGTAACTTCAAATCTAAAATATATTGGTTAGGGAATCGAATAAGTGAATGTGAAATTCTGAGTGGCATTTTACAGCCCTTGTTTAAAGTACGCTATTTTGCAGAGGTTTCTTTCGGTAGAAGAAATATTATGGCCAAATTCATAGAATCATAGACTGTTTTGGGTTGGAAGGGACCCCTAGAAGCCACCCAGCCCAACCCCCCCGCAGGAGCAGGGACACCTTGAACCACATCAGGTTGCTCACAGCCCCTTCCAACCTGGCCTGGAATGTTCCCAGGGATGGGGCCTCCACCCCCTCTCTGGACAACCCCTGCCAGGGTTTCACCACCCTCTGTAAAGAATTTCTTCCTTAGATCCAGTCTAAACCTACCCTGTTGTAGTTTAAAGCCATCCCCCCTTGTCCTGTCACAATTCAAACAATCCATGTATTCTACTAAACAATAGCATAACAGGTTATACCTCTACTAGTTTAAGGACTAATTCTTTCTTTTAAAAACTTGACTGAGTTAAGAAACCTGTTTTGTTATGTACAAGAAAACCATCCTGCAACTTGGTAAAAACCCACACAAAAGCGACGGTCTAAATACCACAGTGTTTTCGCTTAGAAGGAAAATTTATGAAAGCAAAAAAAAAAAATCCCTTTTTAGGACATTGTATGTACAAGAGCATTTGTACTTCCAAAACCACAGAACAGTTTGGAGGTCTATTTGAAATAACGAAACCTAAAATTCTGAGTTGACATCAGGATGCCCTTTACTATGTAGCACAGCGTAAGTCAGCATAATCCGCAGCCGCGTATGCCTAGTAAAGCAGTCTGAAATACAGCCTGCCTCATTACTGTAGCTTTTGCAATTTCATTGCTATTCATCTTACACCTTGCAGAGTTCACTCGCGGATCAGTCACATCAATTACTGCTTTACGCTAGGAGGCTCTGATATTACCTTAAGGAAAGCTCCGCACATCCAAATTCAAAGGCTGCCAAGGTGCAGTCGTGACTTAAACATTATCATTTAGTTTTCACACACAACAAGGAAACCTGTCATTGTGAAAATGGGTAATCAGCCAAATAATCTTGCATTGACTTCAATTACAGGTCTGCAGTTTACAGTTCTAAGAACGGCGTGAAAGTGTTGGGTTTTTTTTTTTCAGCAGTAAATATTATCTGTAGTTTACTAGAATTTTCAAGAAAAAAAAAAGTATGAAACGAAGAATACAAACTGCAAGGAATGACACATACTGGGTTTCTTTCCAGTATTACTCTTCAGGATGGTTCAGATATTTCTCTTTCAGGGATTTTATGCATGGTAAGCAGTAACAGTAACCAGAAATATTTCCACCGCACCAGTCTTCTGGATCCGCTGGGATAAATCACCTCTTCTAATAGTAGCACCAAATACTTCATGTCATTTTAAACCTCTGGATGCCTAAACCCATCCTTTACTTCACTAGTAATTACTTTTTTAGAAAAAAGAAATATTACCTGCTTGACAATTTAAGCCAGCACTGACACATTAATCTTTCTCCTCAGGTTGTGTCTCGGACTGAGCATCCCTCCTACCAGCAAAACCCTGGCTTGGGACAATGCAGCCCGGCCGGGCATCCCGACACGATTTTCAGCCCGAGGCTGAGGAAGGTCAAAGAAATGACTACTCACATTGTTTCAGACTGACAGCCTTTAGATTGGGTACAAATATATTTTTTTTTTCCCCCCTTACCGTTGTGCAAGACAGAAGCATTCATACAGCAGTTTATTTTCATTTTTTCTGCGCTGTTTCCATATCTGAACACCACGCACCTTGACCTCTCCCACAGCCGCTAATTGCGTTTGTGCTGAGGCTGTCCCTGATGCTCCCTCTCTTTTGCATGTACAAACGCACACAAATGCACTTTTCACGGGATATCTGATAGCCTGAAAACCATCGTTTCCGCTCGTGAGAATTCTGGGAATTGGGAGCTTTTCAACTCCTTTAATTTCCATTAAAAACGAAGCAGGATTTCTGTTGTCATGACAGGCGTGGAGCAGAAGCTGCCGCTGAGCCACAGGGGACACGGATGGAACAGTCACACCGACACGGCGTCAGCAGCGGGTACCACAGGGACACAGCCTCAGGCGGTCTAGAACAGTGAGCGAACCTCAACAAATGCAGCCAGGAGGATTTCCAGGAGCTGAGGGTTTTCCCAACGTGACAAAGACATGGCGTTGGCTTCGGCTCTCCCACGGGACATTTACACCAGCATCACAGTTCAAGTGAATTGGTGCACTCCCTAGGACTTTAATTTTACACCTGACACAGCTGCACAGGCACTGAAGTCTCCTAATTGCTGGTCTTAGATGACTACTCTGGTGTCAGAGTACGCAATCAATAACATTTTTAGGATTCTAAGTGGGGAGAGAACCAGACAGGAAGATGGCCGTGCTTCAGGGGAGCAGGTTTGAGGGCGGAGGGGGAGGTGTTTGTTGTTGTTCTCTGTGGTTTTTAATAACAGGGGTGTACGGACATGCAATCTGATTCATATTCCATAGCCCCACAGCTCTACAATCCTGGCTGCTCTTGGGCTAACCCGCCTTCGGTCACCCCTCCATCGCCTGCCACCCAGCAGGAGCTGTGCGGGTTTGAATTGTAAACGCTGGACCTGGCATCAGGCGCCCTGATGCTGCAAGACTGAACCTGCAACTACAGCCCCAGCTTTTCCTCTAGCAAAATTTACTTTTTTTTTTTTTTTCCTCTTCTCCTTTCTATGCCTCATTCTGTGCACCCGTGCACTGATTTGTCTGAGGAAAATAAGCTTCATACAGTCAATATAATTTGAAGCATATTAGGTGAAAAATTACATCCACAATTCAACTGTGCGGTGAATTGAGTTTCCTGCAACTGAGATCAAAGAGGTATTTCTCTATCTGAAACATAAGATAACCAACTGCACTGGAACGTAACCACTTGGCACACACATGCTACTTGGGCTACTTAGAAGAAAGAAATAAGGACTCACCCGAAATAAGAATTTCCCTTTCACAGAATTTACAGATGCACAGCAAACCTTACTTGATCTCTGTTGCATGTGCCCTGTTTCTTATTCAGATTAGAACCCAAATGCAATCCACTGGCTTCACGTCTTTACTTCTTACGTATTGACTTTTTTATACCTTTACCTGGCCTAGTTCCATTTATTAGGAGCACATAAAAAATGATTGCCTTCTATAACTCTTCTTCTAACAATGCCTCCAGCCTGAAGGCTTCATGAAGTTATAAGCAAAGATTTATATGTAATAAATTATTGAAAATGAAAAAGGTCTTAAATAGGTTCTGTCTTCCACAAAAGAAGTAGTATATTCCAGATAACAATGACTTTCCTAGCGAAGAGGAAGATAAAAGTGTATTTAACGGGTATTCTGATACTATAAACTAGAATACAATATTTGCATGTTCAAATATATTACAGGAGAAGATGCTAATTCAAATCCTACATGAAGAAGTTACTTGCTATTGTAAATTGGAATTCCAAATAAAACAACGAACTGCACTACAGACTTATAGCTACACAGTCCAGTTGGCAAAGAGAATCCACTGAAAGATTTAATTAACAATAATATGCTTGTGGGGTTTTTTTTTTAAGAACCAAGAGGGGGTATTAGAATGAGACTTTCTGCCTTTGTAGCACATACCTGCTCTCAAATATCCACTTCGCAATTTTGCCATAGGAGTCCTATATCCACAGCCCATCACTCAGTTTATAAAATGGACACAGCTTTCACACAGAGAAGCTACTAAGTGGATTAAAGCTCATTTTTCATGCATGGCTTCCTGCCTTACTGAGTTTTGGCCAAGACTATTCCTTGACCAAACTTGGCCTAATTCATACATTATTTTAAGACCATTTTATGCATACAAACACATAAATAGATCACAAAGCTATATCGCTTAGATTCGTTACACTAGAAAATAATTCTTGAGCTTCAAACTCCAAATATGGACCTAAAAACTACCATCATATGTGCTTTTTATGTTTTTATTTCAAATGACAATAAATCAATTTTTACTGTACTGGCAGTTAACTAGACAATTTAAGATCAAATTAAGCTGGTTTTTGATAGTTTAAACTATTTCTGTATCTTTTGTTGCTGTACCTACAATGTCCATAAAGCCATCCAAATGGAATTTATACCCACATCACACAAATAACACATCAAGCATAGAAGCCAAAAAGAGAATGGCACTTTCCCAACAACAGGAATGAAATAATACTGAAATAATATAATACAGAAACCTCATGGGCAGTTTCTTCCGAATTACAAAGTCTTAAAAAGTTGTGCTATGGTTTTACTATAAAAAGCTTCAGTCTATGATAGTGACAGAAAGTCTTTCTAAAAAATTTGTTTTCACTTTCAATACGTGGAAGGAAGCTGACGGTATACGACGAAGTTTGTAAGATGGCTACAATAGGATAATTCCAGTATCTAGTTCTCTTAAAAACCAGTAAGATAATCTTATTACTGCTAAAGAACAAGTTACCACTTCTGTACCTGTGACAAGTAGTTTCCCTAACATAAGGTGAGAATTAACCATAAGGCTTGAACCTCAACCAGCGCGGGGGTGGGAAACTTGCTGTGAAAGCTGACACTTCGCACACCTCTCTCCGCGAAGACCTCGGAGACCCACAAAGAAACATTTTAAAAATTCAATGTAAATAACTAGCCACCAGTTTATAAACACCAATAGGCATCTACCAGCAACCTAAGTTAAATGCAAACGGGAGGCCAAGGGAAGGAGGCTGGTCCGGAGGTTAGCGACAGCCACGAGTGATGCCCGTGCACCTGGAACAGATTTCAGCTGCTGGGGCTGCATTACTTCGTTAATTTGAACAGGGAGATGGAAATTTTGCATTGCCTAGGACATCAGCTTCGTGTGCCAGCTTCACTTGGTTGTATTGGAAATGAGAAACACTCTCATACGTGGGAGGCTTCTCAGTCAGCTCCTGAAGACTGGGGAAGGGAACCGTGCGGGGCTGGGCAAAAGGGTGTCCTGCATCTCTGGTCACTTGGTTACAAACCAGGAAAGCGGAAAGAATGAAACTGAAAATACAACAGTAGCCAGAAAACAAAACCATGTTAGGGCTTATATGACACAGCTGGCCTACAGCAGCAGAAAATCAGACCTGATAAACCCAGGCTAATCCAGCTACCCTAAATTCCCACAAAACAGGCACTTCTGGTTAGCCACCATGGCCCCGAAAGGTCCCATTCTGTCCTACATCAGCACACTTCCACAGTTCCCAGGAATACACATCAAAAGAACCGTTTTTAGTTCAAGGCTTAGTTTTCCTTTCTAGCCCTGCATCCTGCTGACTAGGCGCCGCACAAAATTCCCTGCAAATCAGATTTGCATTTTGCATTTGGGAAAGAAAAAAAAAATTAAAACACAAACCCCATTTTTTGCAGCAAAGTAGTATATTTCCCTGCTAGCAGGAATTTTTTTAAACACTGAAGTGCTGTTTCTCTTTATAAATACAGTGCGCTCTGAGATGCCCAGGAGATTGCCCCATTCCCAGGAGAACTTTAGATCTGTCTTGATCAGGTTATTGGCTTCCTCCCACTGATTTCCGTCAGCCTAGCAATCTCATTTTGAATCTAAAAACCCTGACGATTTTTTTTTTTCCTTGCTGAATGTATTACTGGCCCTGAAAACCCTGCTACCAGAGCTTTCCTAATGAGTACGGGTGGATTTGCTTAGCCCTGAGAAAAGCCCAGCTCCCGTTTCCAGGAGTGTGCTGACTGCAGAGCTCCAGCAAACACAATCTATTTTCGTTTCTTCCATCAGCAGGTTGGACTGTAAATGCATGCAGGAAGTAGATCTGCAAGTAAGAAGGTGTCATCATTACCTACTTATTTTCAGGAGAGTGCCAGGCTTTAATATCTTCATAATCACGATTTACCATTTAAAAGCTGCCCCAAGCTATTGCCAATTTACAGCGGACACCCATGCTGAGCAATAATGGCTTGTACTGTTGTAAAATAGATTTATTCTCAATATAAATATACTTACTGAAACAGCTTTTCTTAAATCTTTATTTATGAGACACATTAGATAGCCTAATAAATGAAATTTTCCTATGTATCAGACTTCTCACTTCATTTCCTAGAAAGATTACAGAGCATCATTGACACGAGGATCACACCAAAGGCTACCTTTCCTAAACAATCATTTCAGAGAAAATAAAGCACTATGAAGAAAGGTATCTCTACAGAAATCCACACAAATATTGGTCTGTATGCCCACATTCGCCTCCAAAATGCACAAATACAGCTCAGACTTGAAAAGGAATGGAGTCTAGTTGATTAACCTCCTGGAGCAACTAAGATGACAAAGGGACTGGAGCATCTCCCCTACGAGGAAAAGCTGAGAGAGTTGGGCTTGTTCAGCCTGAAGAAGAGAAGACTGAGAGGGGACCTCATCAACACGTACAAATATCTTAAGGGCAGAAGTCACGAGGACGGAGCCCAGCGCCAGGACAAGAGGCAATGGGTACAAACTGAAGCAGAAGAGATTTCAGTTGAACATGAAGAAAAACTTCTTTACTCTGAGGGCGATGGAGCACTGGAACAGGCTGCCCAGGGGGGTTGTGGAGTCTCCTTCTCTGGAGATATTCAAAGCCCGCCTGGATGAAGTCCTGTGTAACATGCTCTAGGAGAACCTGCTTTAGCAGGGGGGTTGGACTAAATGATCTCCTGAGGTCCCTTCCAACCCTTGTGATCCTGTGACTTTCAAATTAGCCCCCTCCCCCTTAAGATATTATCTTTATAACGTATTAAATAAACCTGGCCTTTAATATTCACCTAGCAGTACACTGGGTTGTCCTGAAATTAATAAATGGTAGAGCCACGAGCAACACGCTATTGATTTTCTGCCGGATTTGTCTATCTCCTCAGAATTTTAAGAACTGTTTAAACAGATATATCCATTATGTGTTGGAAAGAATTTTAAAACTTCCCAGTAGGGCTGCAGTTGATGACATATTGACAGTATCTCAGACTAAAATAATTTCGGACACTCCAGTCATGTAGTCTGCAGATACAGAGCCAGAAACACCCAGCTGAAGGGCAAAGTGAAGGTCAAATGCCTAAAGCACTCACAAAAAGCAGCTATACTGCAACACTATTGCTTCAACCCTTGGTCATCAGTTAGTGAAGACAGAAGCAATTCCTGTTATCAACTGTACAAATAAAATTATTAGAGCACCAGGCTTTTTTTCCCATCGAAAAGAGTGCCCTAAGGACTGAGATTTTAACTCTGCTGCTAAAGAACCCAGCAGTTCTTATCTTCATTTGCTAATATAAACAGAATACCTCCACTAATTCCCCAAAGCAGCTCCCACCTCCTTTGCAAAGCGTTCCTGAAGTTCTTTCCACATGCTCTGCTTCTATTGCGGCACAATTTAGGAGAACATTTAATGCATTACGTCTTGAAGGTTTCAGATTTTCCATTTGAAATGTAGGGCACCAGAACGTTGTCACCTTGCTAATAAAAATGGAATGATGTGGTTTCACATCCATTTACCAATCCCTTGGAAACTAAAGTAATTTTATTTTTTTTTTACATTTTAATGTACTAGTTTAACAGAAAAGCGTATAAGAGTTTGGGTTCAACTTTGACAGGAGACTAAAACAAGAACATGTTAATCAGCTGCGTAAATGCTCCTCCTTGTACCGTTCCTATTTTCTGCTCCTTTGCTCGAGTAGAAATGTTTTCCTCATTATGGTCTTGATTAAGAAGTTTCATGTGCTGACCTTGAATATCAAATTAAGCTCCATGCTGCAAGCAAAGCATCCTATCTTCTCTAGTGGCTTATAAACTCATTAGACGCTTCAGACATAGTTTTAAAATTTGCTGACATGAAGTTCATTTCATATGGAACAGAACCATTAAGATTTATGAGGCAAATTTGTCGTTAAGTGAAATACGCAATCTCCAGGTGATTTCTACCAGGAATCCCTTCCATCTAGGTTTCGCCTTGTTTTAAAAAAAAAAAAAAATCCCTATTAAATATCAGACTTTTAATTTTCTTTTCATTTTCCAGTCAAACGATCAATACCAAAAAAAGAGACAGGAGCCTGACAGCTGTTGGTATGAATCCGAGCCAGGAAGGCTACAGCACTGAAAGACGGTGTTTTCTTGGTGCCGTATGGCTCAAGACAGTAGTGTTGCACACCACGCCGAAGTTCAAAAGGAATAATTTCAGTGTGAAAGTTCACTTGCTGCTATACAGTGAAAATAATTCATTTCAGATGCCATGCTTCTGAAGCCGCTGGATCAGAATTTTAAATCTTTTTGCCATATATATTCCCCGAGGGCGCGCAAAGTGAATCAAGGCTCTTTTTTGCTTTCATGAATTCTAGACTTTGACAAGAGTTCACAGAGAAAAAAAAAATAACTTCTGAACATCAGTCAAGCCTCGTGTGCCTGGTCTTTTGCTTAGCACACTTTGTTTTCCTTTTGGCAGGATACCTTTTGTTTGCATTTAAAATGGGGCATCTGATAGCAAATACAAGTCATTAGCTAAAAATCAGCTCCACCAACGCCAATCTCATCTAACGTGCAGGATAAGAGTCACGAAAGAAAATTAATTCAGTTGTTTGTAAAGACACTTAAAGGGGATGTCAGGATGTAAAGCCTGCTCGTAACAGGAAGGAGGGATGAGGAGAGGGAGACTTAGGGTAAAATTTATTATTGCAGTAATGGTCTCACCAGACTAATTTATCCGATATAAGGAAAAGTATGCCGCATACCCTCACACTGACAAGATTTAACTAAGCAGATACGCTGCAGAGAAAGGGTCAATATGAGGACACAGAGGCACCTAAAATACCCAGCAGCCTTCCCTAAATACTCAGCTAGAAATTATTCTCTCTCATCTTCCACATGGTGTGCGACACAGCAGTCTCAAGCCGTATGGCACCAAGGATGCTGATGTGCAGTTCTGCTGCCATCCTGGCCAAGAACCCAGAACAGCAGCAGCTGCCACAGGGAGGTCTCTTCTTTCACATTGATCATTTTGCTAAATACTGAGGATCGGCACAGCTGCACACATCACAGCTCCAGGGTAGAGGCTGCGTGGCTCAGACCAAGACCTCCTTGGAAGTCTGGTATCAGTTTGCAGGTTACTCGTGAGAAGAGGATCCAAAAATCAGAGTGGTAGACAGCATGCTTAACCAACAGACACAACCTTGAGCACAAAAATAGGATTTTTTTTTGGTGGAGTTTCACTTAGAGCCAATTCTGCCTCAAATAAATATCTCAAAATGGAATACAAATATAAGTAAAAATTTGATACACCGATAGAAGTCATGTACAAGTTCTTGGGACGGAAATGTTTATCGAGAGAGTGATTCAAATTGGCCTGAAGAAAGAGAGTAGCATCAACAGAACCTGATATTACTGCTCAGACGACTTCTCTGTTCTTACAGCTGTTCAAGGGGAAGCAGATATATCTAATGTCGGCGTTAACTGCTGGAGCTGCAATTCAAACCAGGATGGCGAGGTGGAAATAGGGGTCACACGTTGACCTTGTGAGTAAAGAAAATAGAGTGTGTAATTTCAGCCCACAAAAGACCAACATGGAAATACAGAGGGACAACAAAAGGACTTTATCCTGCATTCAAGTTGACATTTTTAAGATTTATTACAGAAATGAAGGTATTTAAGAAGCGTCACCCAGCTAATGACATCAGAGAGAAGCGTGACCTTCACCAACCCAAGTGAAAGTGAACCTAAATAAAACAGCCAATTAAAAGATGAGGTGAGAAATGGGAAGAGACCACCAGCCATTTCTAAACTAAAGAAGAGGGGATAGAACTGCACTCAACCCTGAATGAGAGGAAAAAACCGTTACCTAACATCTTCTATTGCAGCTAATCTTTCCGCAGGCAAATGCAATTGGCTTCAATATGCAACAACAAAAAAGTCTGTCTTTTGCATTTTGGCCACTGCGCATTTGATAAAGTACCAAGGAGTGTTTAATTAATGCCACAAATCTGCTTTCTGAAAACCAGAAATAACGTATTGCGGTTTAGCTACATGGGGGAAAGAGGAGGGAGCGCAAAATGGCAAAACACAACACGAAAAGTTGTACCTTGTGTCCCTGCACGTTATACAAAGCAATCAAGACCTTTGCCTGTTTTTTGGTTTGTTTTTTTTTTTTTAAATATTTTGCATTTAATCTACAGCAGCATGTCTAAATTTTTTTAAATGAGATATCATAGTAACCAAAAATGCCATCTTCAAACACAATTTTATGTTTGTCCTCTGTCCCTTTTTCTTCTCTCCTGTTTAACATTATAGTGCTTACATTTGATGTTCCCATTAATGATCACCCGCTTTTGGCCTATAAGAAGGTCACAGGATTCACCTCTGTCATTGCTCCTCTTCCCAGATTTACTGCAACTTTATTCCCCAGTCACCGACAAACTGATCAGTCCCCTGTAGGTATTCTGCCACAACTCACGTTAGCATGAAGTTGCGTTTAAAATTTTTAATTGAAATGGAGATACAAATTTGTTCATGGAGTGTGGTATGTCTAAGAGAGACGCTCATCTTTTTGTCCTGTTCTACAAGGGAACAGCAACTGCACAACGCTTCCCGCTCTGGTATCAGAGGGCTGCTCTGCCCTCTTTCCAAGAAGTTGTCCTTCTTGGCCAACTCTCCACAAAAGACAAAAGTTCCTACTGGCACAAAAGCAGACAAACTGGGCAGGGAAAGGAATAGGATTTCTTCCCCTCTTTCTTTTCATATTTTTTTCTGCTGAGTTCCCAAAAAAAAAGCACAGACTTTACACGAAAAGTCCACAATCTGTAATATTTTGTGCTCTGAAATATTTATTTTAACTAAACGCAATGAAAAAGCAAAATTTCCTTCACAACAGTGAAGGTTCAGTCTATGTTTTAAATGAGAGCTGCCTGTACTTGGATCATAAAATAAGAGAATTAATAGCTGGTTAGCCCCTCAAGCCTTCATTTCTTTGGATTTATGTCTGGTACTAAACCAGGAAACCAAAACCCAACAGGAAGAGATGAGGAAAACCTTGGAAAAACTAGATATCTGCATCCAGTGCCAGATGGTTTAACAGTAACAGCACTGAAAAAATATTTAATGACAGTAAGATCTGAAACAAAGCTACAAATACTAGAACATAAGGTTTTTAAAGCAATTGCTTAACAAGTTTATAGAGAGATTAATAAGACACATCTGCTCATGCTAGCTGGAAATCCTGTCAGTGGCCCAAGAGCTTTCTTCCAGTCCTAGGTCTGTATTATGCGATGGGAGCCTCTTAGTCTTCAATGCTTTACCATCAACGCTCTCCCACGAGGCAAGGGAACACCGATCCTTCCATTTTACGAAGGAAAGGGGGAGATCGAAGTCTCTGTCTGGGCTCACGGAGGAAGGAGAGATCTGCTGCCCCGGTGAGTACACAGACCATGCCACAATCTCAGATGACTTCATTTCAGTGTTTCACATATTGCCTAATGTTTCCTTGTGAAACACTTTACTCTCTTGGTTTTTTACCTACATGAAGTCCCAAATTCCACACCTTCATTCACTGCTGCCAGACATCTGCACACCACATGCATTCAGAATTACCCATCATCTTCCTAAGTGTTCGAAACTCTAATGAAAGAGTTGTGCTTTCAAGTTGTCCCAGGCCTTACGACCTCATTTCTATTACTATTTCACATTCATTTGCTTTAGAAAATACCAGCTGCTTGTTCTTCCCTTCCCTGAGTTAACACATTTTCAGCCCTCTTCCAGCCTCCAAGAGGGATGCTGTGTTCTTCTGGAACAACGTGATCCCACAAACATTGATCTCATCCCACCACCCATTTTCCCTGTGCGGTTTAATCTTCTCTGCAATGAAATAATTAGCTAATCTCCTACCTTTTCCAAGATCAATGAATCTCAGTCAGCCCTCATTAGTGCAACTCTCTTATCATAGCACACAACATGACTCTATCAAAATTATTTCCTGAATCCTTCAAACTCTTATTAACAAGCCGGCAGAAGCTTCTGGATAGAAGGGGTTTAGATACTGCTATGTGAAGTAGGGTTTAGTTTTGCCAAATCAAATTCTTCCTCTATCCATCAAAGAACATAGATGTACATAAAATATACGGTATAAGTTGTTTTTAACTCTGTAAAGAGTGCTCTGTTCCTGGTATGTGAGGGTATTGATCAACAAGCAGGTACTGCCAAGAAAACAAATAACAGAAATAAAAGAAAACCAGCAAGGACCATCTTGAGATACCCAACTTTCAAAAGAGTTCATCTTTTTAGATTAATATCTGGATCTTGGATTAATCTACAGCCAAGTCTTAATTACTTGCAATTTAAAGACACAAACACCACCAGTTGGGTTAAGGATGTACCACAGCATCATTGAACAGTATTGTTCATCTTAAAGTGTCCCTGCTCACTGCAGGGGGGTTGGACTAGATGACCTCTAGGGGTCCCTTCCAACCCAAAACATTCTATGATTCTATGTTAACATAATGAAGGGGCTTGATTTTCGTTTCATCTTGTTCCAATACTGCTGCCCTCTCTCAGGTCTCTCCCTGTTCTCATCTCTTTGCCTTCTCCAAAGGTATGCTCATAAGGGGCCCAGTAAGTGGAATGAGAATAATGCTAAATGTGGCAGGGATTCAATTTCCAAGCTCAAATCTCAAATCTTCCGTGCTCTGCAAATCCCCAAAAGCCTACGCCAACCTAGAGGAACTTACATACACCAGGTTCTGTGCTCAAACCCACTCCTTTCTGTCCCACCCCAAAGGAAGCCAGCTTCATTATAGGAAGGAGCAGAGTGGCTTAAACTAAACTTCAATTCTAAGCTCTTCATAAGGCAATCAATCAGGCATTAGAAACAGGAGAAAAATTAGTCACAAAATTGTCTAGTTCTCCAGCTGCTACGGATTCATAACCGCCTTCCTCTGTTTTGCAGCCCGATTCAAGCAGTGAGCTTCACATCAGAGAAATTAATCTTCTGCCACTAAGGAATGTTAAAGCAAACCAGCCGCGACTCCCCGTGCCCGAGGGCAGCCCGCCCGGCCCCGGCCCGGCCTCCTGCAGCACCCACCGGCAGCTCCCCCGGAGCAATCCTCTTACGACGGCGCATAAGGAGATGGAGATATTTAAGAGCTGGACAATTTTTCCTGCTGGGTAGACCTGAATTTGCTAGAAAGGTTAAGTCCCCCATTTAGATTAGTAGAAGAGTCCTCCAAGGAAGCGCTGTATTTCCATCATCTCCTTACTGCCCATGCCCGAGAACCCTTTCAGGTTAGCGAGAGCCACGCATTTGATGCTCCTGCCTAGCACAGCCACAGCTCTCTTTAGCAGGCTTGTCCAGCACAGCCAGAGCAGATCCCCCCCCAAAAGCCACAGAAATTTCAGCTTTTTTTCTGGTTTGATCAGAAATAAACCTGTGTTTATCGTAATCCATTTTAACCCAGAGACTAAATTTCAAGATGCTTAGGCACACTTTAAATACAACAAATATGATGATGGCTTGCTTTCTTCTGAAAGGGGGGGGGAAAAAAAAAAGTCTGATAAGCAGAAAAATATATATATATCAATTTTTATCATGAGGCAACTTTAAGGTAATTTAACAGTATTTCAGGATGACTGCACGTAGATTCTGAGTGTCAACTATACAAGTTACATTCCCTTTGCAGTCTTAGGCTGCACCTTGGGTTCTGCTCACTCTTTTAGTCTCCTAAGACTGGTTTGGAAGCCTTGCTTGCACATGATTATTTTTTTCTCCATTTGTCCTGATTTTACTTGCAAAATTACCCCATAAATAAGCATGATCGGTACTTCTGATAAAATCAAGAGGTGCTTTGTTGTATGGTGGTTACTTTTTTAATTTCCTTTTAAGACCTAAGCTTCCCTTTCCTAGTAAATTAATTGATTCAGCAACAGGATTTTTTTTAGTTCTCCTGGAGGAAGGAGGATTCCCGGTAGCTCTCTGTCCCGCAGAAGACAGAGGTGCCCGTGTGGACACTTCATGCTGCTTCACTGCATCTACAGCTACTCTTATCTACAGCTCAGGAACGTGTTTTATTTAGAACTATGAGTAACGCAAACCTCAGGCACCATATCTGCTCGTCTGCTTTTTAGGCTTGTGTACGACGCCTTTAGGAGCTGACATACAACAAAGAAAACGAACTTGAAAGATGATGGTCCCAACTATGCAATAAAAGAGTTTATGTTCAAGGATATTCGTTTCCTCTTACATAAGTGACAACGGGATAGAAAGAAAAATCTGCCAGCAAGCAGCAACCAAGAGCTGGGGGGGGAAGAGTCTAATCTGAATCCTCAAGGAAATTTAGCTAGACAAATTAAACATCCCAATTTAGATTTTAGCTGGTTAACACAGCTTAAAAGGGCAACGAGAATCAAGTTTTGGGTTTAAAGGTGCCCAAAGCCCATCACCTACTACTATCCTGTGCCTTTTACTTCCAAAATTACCCTTTACAATGAGGGTGGTCAAACACTGGTAGGGGTTGCCCAGACAGGGGGTGGAGGCCCCATCCCTGGGAACATTCCAGGCCAGGTTGGATGGGGGTCTGAGCAACCTGATCTGGTTAAAGGTGTCCCTGCTCCCTGCAGGGGGGTTGGGCTAGATGACCTCTAGGGGTCCCTTCCAACCCAAAGCATTCTATGATTTCTATGAAAATTAGGCTTTTGTTTGATACGGAACCAGAAACGAGCCCTGCTCACCACCTTTAAAAGCAATTTGTGCCTCATCCTGTGCTTTCCCATCTAACTGCTAACTAGATCTGACATAGTTAAGCTTTAAAAACCAAGGCTGCTGTTGGGTTATTTGTGTGCACCAAGTCTTCCAAGCTTACATGGTAAACTTCCTTTTGTTTTTAATTTTTACAGTCTCCGAATGTTTTGTAACATGGTAAGTTTTTTAAAAAAAAAAATAAACTTGAGCTGTGGGGCAAAAGGAAGGAAGATTCAAGTTACGTCTTGTACCTTGCTTTTGAGAGAAGAGATTTATTAGTGTTTTTCTGTCAGGGAAAAAAAACCAGCAGAGAGTCAGTGCCTTTCAAATGCACTTCCCGGGATGATGGACTCATCTCAGAGAGCACAGTGGCCACTGAAGAAGCCAGGAGAAGCAGCAGCCCCCCGGCAAGACACCGCTAAGGGCAGGGCAAGCGTGTGCTTGGCTGGAGATCAGGAGGGGCTGCAAGTCCGGTGACAGCGTGATGGATTTCAGCAGAGGAGGAAAAAAAATTACTTAGATAGTGAAATGATCTGGCAACAATCACGCAACAGGACAAGGGAAAGCCACTAGCATGCACTATAAGGATAAAAAGAAATTCTGGTTCGCAGGGATTTTTTTTTCCCCAGTCACCTTTACCTCCTCCACAGTCCTGAGAACTTGTAAGCACCGGCAGAGTCTCTCAGAGGAGAAATTGCAAAAGGACAACTGGAACTGTATTCTACCAGGATAATGCTTTCAGACCTGTCAACAGCCCCCTCGCGTACTACATAAAGATTAAGTTTTCTTTGGAATTTGCTCACAGATTGGTGGAAGAGGTGGCATTTGCCTGGGAGGTTTGTGGCCCTCCCCCAGGAAACGTTCCTGAAACGACTTCAGAAAATGCAAGCAGGCGTGAAACCAGGCGCACACAAAAATGACAGCATTCAATTTGGGGTCAGCAAAAAATTAAGCTAGGTTTTAAAGATTTACTCTTGAAAGAATTATGATTTTTATAATCTTTTCTGTAGGTTTCCATCCAAGAGTTTTTAGATATTGACGCAGTGCTAAGCCTATTTAACAAAATCCTCAGTTTTCAGGGGGCAGTTGTGTGCTAGCGTTCCGACAACTTTTACAGGGTTTTTTTTATGTCCTGTAGGGCTGGCATAACATCATCAAGCGCCTGAGAAAATTGTCAGGAGTTACTGCAGAGCTGTACCTTGAAAGCAGAAGCTGGGCGTAACGGTCAGCCACAGACAACCGAGCTAATTGAGCGTGTTGCACTTCTCCCGTTACTTAAAAGCCAGAGACACTGAACGTGCTGGTGAATAAAAGAACATCGGCCCGATAACATCCATTTCATGTGCGAGTTACACGTTTTAGAGTGCAATTACACAGCTTTTTTGTTCCAAATCCAAATCAGCTGTTTAAAGCACTCTGTGATTGCACAATTATCTTGTTTTACGAGGCAACCCAAACATCATTTAACCAGATTTGAGCAGCACTGCGTATTTTCAATTTATTAACAAAAATACAGAAGCCAAGCCCCCAGACATGACAGGGAAAAGCCACGGAAAAGGCATTTAACCAGATCATGGTGAGAACAACCTCGCTGGGACAGTAGCCCTCCCCACCGTGAATGGGAGTAGAGATGCTCGCTGCTCTCCTGCTTCGTTACCACAGGATTATTAAACATGCAGTAGGTGCTGACGAAGCAGAGGCACAAAAGGAAGCCAAGGCAGCTCATTCCTACCAGCATCCCCAAAACTCTGAGCTGGTGAGCCAAGAGCGAGGGGCAGAGGAGCCCGTTCCCCATAGCACAACACAAACTCAAGTACCACGAGAAGCCTCTGCAGTGACAGCTCTCCTCGGTATTTGGTCCATACTGAGCCTGGCGTTTGCAAATCTGGTCAAGCTCTGCAGTGAGTTCTCCTGGCAAGTCCAAAAACTAGGGACACAAAAGTGTCAGCCCTCTTATTTGGGAATTCAGAGACTTTCCAGGACCTGTTACAGCAACGAGGGCTGAGAGCTAGGAAGGGATCTGAGCAGGACTGGGTCCCCGAGTTACTTGGCAAACTGCAGTACAGCCCAGAGTTTTCTTATTCGGACTTTATCCAAATGTAAAATTGGGAAGGAGAATAAGCCAGATGCTGCCTTGGAGAGGATAGAGGCTCAGTAGACATAAATGCAATTCTGTTACTTGGGAATTAATTCTCACCAAAACATATTTCTGCCACACTGAAATGGTAATATTCAGCTTCCAAATCCACAAAACTCATTCCAAGAGTATTCAGTACAAATTACACCCTTAAAAAAAGCTTTGATTTATCACGTCTCATTTATATAACCTCCTTCTACAGTCTAAAGCTAATTTAGTGTTTTCTAACAGAAGATTTCCAATGTTACTGTACTGAATTAAGCAATAAACCTGCCATGTCAAGGCCAATTCTCAACTCCTAGAGCAGCCTTGTTGAGCAGGGCACAACAAACAAGAGCCGAAATGCTCTCTTGCACCTCCCAGTTTTCATGCCAGGAACACAAACAAGCCCATGCAAGAGGGACCAGTCCTGACCTTCACTTGCAGAATGATGGGGGCTCCAGATGTTCACCTTTTACAGTGAACCTCATCATGTCCTCCTAGTCTTTAGCAAGATATTTTAAGACTAGGCTTTTTCTTAAGAGGTCATGAAACACATCATCTCTGCTATATAACTTGCACTCTCAGCAACCAACTACTCAGTGCAGGTTTTAGTCTTCCATCCCCACCAGGACCTATCTTTAGTTCTCGTGACTCCCAAGGGCTGGCAAACCAGAACTCTGAAAAACTCCCCAAAAGCACTCGGCGCTTGCAGTGAAAAAGCAGGAGCCGGGAGCAGTGGCTAGCAGGCCAGACCAAACAGCCCACTGCAAACGTCTTGGCAAAGTAGAAGGATCGCCATAAATCTGGCGACAGTCTGCCTAATTACTTGACAGCACATGGTGGGAGACAAGCGGAGCTGCTGCCTGAAAAATGTGGCAGAAATTGAGGACTGCAGACGTAAGGCATTTGGAGAACAATGACAACCCCAAACCTCAAAGGTAATTATAACTGAAAATAGTTGCTTACTAATTTGTCTGCCACTAATACCCTTAGCGAAGAACCATTACTGTGTTCAGTTTTATGGAGCAAAAAAAAAAAAAAGTCTTTAATGAAAGCAAAACAACTTAATCATTCCTCCACATTTAGTAGATTCGAGGTCCAAGGAACACAGAAGACTGCAAAACAGTGAAGCAAGTACTGCATCGCCTTCTGTTTCGCTACCGACTACATTTTCATGGGCGGAGTACTCAGACCTAATCTCCTTCCTACAAGGACTTAAAAGTTGTGTACCATAGGAAATAATCCTGCCTTAGTAGAGGGACAGACCAGATGACTGAAAGGTCATCCAGAGCTCTAACTTTTAACACTCTGATTTTTCTGGGCTTTCAGCAGAGGCTATATGAGCATTCATAATTTGCAAACTCATTTCCTCCTGAGTCATCTTTTATTTACCTTTTTTCTCCTCCCTGACTTACAGAACTAGCTTTGTGACTAAACAATTTTGGTAAGCCTTGCAATCAACAGGATTAAACAGTGTGTGTTGGGTGAACTACAGACAGAATTTATTTGTCAGATCCCCAGTGCCCTGGCTTTAATCAGGGGTAATAAAGCCAGCAGTATTGCTAATCCAATCAGCAAGTCCAATGAAAAAATAGATTTGTAAATGCAGTTCAAAAACTGCCCTTTCACTGTGCAAAGCAAAAGCGCAATGAAAATCTCTCCCTTTTTCTCTCTCACTCCAAAGGTCCCTAACGAACAAAAAAGGGAGGAGGCAGAGGAGTTGCATATCAAAGCCCAGTTGACCCTTGAAATCCAACTTTAATTATTAATGTATGTGATGTGCTGAGCGAAAGACAACATGTTTTAGGTCTTGCAAGCTTACATTGCAAAATGGCATGTTGCAAAGCCACGTCACTTAATACCAAGTAGGCTGCCTTTTCAAGAAATTTCTCCTTACCTAAATAGGGTATCTTTCTACTCCTTTCTGAAAATTGTTTTCAAAACTTAAGACATTTCTTTTCCCAGGAAATTGTTCTTAGTGAACAGCTGCTTCTGTAGCCCACTTGCAGAGGGGCAAGGTACAGCTCAGAGCTCTGGAAACCACAGAAGAGTTGCAAGGACAGAACAGGCCATGATGATAAGGTACAGCTCAGAGCTCTGAGAAGAGTTGCAAGGACAGAACAGGCCATGATGATTAATGGACACTTGCTGACTCTACTGGCATGGATTGCTGCCAAGAGCTTCTCCAACTCACCTCACCTTTGATGGACATGTATGGCAGCACTTCTCTGAAGCAAAGAAGCAAAAACTAAGGAGCGTGAACATTACAACACTAGCACCGCTGTACTGTTCCAGGAGTTGGCGCTATTTTAGTAAGAGCTATGATAAATATTTCAGTAACTAGTACTACATTTGCTCTAATCATTTATCACACGCAAATTAGCTGGTTGAAGACTAAAGCAATTACATCCTGGTGGGGACAGACTCCCAAATTTTATGAGATTCTGGGTTTTTCACATGCAGCACATGCTGAGAAATTCCTTGTCTTCTTCATAAAGGCAAGACATTTGCTTAACAGGCATATCTTAACGAGGGCAAAGACTACAATAAAAAAAAAATCAATAGTTCAGAACTTTATTGCAAGACTTCTGCAGAAAGAACCACAGGAGTGAACGAGCACTACAGACCTCACCTACCTTAGCCCATGTGCTCCTCAGCTTGAGTTGCCTACCCCTGACTTACCTTTTTAAATCTAAACTGTAAAAAAAAAAACCAAACCAAAACAAAACCAAACAAAAACCCCACAACAAACCACTCGTGTTTTTTACATGGTCAGAAAGAAAACCCAGTAAATGCCAATCTCTTTCAAAGGAGGTACTTCACCTGAAGCTGCTCCTTTTTCTATTGGCCACAGCATCCCTAAATTTCTCTCTCTGGCTGATATTTCAGTCTGAAACAACCTCCCCTGAGTAAGATGTAAAGAAGTCTGGACAAATTTGAGGCACTTGAATATACTTGTAGGGACATTTGTCACTGTATTATTGGGTTTGGTTTTCTTCCCCATCAGACACCATATCTCAAGCATTTCAGAAATGAAATGGATGACTTGCTTTCAGCCCCACGTTCCACTTGTTTTTTGTGAGGGCTTCACTCAGCATGGTTCCACAGAGAGGTGAATTCCCTTGGTCTCTCTATCAATTTTTGAAGTTATAGACTCCAAGAGTGTGGCTGAGAATGGACAATTCTTCAAAAATTCATTATTTAGGCCTTAATAAAATCTCTCCCAAAAGCAGACAAAAAAAAGCAGGAATTTAAAAAATACATGTCAAAAGTAACATGGTTTAGGAGCAAACCCACATCTCACTACAACTTTAGGAACTCTGAGATCACCACCAGTACCAGCTTTTATATCTGGTTTTGAAGAGGTGCGGTAATTGTTCAAGATCATTGAGTGCAATGAAAGGGTACAAGGAGTTTGCGTTAATGACAAAATGGTAACTAATGCCTTCTTGAGGTTTTTTAATTATTAGAAGCTACATTCTCAGCTATGGCACTGTTACTTTAGCTGAGCTGAATAGGTTGTTTGAGACAACTAAGCAGCTGCTGTAAAATAACCACTGCTAATACTTTAATTATAGCGATATCATCATTAACTTGTGTTCTTTCAATTTATTGCCTCCTCCTGTTATTGTTAAGTTTTTGTTTACCTTACTATAATATCTGGGAAATAAACTATCCTCCTGTTATGTAGCTGTACATTGCCCAGTATAACAGGGGCCCAAGCATGACCAGGACCTTTATACACTACTAAAACGGGAGAACAAAATTTTTAAAGTTATCTCAGTTTTCTCTATAGCTACTGGCATGTGATGTGATGACCGAGGAGCTCCAGCCTGGAGGTTAATGCATTTTCATAATGAGAGAAGCAAAGAAGTTCATAAACACTTCATAAAGCCCATGGACACTGATGAAAAGCAGAATACACATCAAATACAAAACACTGTTCAGGATGCCAACTGCTTAGCAGGTAGGCTATTTGAACAGATATTTTTTTGTACTGATGTTGGTTTAATGAAGCAACTTTTGCTTGTTGTTAAAAGAAAAAAATCACTGTCTCTTCATTCTCTCTTATTATCGTGGCCTGTTGATCACTGAAGTGGATGCTCTTTTGGTCCTCATGAGTCACAGCAGGAAGCCAACACACAAGCTGAAAGTCTGAGATACAGGCTTTGGATCAGCTCCTGAACAAAGGTATATAGTTTTAGGAATGGTGACAGACTGTCTAAAGCTGAAAAGAAGTTATGTCACCCACGACAACCCCAACACAAGTCCATGACACCTTACCCGTGAGAACTATTCATAAAACCATCGAGAAAAGTTTCTGAAATTCTCTCTAGACAACAAAATTACTTCAAATTTTCCCCAGACAACAAAATGACTTCAATTAATCTTTACAGTGATAGACTGTTTCAGGGCATATTTGTAAATGGCCTAGGGAACAATAATTAAGCACTCAACTTGATGAACAGCAGCACTTTTTTGAAACCAGTCATTAAAAGTAAGGACAGAGTTACCCGCCTCATTGTTTAACAAGATCTATTAGAATAAAAACATGAAATAGTAACCCTGGAGGAGAAATCATTCTTCATAAAATATTAGATGGTTACATTTGGTTTCCCCACAGAGTTTCTCTCCTGGCTCAGAATTTCTTCGGGAAGAAGGCATCTCATTACTGCACTCTCTCTTTTAAGAGAACAACGCCTGTGATTTAGCTGAAGAGAAGACATTTCAAGGAAATGGGTGACCTCTACATCTTTCTTGGATATAAAGATTCAGAAAAGAAACGTATGGGTCTCTGTTTCTTGGAATTCCCAATTTAAACAATACTACCTGAAACATTAAGATATCACAAAGATACAACAGAGGTGTTATTCCTAAAACATTTTTTCTTTAGTGTTTTTCTAATGCCAGTTTATAATTACTCAAAATTTCATTCATTTATAAAAACTATGCATTCATTAGCACACACAAGTTCTCCAAGACCTTTCAAGTTTCAAGACCTTTCATGCTGCCAAGCTTCAACTAAAAAACCTAGGATGCTTCAGTTTTGAAAAAAAGTTGGCTGGAACAGACAAAGAAATATTTCAGTCCCTTATAGCCAATTAGTTTATCAATCTTCTCTAGAGATTAAAGTAAAGTATCTGAAGATATAGCTCATCCTTATTAAGCTTTGAGAAAAATTCTATTTATTGTTTGTATGGCCTTGGTTAGGTTAATGGGAAGATTACCGACTTCCACTCGTGATGGTACCAGGATGTTCCTATAGGGCCCATCAAAAGGACGTACAAGGGAAGCGTTATTATTATTTTTAAATCTCAGTTCCTTTTGTACAACAGAGTCACTTAAGCGGCATCCAAAGTCTCTTTTCAAACAAGAAGAAAATGAATTCAGCAAAAGAAAAATAATCAGTCAAGAGGTCAACTTCCTCACTAAAGGGGCAATTAGAGCCTGGTCTATTCCCAAAGTAGACAGTGGAAAGACTTAAAGAGTATTTGGATCAAGCTGAAGACAGGTGGAGTAAAGGCGGCCTGACCTGGATACACATTTCAGATTTGTTTCAGTTTATGGGGTCATTAATCTGGAGGGGGAGGAACTGTATTTTAGCTTCGGACAGATTTGGTCTTTAAGATCTCATTTATGCCACACTGCCTTTTACTCAATCCACAGCACTTTGACCAAACACTTTACCAGTGCCATAGCATCAGGAAAAGCACAACCATTTTTCTGGAACTGACTGAACTTTAGAAGACTGTGGGCAACATTTTACAACTCATAAGTCTTATTTTCAAAGTTGCCAAGCTCACAGACCCCAAATGACTTCCCAAATGATATAGGTAGTCAGCATTTCTGGAAAAAAAAAAAAAAAAAAAAAACTTAAAAAAGCCATGGCCTTCTCAGTGGCAGCTGGTCTGAGCTTCAAGACATCAAATACCTCAGGAAACTAATAGGCATTATATGGAATGAATTTAACAACAAAAAAACCCTCAAACTGAAATTTTTGTAAAAAAAAAAAAAAAAAAAAAAAAATCAAGCTACAGTAGCTATCTGTTCTCCCAGAAGGTGAGCAAATTACCCTCAAAACAGATACCCTTTGATGGCAAGGGTTAAGCCCTGCATAAACTGGCACATAGGAGTAATAAAAATAGCTTAAGAATGGAAAATTTAGCTTTATTATTGCTATTTTCACTACGTAATTGCATGTCCACGAACACTGAACAACGTTCCTCAGTTTCTCTCATTTACCACAAAGTTTATATAATCAAACTGCCATGTGCTTAGAGATGAGGTGGTAGGGGGATGCCATTAAAAAAACCACAACCAAAACATTACTGTATTGATGCCTACAACTCACTCTCGAGAAAGAAGAGGCAGACAAAAGCAATTTGGCAGTTGGCCCTGCAATTTCAGTGGCTATTAACTTGAGGAGCTGCAACAGATGAAACAACATTTGTACTTCCCTCATACCAGAGCTTTTAGTGGGAAAAGCAAAACATCCTCGAAGCTCTAACCTTGCGTCAGCATGAAAGGTTAACAGGGGGGAAAAAAAAAAAAAAAAAAATCAGGCCACATAATGAGAGACTGAACGAAGGGAAAAGAAACCTTCCTGGCCAAAGTAGTTATCTGCTGCAGAAACAGCAAGCAGTCAAAGAAGATTCGCCCCCAGAAGGCAGTTTCTGGTGTGTGTTCAACGCCAAGGCTTGTGCTTGTTCAGCATAGTACTTTTTCTTGTATTTGCTTCCCTTAGACCTTGGTGATCTTTCCTGTATTCAATTGCTTGGCTCTATTTCTCATCACGCTGTATGTTACAAAAGCAGCTATTCAGGATTCAGAGGTGCTGAAACTCCTTATCTTGAATTTTAAGGACAGATTACGCTAACCTCACTGACAGTGAGCGGTATTTTATACAAAGGGTACGCGCCACCAGAGTCCCCGAGAACACCGGTGCTACAGAGCCTGGCACAACAGGAGCAGAGATATCGCAACTGATCACAAATGCCACTTCATGCTGGCTGATAAATACGCCAACGCAGTACAAAATTTTATTGATACCCGAAGTCTGTGCCATTTATTACCTATGAAAATTTACTTAAGAAAATTCATACCTGCATCAGAACAACAAGGCAAGCTGCAGTTGTAGAAATCCGTTTGTATTAACTATTCTTACAATATTTCTCTCTGCCTGGACTGAAAGCTCTTGCAATATTCTGACTGAACTCAAAGGGGAGGCTAGCTCTTTCTTGCTTTGGAATAGATTCAGATGTCAAACCACAGGGGTTGCTTTGACTCTAAAGACCCAAGTCTTCTACGTTTCCCCTTTACTGGCAAGAATTACAAAAAGTAATTCAACCTTTATAGAAGAAAAAGGAAATACAATGTCACTGCCAAGAAAACCAAACTGCAGTACCTCATTTGTCGTATATCAGAAAACTGAAGATGAGCAGAGTAAGCACCCATGAGCACACGGACACACAAACCTTTATATCTCACAGATGGGGCTGACTCGGAGATTGCCAGCCCCAACAAGGTCAAGCTGGCAGCAGTCCCTGGGATGACTGGACTACAGTCCAGCCAAGCGTACTCTGAACAAGCTGCCAAGCAAAACTCACCCTCTGACCTACGAATTGTGCCCAGCAGTGGTTTGCAGGTGAAAAGACTTCATCACAAAACTTCAGTGTTCTGTTAACTTGTTCGTATTTCATTCAAAGCTGCTTACAAATTGGTTCTTCTTCAGTCTTCGTTGAATCAAGGCTACAGTGGCTTATTATGCTTAGATGAACTTCTGAAAACTCTGCAGCTGCAGGGCACCTTACCTGTCCCTTCAATCCCACCAATTCCCTCACAGATGCCCCTCTGAATGCCCACAGCAATGGAGGCACGCGCCAACCCCATACAGCACGCAACGCAAAGGCTTCAGCTACCCCGAGCGAGCCAAAATTGACCCAGGATTCCTAGCAGTCCACAGCAACGGCACAAAAGCTCTATAGGGTACCTTTTCAGTAAATAAACCATCTACCAAGGGATAAACTTTGTCATAGTATTTCACACACACACCCCCCAGGTTTTTTTGTTTCAGTCTTTAAAAATTATCTTAAGTAAAATTAGTCCACATAAGTGACTCAAGCTCTTTTTCTTTACATCACTGAATCTCAGAGACAACATCACATGTGTCTATCAGCTCCAGTGTCAAACTTCAATAAAACCTTAAATCAAGCAGATTAACATCAGTATTCCTTAAATTCATTGAAAAAAGAGTTATTTTATTCAAATACACATCATCAGATCAGAAGTTCATCATAACTTTGTAACTGTTCATAGCATTGCCCAAATTTTGAGGCGAAACATTTCTACAGAAAATGTATTATCCCTCAGAACAGCGCATATTGCTATTTAAAACAGAATTACCCTCCAGTTGCCTGTTGAGGGACCCTTAGCTCCGAGGTAATTACAGGTCTGCACTCCATCATCTAGTACATATACATGGAACACATGAGGCTTAACAAAAGTGGCTGCTCTTCAGCCCTCTAATCCAGCTGGCAGATATCTGTAGTATTCTTAAACACAAACAAAAGCCTTACAAATTGTAAACAGTCTTTCATTAGTACAAAATGGTTTATGAACAAGTCAAGCTATCATACTTGGTATCAAGTTCTCTTAGCTGGCGTAGGGGGGATGAGGCCAAATCCAGAGAACCCGGAGTCTTACTTTTTGCAATTCCTTTGGAATTAAGTTGTAGTACTTATAATGTAAAAAAAAAATAAATAAACTGACATTCTAAAGAGTGTGTACGACCACAGTCCTTCACAACAACAATAAAAGAGTATTAACCTAGTTTTACACAACTGTATCCAGTCCTACTCTGTTGTCTATCTCTTGATAAAAATATATCCCCCAAAAATGTGTTTTCTGGGAGAAAAGGAGGAAAGGGAAGGCTTTCTGTCCACTTTCGATGGTCGTACATGAAAAGACTAACACAAAGTCTAAGTCTAACTGATATTTTCAAGGACCGTACTACTTGGGTCACATTAAGTGCGTAACCCTGGCTGATCAGCTGAAAGCTGCCTGCCTTGGTAGCACATGGAGATATGACACACTACTGTGAAACCATAGAAAAGGACACTGAAAGAAGAAAAAAAAAAAAACTATTTAGACCCAGGTATGGGAGAAGTCTCTATTCTCTTCCAATCCACATTCTGTTCTAACCCAATCTCAATTCAATTCCCATCTGAATGTCTATATGGGAGATTAGAAATATTGCCTACAATATATGGGGTTAGCCTTATCATTTACGCTTTTCTGTATACTCTAAGTAGGAGTGTACGTAACTTCAAAAATCACACATTTTTCCATTTCTCTGGAAGTATCATTTATTTAATAACATATCTCATGGCTTTACAGAAGAGAACACATGCTATTAATTTCAACCGCATTTTATTTCTTTGTCTGAAATAAGTAATGCAGAAAAGTAAGTAACATTAGAGACCAAAGGGAAGTACAGAAAGACACAACCTGACTTTGTCTTAGTCAGCCTAAAACCAGCACAAATATTATGGTATCATCTAGAGGTCTCAGCTGTAGCAACCTGTATAAAAGCAAGCCAGGTGCCTACACGGCACAGCAAATTGCAATTTCCAGCACCTCCTACGAGCTCTAAATTAGCTCAGCTACCAGATGCAGCATGGCTAAATTAGTTAGAAAAATAGCAACAGGTAATCTGGGGGGAAATCCAAGCTGACACAGCTGAGAGCACATAGCAGGGTGAAACTGTCCCCATTCGGAATTAGTTCAAATGAAATGGTAGGCAGTGGAAAGCAACAATACAGCAAAGCACAAAAACCCTGCCAAGACAGACAACGCAAAGCAGTCCTACAGCAACACCAACACTGAGCCGGGGCTCCTGACTCACCTTGCTTGCCCTATATATCACTCCCACAACATATGGTGAAATTTTGCGAGAATACTAATGAGTTATAAAAATTACGGTTCTCAAAGTTAATGCATTTCTGCACTTTGAAAAGGGGCTTTACGCTAGTACTTCTGTTGGACAGCAAAAAAGATCGTAACACTCTTCACAGCCACAGAGCACCATTCAAGTCATTCCACAGATGTTGCTTTCAGATGAAAAAGTTTGCAGGATGAGCAATCGCTCTCGCAACTGCTTGGGTCCATCAGGCAGTAAACCCCCTCCTGGACCTGCCCCTGCCCACCTCCTTCTCGGTAGTGCTTGGGAGCTTTCCAGCGGACACAACCCTTTCTGTAGGGTCTGCCCACAAGACAGAAGGCTCTTTTGTTTCCACTGCAAATATTATTCATTACTTTGTCACCAAAGGCCAACAATATTTGGTACCGTGTAAACATAAAGATACTTTCCTGAACAGAGAATGTAGACTCACTGCCTCTCTACGGATAAAAAAAGATAAATAGATTTCCTTTAGATGCTACCCTAAAGTAACCAAGCATTAATATAGTGAAATAAGGACAAAACAATACCAAGCAGTGGCCTACACAGTTTTTACCGATCATGAATAAGAAATGAAGGCCTTTGATATGTAAAATATACAAGAAACACTTTTGAAGATTTGAATTCATTTTAAGTGGATTTTGTTTAGAGTCACTTCCAACTCCTACTGCTTTCTTACAAGCCTCAGGTCTTCATTTTTTAAACAATGAACCCTTTGTATTCTGACATACATTCACCGCAGTAAAAGCCAGATGTGAACTGCAGCCTCATTAAAAGCATCGTTGCAAAGAGGTGATAGAAGCTTAGAGGACTTATGACCAAGCAGGGAGGTCTGAGATTTCAGTAATTCTTTCGGTGCAAGAATATATTTTCAGAGAATAAAAGCTGTCTAATGTGAAACAGCCTTTGAGCGTTCAAGTACAGCGCTGAGAGCATCGCTGTTTGTAACAGAGCTGTAAGAATTACTTCAAGATAACCAGCATTTGTCAGGTTTACTTTATTCTAACACACTGAAAATAACTACGGTTTCTAGTCAAGTCAGTCCTGTACTCCCAATATTAGTCCCACACAGAAATGGCTTCAACCCAGATTACAGCTAACGCCTCACCAGACTGAAAACAACCTCAATTTACACAAATTGCCTTATTAGAAGCCTGAAGGGGGAACAAACAACTCTCTGCTTGGAAGGGTTTCCACCAGGGACACCACGACTGAGGCGTGTTGGTGGTCCAGTAGCTTGGAAGGTGGCTTCCCTACTCCCGTTCTGGGACACATGGAAGGATCCAGAGCTGATGTTTCACATGGTTTCATGTCTCTTTTCACAAGAATCATGCTTACAAGGAATATAAGATATACTGCGGACGGAGCGGAGTCGGAACTTTGAATGCAGTTAGGATTCGTACTGTGACCATTCTGCGTATTGCTTATAGATCACTTTTGCTGGCAATTAAACGCATGCACTCTTAAAGATGGTAGTAAGATACTTGTGAGCACTTTCCTGGCTCAAATGCTTAACACTCAAGCGAGAACAAAAATGCACAGAGTCAAAATTAACATTGTATATTCAACACCAGACTAGATAAACCTCCATCAAACATTGCACCTTGTAACAGTCAAGTTATTGCAGTAAAATAGTATGCTTCTTGCCTAGGACACATCAGAAAACTAGCTGCACCTCTGTTCTGCTAAATATTCATTTTATTTTAAACAAATCCACGTCTCCCACTTTCCGTCTACCTGAGGCACAAAGAAGACATTGCACTACACAGAGGTTGGGCGGATTTCGCATTCCAACTCATCTCCTCTTTTAGGAATGATATACGTGAATTTAATCCAGAAAAACTGTATCATTAGTATGTGCTTACAGGCATTCCCTTGAGCTTTTGAGTATGGAGAACAGTATGAGTAATCACATCAAAACTGTAAGCGCCAGACAGGGAAAATGGGAGTTGCAAGGTCTATGATTAAACATTAAGATAAGGTGAGAAAAAAGTTTCATTTTCACTTATGTAAGTTCATTTTTCTTGAAAAAATAAGTGTTAAATTTACCAGCCTTCCCAGCACCACTGTTTGACTCTCCTTGTATTAGTTCTACTAAACATGATTAAAAGAGATGAAGTCCAATTCTGTTCCGTGTGACAAAAAAAAAAAATATAGCGATGAATAAAATATTTCCATCTGGTAAACAAACTGCCACAAAAATATCAGAACCACTGTCAGTGCTGGTGGCAGCAGCAAGGCAGAGATTTCTATTCAACCTTTAGCTTTGCTCTAGCTATCTGAAGTACTTAACATTTTGTTTCACTTTGTAGTAAGCTGCTTGAAAGGGAAAATAATTCAGTGTTCTCTACGCAGAAAGAGAACAAAACTGTATCTTATTATAGCAAATACTTTTTTTTTTTATTAAAATGACTGCCTCCTAAGTTTCATATATAAAAACTGTCCTGAAAGTACCACTATCAAGAGTGAATGAGAGAAAAAAAAAAAAGTTGTAGGGATTTAACTAGCAATTCAAATCCAAGGAAAACAGAATGTACGTAAATTTTAAAATCAAAACCTTGCTTTTTTTTGTGAGCTGTCATCTACATCATCTTTTAAAAAAAAAAAAAACACCACCAAATACCAGTTTACTGGCAGATGTGGATCAGCCAAGGCATCGTTATCGTTGCTTGTTATTTACAGCTTGGACAGGCAGAGTTTATTAATAAACATCCCCTTTGTTCACAGCATGTTACACCTTCCAGTTTGCAAGTGTTTGCATAACATTGCAATAGCTGGCTTGGAAACACTGCATGGGGAAGAGATCCCTGATGACCCAAATGACTGGACAAATTCCTCCTCCGAGACTTCCCACGCAACGCAGAACGATTCGGAAGCACCTGATAAAACAGGGAGACACACAGGGACGCAGAACAAGGGAACGCCGCTGACAACGCCAAATTTCCTACAGGTAGCACATGAAAGGGAAAGCGACTTCTGCAGGGCCGATGATCACAGGGCAGAGTAACAACACACGGAGCTACTCATTTCACCCAAGCCAGAATCATACTCCACTGATAAAAGCTACATTTGTTTCTGAATAAATGAAGTGTTAGACATGCAACCAAAGCTTTTAATTAGCTACCAATTATAACATCTAGTAACTAGTCGTGGCGTAGTCATTGGACTAAACAGAGATTATCATAATTTCAAACAAAAGTTCCTGTAGAAAAAAAAAAAAATTTCTGAAAAAACAGAGTATTGGCACTTCCCATCGCCAAGCAATAGCAATTAAAAGCAATTATAAGCAGCGAATTTGCTCTCCTATATAATCACATGCATTCAAATCTGTATGCTTGCCATATGAGGGGAGGGTCAGGCAAGAGACAAACATGCAGAGAGCTGCACAGGTCAATTCAATTTATTTGAAAGTCTCAGTGGACTTCCAAAATAGAGAAACCTTATGGAGGGGGAATGTGTCAAGCCACACAGGTCTGAAGCTAAATATATTTTAGCTTTAGAAAAGGAGATAGAAAAAGTTAAATGCTGAAGCATGGAAGATTAATAGTTCTGATCATTGTCAGGCACTTGGTTTTCTCAAACTGACAGGGTGGGAGAAACAAAGATCAAAAAAGTTGTTAGCAACTAAAACCAAAATATTAAGAGGAAAAATGCAAGGACAGACCCTGCTGTAGATAACAAAAGGGAACAAACACTCGACAGTGAAGAAAACGCCAGATTAAAACCCATCCAAGTCCCTGGGGTAGCTTTCCCAGTCAAATGAATTGCCTGAGATTTGGTTTATCACCAGCTTCATCTGTATTGCTCTAATTCTTGCATGGTTTGTTTGGTTGTTTTTTTTTTTTTTTTTCAAAACAGGAGCCAGTTTACTGCATGCTCTTACTAAGATTTAAAATTCTAAATCTGCTTTTCCACAGAAACTAGAATTCCAGTTATTCCAGTCCAAGTATTTCATTGGACTCCCAGGTAGATACCTATGAATCGACAAGCTAATTAACAAATTGTTTTGATGTTTTAACGAGGTAGTCTCCAGCTCCTTTACGGATTAATTGCAGTGGGGAGAAGCGGGTTGCCATGTTTTGTGTTTGGGTGTTATTTGGAGTGAAAAAAGTTACCGCTACATCTTCTCTCGTCTGCCGGGTACCACATCACCATCCTGTCAGGCAACCTGCTAATCTGCACATCATCTGGGTCTGCCGGCACATCCCGACTGCCAGATCTGGTCTGCCTACCAGCTTCAATAACAGAATAATCATCTGGACAGCTTAACTTCTTTTTGAGGCTTTCAACATGTTGACTACTGTAAAAAGATTTTACCACACTTTTTTTTTTTCCTTTTGAGCCCGAGTGTTCCAATTTCCCTTGCTCATATCCATACAGACTTGTGAAACCACCAGTCCAGATAAGTGGTATTTGCAGCCAAATCTCAGTGCTGTTTCTTCTACTGGCTCCTTCTTCTCTGCGACATCAAGCAATGTTTTCTTGCCTTGCCTTACTTCCAAGGTCCCCAACAGCTCTGTCCCATCAATCAAGATGTCAGACTTCATTACCCATATGATAAAAATAAAAGCAAACATCTCTCCTTGCATATTGTCTCATGTTGTCCCTCACCTTGCGGGACCGGGCCGGGACACAACTCTCACTGGACAAAACTAAATCATTGCCTACCTTCAGAAACCCCTCTAACAACTTAGTTTGTTACTTAGAAGCTCAACAATAAGGTCATGGATGTGACAAAACCACAACCTGAAACAATAAATAGCTTAAATTCTCATTATTTTTTTTGCCTCCCTGTCTGCTAGTGGCTATTGCCTTTTACATTTAAGATATAATTCTTGGGAAAGGATAAGCAAAACTACTTTCTATTTTCACCACTCTGAGGAACTCATCCATAAGTAAACTCCACAGTAATAATGTTAATATGAAATACTCTCAAAAAAGTAAATTACTTCTTATCTCTACAAGTTAAACAGGAAGCAAATCTACCACATTGCATCTGTAATTTCAATACAGGTAGACGACTCCTGCATTTTTCTCACTCCTTTATTCCTCAAATCACCAAGAACATGCTCCTCTTTCTCCTCCTGCCCTCCACCCAACATTTCTGTCTTGGTCCTACTGCATGTTGATATATCGAGTATTGTATTTTCCAGTGAACCATCTCAACCCACTCCAATATCACACTCTGAGGGACAGCGTACTTGCTTATGCCAACATGGTCTTATTACACTTACCAGTATTTTCTAGCCTTCGAATGTTACTAACTATGGAGTATACAGAGTGTGCTGGACAGGTAGCGTGTGTTAATCTCACTGCCAGAAAGAGTAAGAATTTCTCATTGAAAGCATCTGGTAAAAGCACTCTAGAGGCCTTGAAATTTTGACTGGTGCTCTTACTATTTGCAAAAATATGAGTAAAAATACACACTAATTTGATTTCCCAGAACCTGTTTGCCCAATAGGAACCATCTGCTTCTATTCATTGACTCCTATACACCCTGATCCAAAGTTCATGAATCCAGCAGCAATCATCCATCTTTCATCTGCAATGGTCTTTGCACTAATCCAAAGCAGAAGACAAAATAAAAAATGTTAAAATGAGCTTTAACAATCTATAAAACTCTTCCATTATGCAGGTTATGGCAAACCATTATCACTACGCTTTGGATTCTCGCAATGAGTTTCTTTCTTAATAGCCTCCTGAGGGCATGGTAGAGTCAACGGTTGGAAACTACAAGGCAAACAAGAGACAGCTCCGAGTCGGCGGTTTATATTCAACAGCGAGAGAGATGCAAGTGGATTGACTTGGGATCTGCATCCCAAGATGGTTTCGGTAATGAGCCTGAGCAGAAGTTATGAGAAGAATTAACAGAGTTCCTCTCAACTTCACTCAGCAACGCCTGCATGTTTTTGTCCTCTGAAAGTACATATTTGGGCCATTTAAATAACAGCAGATATAGCTGGCGCAGAACAACAGATTTTGATAAAGAGGAGGAGTAAAAATCCTATGTTCTGAGCAGCACACCGTTACTCATCACAGACAGCGGTAATGGAAATACGTGACTACGTGAATCATCTCAGCTGCTCTCTAGGAACAGACTGGACCATTCTCCGTAGGCCGTAAGAATAACATTTGTTACTTTACAATGGACGTTTAGATTAACTGTCTTATCTGGTTTTGTGATGCTCTGCTTGGTGCATTTCAACACCACAGTCCTACAGAAGGTAAATCATTTCACTAGCTCTCTAGCAAGCAAGCTATAGTCTATCTTTAAGGAAGTACACATAGATCAAACCTCTGTCGTAATTACAGACTCTTCAGCACATTACATTTTCACCAAGGAAATTTTGCCGTTATTGGGGAAGACTATCGGCAATAAAATCTATCTCTAAAGATTAAATTGGAAGAGTAAGTTCAACTGAAAGTCAGGTTAGTAGGAGTACTGGCTGGTATTTATTACAGTCCTATATCATGTTCTTTTGTAAGTGATAACTGGTGAACAGACATGGCATTATCAAATCAAAGCACAAACAGGAAGACTCTGCTATGTACATATAGTCTTTGAGCATTTATTTGTCCTAAAATTTTGGGGAACTTAGCACTTGTTGCATTGCATTGCATCTGTAACATGCAAACCCCAATTTTCTAGATTTTTTTCTTTAACGGATGCCAACCACAAAGGTACAACCTTTGAAGAACCGTAAGAACATAAGTATATTAAGCATAATGTTATTAGTTTCTAAAAATCTTTCTATGACTCCCCTTTCTCATTCTGTGTAACAGTTGTCAAACATCTCACTACAAGATCAGCTCAGTTTTATTTCAGAAACTGAGGAACAGCCAAATTAACCCACAGGCCCAAGAACAAACTGGTAGTAAGAAACGGGATCAGAAGCTGCTTTTTATAATCCCATGAAAAACATGTCAAAACGGCATCATTAATGAATTTTCTCAGAAGCAACCTTTGAAACTTTGTTCTAAGAGGTGAGCAATACAAAAACTAAAAATAAAAATAAGTGGGTATAAAACCTGAAATATCTTCAGCTATTTTCAAATCTCCAGTTACAAGAGAAGATAAAACCAACATGAGAACAGAAAAACAACATAGGAAGAGAAAACACTACCAGAACAGTTTGCCAGACAAACGTTTTCATGATTTAAAGGAGTTAATAATTTACAGAACCTTAGAAATAAGTACTGGTTTAAGCAAGCTACCCACTGGACAACTTTTAGAGCCAACAGTGGGGGTTTTTTAATACAAGGCATCGGCTCAATTCTGCTTGAAAAAGTAATTTATTTTACGCAGGAAATAAATTGTAAACATGATGCTCTCTTTGAAATCCGGCACGAACCCCCTTTCTGCTGCAAGAAGTGCTTAGGGGGAGAAGCTACGTTTCAAATTTATTAATGATTCCTCAAGTTGTTATAGAAACGCAGTTGCAGCAAGGCAATGTCTAGAGACACGAGTCTTTCATGTACACTTCCATAGGAGCTGGTTGCTGAGGTTACCTAACAATGGAGTAAGGCGTACATCCAATTCCCTCTTTACGAAGGCGTTACAAAACCAGGGCTTTACAACAGAACAATGCTCACTAAAGCAACTACCGCGCTTTATTTACCGTGGATGCATTTAGAAAAAACATTGCTATCTGGTTTCTTTAAATACCTGTTGGCCATTGTAAGTAGAATCAATTCTTCAAAGACAACATAAAAAACCTTTAGCTGGGGAAGCGGAACACTATAGTTATAAAACAGGCTTCAGCTCTACCAACTACTTAAGAACTTACACGTATGCTAAATTCATTTTTAACTTCAGTAGAACGAATGAGATGAGTGCTCAGTGAGATCTTAAAGACTTGCATACACTCTAATACCTTTAGTCAGGAATGTAGCTCCTTTGGCTTTCAGTAACAACTCCAGAGATGAACAGATAACCTAAGTATATTTTTGCAGACTTGCCTAGCACGTTCTCCCTGCTGTCAGCATCAAAAACTATCAGGCTTTCTTCTCTTCACAAGGCACAAGAATTAGTGAGGAAAGTTGATTATCCAAAAGACAAAGGGTTTTTTGTTATTGTCACAACATGCAAGTAAGGTCATTTGAATGGGATGCAAGTGAGCAGGGATGAAAAGTCAAGCAAGGAGAGAGAAGAAGGCAAAGGGAAAAAAAGTGTTTGTTTTCATAATTAAAAACAGATTTGAGAAGAAAAATCTCAGTTTCACTGCAGTCAATGAGAGTTTTTCCATCAATTTTGAGGGAGCCATGACTTCACCCCTAGACAGTTATGAAGTGCAACCAGCTACTTTTTTTTTTTTTTTAACCTTTTTTTAAACAAGCAGAGGAATAGTAAAATGAAAAATCTTCGAGTCTGGCAAATCCCAGGACAGCAGTTGAATATAAATGAGGAGATACATGATGAAAAGTGTGTTAAAGCAATTTTTCAATAGGTTGGACCAAAACAAAAGTTTGCAATCTCACTCTATATCCCCAACATTATTTCTGTTAAACTGGAACTAGAAAACCATGGTGTGGTATGGGTAGGTGTCTCACTGGATGACTCGGTCTCAGTGGATTTGATAAGCAATTCCTACAGTACGCCTATGAAGCACACACGTGTTTGGGTGTGTTACACGCAACCACATTTGCTAGGAAGAGACAGCATTTAGATAAAGCATCAACACAAAGCAATTCATTCAGTATTTATAATTTTTAAAGTTTTTTATAATAAGGTCTCTACCAATATTCTTAGGGAAAAAAACCTACCCCCCACTGTACTCTACCTTGTTTTCACTTTGGCCTCAACAATTTAAGTTATGACTATGTGTGTTCTGCTCATGAGAGTTTCACAGACGGGATTTCTGCCAGCCTTTCACTAAACCACTACAAAGCGTTTCTGCACCTTCTTGGCCTTTATACTAGGCAAGTACGGACAGTCGGGCTACACTGCCACAGCAATTTTGCATCCAACACCCTTCCAGACATTCAGAAACTCTTCCTTGCTGGTATAGCTCGCACCGAGTCCCAGACCAATATACACAGAGTAGTACTGGTCCCAGTATAAAAGAACTGGAAGAACAGTGTGTGCCTATCCAATTAAAAGAATTGGTCTTATTTACAATTCATTTATCCATAGTAGAAAGAAGTGACTAAATGAAGAAATATGCTCAATAGAAGGTATTCTTAGTATATTTGGTTTCAAAACCAAAATTAGTCTTTTCTCTTTGTAAGCCATCTCTATATGGACTATCTCTTCGCTCAGCATTTGCCCGATTCTTCACATGAGCCTCCCGGTACATGTCGCAGTGCCTAAAAAACTCGAGTTCAGCACTAAGGAATGCGATTCTCTATTCAGAGGTCTAAAAGACTATAAAAAAAGCAGCTATTTTTCACAGAAGCGGTATAAAGAAGACTCAGTGATTCCAAATACGTAAGTTGCGTATCATTTCTGTGGACGTATCATTTACATGATTAAATCAGTAATGGCACATATGTCTAGAACTGGCATGCTTCACTCAGTGAAGGCAGATATTAAAAAATTAAATGCCTTGGTTTCATTATGCTATTCAGAGGGTGTTCTTGCCTCTTCTCCTTGCCAAACACAGTCTGAAATCTAGATTAATCTCATAAATCATTTCCTTTTGTAAACACCTGAATCATGGACTAGAAAGGAAATTCATCACAAGCTCTTCCCACCTATTGTGGCATTCTCCAATTCTCTAATGAAAAGATCTCAGGCTCTGAGAACAGCCTTTTATTTTCTTTAATGGTTATAGTTTAATAAAGCAGATATAATCCAGAAAGGCTTTAAAAGAAGATATCCACTGGATAAGATCCATGCATATTTCAGTTTTGTCCAATAAGAAAAAATTGTTTTCACTCTTATATGACAAAATTTATGATGAACCAGTCTTGCAAACTATTCCTCACTGGAGTCTTACAGAGTCTTGACAGCACGCCCATAACAAATATTACACACTCATCCACACAGATGACTGATGATCATAAAAGGCTGTGAGTCCATTGTGTCTTACTGAACTTTATTTAAACTCATCCCAGCTATATAATTGCTCTGGAGATCTCATGGAATTTCATTTCACTTCCAGACGCTTATCAATAGGTTTGAACAAGTAACGAGGCTTTCGGTGCCTTTTGCTGCTCTACGCTCCAGACAAATCGGGGACTTTGGGAACGCAGGTCTGCCAGAGCACTAGGCAAAACGGTACTGGACCTGCTCGACCAGCAAACTCAATTAGTGCGAGGTATCATATCTACAGGAGATACTGAGGTATAAATCAACTGGGTTCCTTTCCTTGTTCCACAACATACACGCTAGGTACTTGACATAGGATCTCCGCAGCAGGAGAAAAAGCTCCTTCTCTTAAAATACTTTCTGCCACAAAACCTTTTGTAGACCAGTTTTCAAACTCTCCCGTTCTTCCTTCGATTACATAAAGTGACTTCAGACTGGGGCCAGTAGAGTTGCTCCTGATTTACAATGGAAATAGAGGAAAATTTAGCAGCAGAGTTCACAGAAAGTTAATTGGCTGAACTTACAGGCAGATAGCCTTTCTCCATTAGACTGTTACAGAAAAGATAGAATTAAGAACAAAATGATCCTCTGAACTTTTGAGCACAACTTAGTCTACAAGACAACAGAAGGGGAGACAACAGCAAGTGTTCAGCTCCAGCATTGACTGAGTCAATTCCCACAACGATCATCCCCAAAACTAAACGCAAAACTGACCGCCAGAGGACAGGGATTAACATACATTTTGTATAGATGCTCCCCTGCCCCTGCTGCATTCTCCCTCCATCCTTCCAACATTTTCTGTTCCTTTGCGGTCATCGCTGCCAGGTCCATAAGGCTTCCATGACTCCTCGTGAGCCTGAGGAAGAAGACGGCCAGCAGAGCCAAAGGGTGGATGAATCAAAATATGTAACTACGTTATGGAGGAATGAAAACCACCAACCTGACAAGCCCTCCAGATGCCACAACAAACTCCTGTTCTTTACATTACGGTGCAGTAGGCACAATAAAGTTGGCAGCACTGGGGCAGAAGGACAATTGAGACAGAACAGTCTTAAGCATTTAATGTTTCTTGTACCTCCTCTTGTAATCCAGGACAGCCTCAAAACCTGCACCCCCTCTGCTGCCACTTCTAGTACCAGTCCCTGGGAAACTAGATAAAGTTATATTCTAAAAACTTCACACATCACATTGAGGGTAAGTGTTTGAAATTCCCACTAAAGTGAAACAGATGTTGGAATGCAGCAATGGAACTGAGAGTTGCATCGCAGCACAGAAATAATGTTGGAGAATTATTACAAAGTGTTTGGAAGAAAATATTTCTAGAATTATGCCAACTTATTATAAGATAAACATTTAAACATTAATATAGAACAGAGCTGAACGCTCAGATCTCATTCCTATTGACTGCTACACACGTGTCTCCAGAAAATGGGTGATGAGAGAAGATGTGTTTTCTTTCAGTACCAGACATGCACACGGATCTGACACTGAAGAAAGCGTTTCACAATATTCCCCCGTGGCTGCCGGCATGATCCAGAAACCAATCCTTTAAGAGCATTTAGTCATAACACTGGTACTTTGAGAATAAATCAAAAGCGAATCTAAGTGACCACTGCATTAAATAAGACATTGGATAATTTTTCTTAGGACCGTATTCACTAGTGCTGGGAAGAGCCTGCTCCACTCTTACTGCCATTCTTTGACTTCTAACAGGACTAGAGTTTAGAGGGAGGGATGGCTTTATTTTTTTTTTTTTTTATCTTTTTTTAAAGTGATGCTGTGATTCAAATCCTGGTAACCCTGGAAACAGCCTCTCTCCTCAGACATGTCTGTATCAATTAAAGTAATTGGGACACTCCAGCTAATGGTGCCTAGATTTCAATATCCAAGCCAGTACTGAAGCATTAGTCCTAAAGGACTCTCAGCTGAGGAACAGGTCCTCTGAAAAAAGACTGCCTTCAAAAGGTTCCTCTCTCTTTGTAAGCATTTGTCAGAAGGTTATTTGGGAGGAGGCTAGCTTTAAAGAATGTCTTTGCTTGTATACAGGATGCACAGGGGCTATTTAGTAACAGTGAACTCGGACTTGGAGTTTATTTGTATGTGTATGTAAACAAAGCTCCCCAAGCAAAGCACAGAACCATCATTTGCTTAGCTTTAAGATCTTTCACTAAAAAACTGTACATATTTACAAAATCAGTCTTCTTTCTTACCCCTTTGTATATGTGTACCTATACATGCATCACCCCCCCAAAAAATTACATATTCACCAAGAGACAATTTCCATACATGCCAGATCCATGAACAAACAATATTGACTTTATTAAGTATCTTAGGTGATCCTAAAAATTGGAATAAAACTTACAGAATTACTACCTTATAACACAGGTGGCTGGGGAAAAAAAATAAAGGAAAAAAAATCAAGAAATTGTTAGAAATTTCTCACAGTATCTAAAAGCAGCTAGTTCCCTCCTCCTTTACTGGAACCAGAAATACTTACTTAAAAAAAAAAAAAAGATGATTCTCTAACGTATTTTGAAAGCCACATAGCCATCAATCACTCAGGTCAATGACATGCGTCACCACCTTTCTGCAGATACATATAGATATGTATGTACAGTCTCAGAAAAGGTTTTTGCTAAAGTACATCTTGTTGAGACTCACTCCACCCTTCCACACACCCCAAAAGAAGGCATTAAAAGAAAAATCTTTCTTCCCCAGAAGACGTTCACTGCAAGAATATTGGCATAGAGCATCACTAACTAAAAGGTACAGATTTTAGAGGTATTTGCTCATTTTTTTTGCATACTAAATTATTCTATTACAGAAAGTGATTTTTAGTAGATGCTTTTGGTTATTATACCGATGGTAAAGTGACTAGACTGTATCTAACATCTGTCTTTTCCATCCCTATGAATACCACAGAAAGAGAAGGAACTATTTGGGAAAAGCAATCTATATAATGATGATTTGAAACTTTTGTTATTATTAGGTATTTCAGTGTCACACATAATACCAGCAAAGGGAATAAAATAAGAAAGTCCAAGCTTCAAGGAATCCTTTCTTATATTAAAGATCTTCTTTAAATCCTTTCTAAAGCCTAGATGATGTGGGCCTTCCAGGCTGAAAGACCAAAAATGACCAGCAAATAGGGTATTCAGACCTAGGCTGAGGTGACTAAGTTATCCTTTCATATTGTTAATAATGGAAAAGGAAAAAAAAAGCAGCAGTCAAGAGTGCAGTAGCTAAGTCAGGACCGATACACGCGTTCACTGCCAGCAAAGGCATAAAAAGATCAGAAAAAAAAAAAATTGCAGTCCAGAATTGGCCACCACAACTGTTGTTTCAGTCCCTTTGAGATTTGAAGTTATTTATATAAGAAATCTGTAATGGAACATGGAATAACTCAATCAACAAGATTTAAAATGAGCAGCGTACAAGTCTGCAGTGGAACAGCTGCCAAACTGGACGTGGGACAGCTCAACTCTAGAAGGCCATTTCTCAGTTTAAAGACTACAGTAAGTAACTGCCTATAAAAGAGTTTGGAAATATGCTGTAATACTCAGTAAAACCAGCGAAGGTAATGCAAGTTTCAGCTTGTTACTCATTACAGTTTGAATATGGAAAACACATTCTAGTCACCAAAAACCTAGACAGGAAGGTTTTCTGTAACAATTTATTCTTATAAAGTGAAAACTTACTCTTAAGATGTAAGCTAAGAGTCCAATTCGCCTTCCACTGAAGGAAGCAGAGTTTGACATTCACATCCACAGCAGCAGAATTAGGCTATAAAGCTACAATTGCATATAAACAGCTGTCTGATAATGACATTGCAGAATAAACAGAAACCCAAAATTAATTCAGGGCAATTATTTATATAGGCTTATATGAGATCAGCATTGTGATTTTTTTTTTTATTTGGTGAAGATAACTTTTATCTTCATTTTACTACCTTCTTTTACACGAATAGATGGTGAATACTGTATCTTGCTTAGAAACATTTCCTATTTTAGCCTAAATATGTACACTCGATTTCATTCTGAGACAAAGTGGCTTACTTGGCTTTTTATTTTACTAGCTTTACATTTAAAAAAATGTAGTTATAGTTATAACTAGTTATATTCTCAGCGGAAGAGATTTTAATGCTATACTAAGTCCATTCTGTTGACGATCCATAAGAGGCCCACTATAGCAGATCATCCGCTCAGATCTTCCAGAAACTTCAGCAGAGTTAAAATATACAATAAAGGCTATTGAGAATTTTCCAAGAAAAACAAGCTTGTTTGTTTTGAGAGCATTTGCTGAAATACGCGTCTCACAGAAAACACAGGAATTGAAATCAAATTCTGATGAGACATGGAAGAGGCATACGCTAGTAAAGAACGTAGCTGCTCAGCAACTCGTGCAGATGGCTGCTGGAGATCCTTGGTCTGCAACAGCCTGTAAGAGCCCATCTGGAGGGGTTATGGACCCAGAAACCACAGGATTTTCCTTCAGTCACAGACAAGGGACGTTCTTGGGAGACAGACATCTCCTGCACCTAAAAAGCCATGCTGGCCAGGGCCCTGGAGCAGCCAAGCTGCGAGGCTTGCGTGGAGCCAGGGACACATCATGCTGTGCAACTGAACAGCTCTTCATTTTATTAATGAGTGCAATGGAAGTGACAAGGAGCATTTCAGGTTTATTTAGCACCTGCCAGAGCAGGTGTCTTCTAGAGTTATACGTGTACTCCACCTGAAGCACAGTAATCATAGAATGGAGATCTCCAGGTCCATACACACTTGAATTTTGGTGCTCTGTTCTGAATTAGAGCAAGATCAAAACAAAACAACACTCCAATCTTGAAAATAATCACAGAACAGAAATATTGTTGCCTGGCCAGCCCTTCACTATGACACATTTTCTCTTATGCTATTTGCAAAGGCATCTGCCATCTCAGCCCTTGCTGTCTCTAATATTCAGTATTTTGTTCACTTCAAACCAAGTACGGGCCGACGAAAACTCATGAAACATGATGGTGCCAAAAGAAAATCTGCACCACCATTAATTGCTACACGAGTACATCAGATCTGTCATGCACAGTGACATGCCAGGCATAACAAGCATATCTGAAGTCAAACTCCCAGTTTCACTCTGCCACAGAATAAAGGATGCTGATGACAGACGGGCAGAGTTAAGCAAGCCGTTTGGCCAAAATCCTAGATAGATGACTGAAGCTGCATTTCACTGCCAAGACCAGAACCTTAGTTTGTATCAGAAACCACTAACACTCTGGCTTCAGTCAGGGGGAAAAAAAAAAAATCTATAAAAAATTAATGTTATAAATAATAAGAATAAAAATGAAACAATCATCCGCTCTCCTGGCTCCTATTCCTAGTTTTCTTCTCCAGCTCCAGGACTATTCCCCCTCTGCCTACATAGTCCCAGATCCACGTAACTGCAGAACTGCCGTTCCTCATCACTTAATGCTGCTATCCACCTCAGTCAAAACTCCTCTTTTTCCCTTCTATCCGGCTATTTTTTACCTTCTCCACCTGAACTAGCATGTACTTTTACTCTGCCATGCCAACTGAGCATCAGCTTGGAATCAATGGACAGAATGGTTCAGTCATTCCTCCTCCCCAAAAGCAAAACAAACGCAAGCAGGAGTTGTCTGCGCAGTCTAGCATCACCTCTACTAGAGGTGATCATTTCTCATCTACTCCATGGCAACAGCACATCACTTCATAAAATTATATTGAAGCTTCAAACCATGCTTAGGGTGCATGCAGCCAGGAAGGCCCTGGCCAGATAGATCCATCACATACAACAAGGTATTTTACCACTTTACTCCTGCTCTCCCAAATTCTGCCGGGACAGTCTGTTTCAGATTCACTCAACTTAACCTGAAGAGTCTCATGAAGAGCTCCCAGTGACTTCAGTAGGAGCTGCAAGTATCTAAGAATCAAGACGACCCTCTATTTTATCCAGGTTAACCATGCATCAAGTCCTCTGCTGCCTCACATCCCTCCCTAGAAATTAGCAGGGCTAAAAGGAGTACAAGTCATGGTAATTTCAGTCCAAGTCTCCTAAAGTATTTACAACATTCACTTCCCCCCCTGGATTGTAAGAGCAAGTTACAAAGTACTGCCATCTATATAAACTTGCATTTTAAGCTTAAATCTATTCTGCGCAAGATGAAGACAAGGTTTCACTTAAGTCTGAGAAAGAATGAGATCATTACAAGTACACTACAGTCGAACAAAATGGCAAGAAAGCTTTCAAATGTTTTTGTTATTGGCAACTCATGTAGACTTACTTTGCTAGTCATTACCATCTGGTCCAAATGAAAACAATCAATAATACATTTCAACTAAAGGAGAAACCTAAATGTAGCACAATACCATATTGTTGCGTGCATTAAATCAATAGACCTCCTCAGTTTTAATGTAGTTGTTGCAATACTTTAAAGAGAATTTTGAAGGCAGTGGTTTTTAAGCCACAGATTCTTACTTGCTCCGTTGTGAACACAATAGGCTTTTAATGAGTGTTGACCTACACAGATAAAATTCTTTATAAAAAGGAAAATATGCAAGATTCAGAAAGGCTTTGCTGTTATTTAAAAAAACAAACCAACCAACCGCATTTGTAACATTTAGTTCATCGATGGGTAAGATGAGGAAAAATCTGGGGGCTGCTTGCCCATAGACATAAAACAAGCCAAACAAGTCAAGGACAGAGCCGTGAAAGAACCTGGATCTTTTAGGGAACCATGTCAGCCCCTCTGTGCTCAGAAGTACAGTTTGTAGGATCAGTCATCTCTTTTTCAGTAGTATTTGTTCCTGCCGGCAAGCCCAGATGCAGGGACCTTTACGCTACCTCTTCATGAAATGTTGCAGGAGCCCTATAGAAGGGCTAACACCATCATTGAGCGGAGCACCGAGGAGGACAACTAGGCTGGGTAGGATGTGGAAAGGGTGTCCTGATGCTCAGAGAGGACAGTTGGGAGTCTCTGGCTAGGACGGCCAGTATCCTCGAACAGTGTTTTGAAAGCTCAGCTGGAGCTCTTTCCAATTGCTCACTCTGTTCCTTTCCAACCTCCCAGAAAAGCCCTATTACTCCATACTTGTAAAAGGAATACCAGTTTTACTTGCTGGTATTTCTAGCAGCAGCGAGAGGTAGGACAAGTGTCTGAGCCCCTCTGGAGCACTGCTGGTCTGGCCATTGCTGTTATCCCCAGGAGGTGGCCAGAAGTGCAACTACACCATTTGAGAAAAGAAAGCAATCTGAAAAATGTGGCATGTTTTGCACGTCAAAACCTTCACATTTATCCAGAACAAGAATAGGCTGTTCAGCAGAAACTGTCATAAGAAACTTTGAAGACTCCCAGTTTATATTTTGACTTTTAAAAGCTGTATTATAAAAAGTGAAGAAGAGAGGATTAGTCTGATTCAGGATACTGAAGGAAGAGCAAGAAAGACACGCATGACTAGGACTAACGAAATGGTTTATTGTGCTCATCTGGCAGCATCAGACTGTAATAAGTCAGGAAAAGGAAGAAATACTAATCGACCTTCTCCGTATTTATGGGTTCAGAATATTTTGGGTTGATTTCCGTCAATGGGTTCATTGTGGGGGGATGTTCAATTGTCATCACTAGTTTCAAATTTGCTATTTAAAAAAAAAATCCCATTGTCCTAGATTACTCCTAATGAAGGAATGCAAATACCACACACTAGTCCCAGCCATTAAAACCTTTAAATCAGAAAGAAACTGAGCTAGGAAAAAACAGTAAAAAGCCCTTAAACTTGGAGAATTGCCTCAGACTTACCCCTAGTAACTAATCCAAGGGAGACTGACTGTTACCAGCTCAGTTATGTACACACAGCCATGAGACTTTCTACGGCAACCCACGAGTGCAGAGGTAGGAGAAATGGGATGAAGTAGTAACTTTTTAGGAAAATCTTTGTCCTATCAGGCACAACTGGCTCTGCATCTATCTGGACACATGAAGATGCTTTTTTCTACAGGTGTAGACTTTCCCCAAGTTGCTCGTGGGGTGTCTCGATGAATACCAAAGCATTCACTCTACGCTTCAGTATCCGATTTTCAGAGGAGCTAGAAGAACTAATCACGATGGTATTAAGATGACCCACCATCATCCTGTGTGCAAAACAACACAGGAGCTAAACCAAAAATGCATCACCATCCTAGTGATCCTCCTTACCCTTTAGCTGTGGATTCTCAGCATAAAGTGTGTTCTCATGCAGAAAAGTGCCGTCAGCTTCTCCATGCCACATTGCATTTGGGCTGCGTCTTCAGTGCCTCCGTTTGACACAGGCCTGATGTGCAACTGAGTCAGATTTTCCTTCGTGTCAATACATGCATATGGTACTTTTGATCACAGAGACCTATTTTTGCAATCTAAAAGCTGGCTGCAGATTGCAACAATCAAAAACATACTGGTTTCCATCTAATTTTCTTACAACGTCATTTGTTGAAAGGTTAAGTGCTCGTTTTCTCCAGAAAAATAAAATAAACCTGATGTAGAGTTTAAACATGGCTAAATACCTGCCACACAGAACCTTCAAACATAGGGTATGAGAGGCTAAGTGCAATGCAAATAGCTTCTGCTAGGCTGTGCAAAAGCAGAGACAGGGCAAGTACTCAAAGGAAAAAACATTTCTACGGTTCTGTCGGTGGGTACACTCAAAAGCCATCGCTTCCTCAACAAGGGTGATTGATTCTTTAAGGCCTGAGTATACTATAGTAAGGCCTATATAGTTCTCAGCTCCGCTGAGGAAGCATTTATGTATTAATCCCAAAGTGCTGAGTGACAGGGATACAAGATGACGACAATCTTTTATAGTGGAAGGAAAGACTTGGGGAGGAACAGGCCAGAGGACACCAAGCCATTCAGCCTTCGCAGATTTGAGTTGCTGGTGCAGCAACAAGTCCTTCCTGGCTTAGGGAGGAGACTATGTGCTTCACATGTGCTCTCCAGAATTTCTGTACCGACTTTAATCATGCTCCAGTGCAATAAAATGCAACACAGAAGGCATATGTTCCACAGGAGATTGCAACACGCTCTGGCCCATGTCCTAAGGACTATCAAATAAAGCCACCCACCACTGAGCCTCATAGCTTACACTAACATCTTGCAAGACTGAACACAGAAGCAAAGCAAGGAAAGACGTTGCAGTGGATGAAAGACTGAATCACATTGGCAGCAAAAGGACTTCAGAAAGGTGCTGGATTCTTTCTAAACAGTGCTGGGAAAAGGAGGGCCACTCTGTCCCTCAACTGGGATGCCAACACAACAGCATCGGAGCAACCTCCAGTCACTCTGCTCTCACACAATGAGGCTATATTTATTTTCTTTTCCCCAGAAAGGTGTACGATGTGAGACACATGAGCCGTGTTGACATGGTTTCTGGACAAGTGTAATAACCCATCCTTTGCCCCCATGTCTCAGTACAAGTCTGTGTAAGCCCTCCACTCATTTAGCCTATAGACATTACGCTATCATTAGGAAGCGGCTGGCACATTTGTCAGGAGAGTATGTTATGGAGGCAAGAGTTCTTCACCATTACTAGTTAAAAATCTAACAGGTTTCCTGTTAGCACTGGATAAGGTTAATAACGACCACACAGAAAACCTTTGAAACGGCGACAGAAATATGGGCCTCCCAACAGAGGAAAAAAAAAAAATACGACCTGTTTAAAACTACTAAGTCAGGAAATTTAATATTGGAAGGGAACAAGCCCAATAAAATAAATCAGGTGATAGTTACTAAGTACCTGTGTCAGGATAAAGGGCAAACAGAATTCAAGGCGTTATATCCAACAAACTGTACAGACAGAATGAACTGCATTGCAGGTCAGCCAGAAGTGTTTGTGCAAGGTAACTGGACTCTAACGTTCGCTGTGATAAACCATACTTCAAGCACATTCAACTTCTGAATCCCAGAGCACAATGCTACCCTGACAGTGTATTTTCATTGGGTTATAAATTTGAATGTGCTGTTCCTATACAGACTTTCCACTTGACACTTTGACATGTCTATTAAAAGAAAAAGATACTGGCATTGAATTTGCATTTTTGAAAACTTATGTTAATGAACATTCATAACGAGGGCATGACAGCAATACATCAATTAATAAGAAAAAACTTGCACTGACAGAGTAGCCCTGTTTCAGGAGCTTCTGGTTAACTGAGGCCATGTCAGAGCACATTTAACCTCGCACAGCTCCTCGCCCACGAGTTCTCCCCTATGCACTACAATTTGTGCATCTCTTCTCTAAATGTTTAGGTACATCTGAAACTTCACAAACACAGGGGACTGGGTATTTTGGGGTAGTTCAAGCTTTTATCTTTAGACAGTCTTCCTTATTTTAAGGTCTTAACCTTAAGTTAGGTGGAAAGGACTCATTCCTAGGATGCAGTAGCTGAACTCTGCAAAGTGCCCAGCCAGGCTTTTACAACATAAGCATGCATGTAGCATACCGTGAATCAGACATATGCATGCTGTGTTTGTTAAGAAAAGTTATGTTACAAATGCTTATTTAAAATACACAGGAATTTTGGCAGAAAGAGAAGAGTCAGGTATTGACCAAACCTCAGTTTGAACTGTTCTGGATGAGTAACTAAATTTTTCTCTGAAATTTTAGTGAGTTACATTAACCTTCACACACTTTTCTAAGTTGCTGGTTAGCTTTATCATTCACCACCAAAAAGCTGTCCATAGTCTATGATAGGATTGATGGCATTTTGGTTGTTGGTGAATTGTTTTATTTGCCATCCCATTTTCTTACAGAATTAGATGAAACCAAAAGAAAATGTTTTCAGTGAAACTGAATTAGTTGCACAACCCAAAAATCCTGAAGTATTTATTCACATATACAGTAGTTCATCAGCTCTAAAACTCTCAGCTTTATTATTCACTTGTCAGAATAAATTATAATGCCAAGTGGCTGGCAGAATAATGAACAACTGCCATGATAAATGGATCGTCATACAAAGCTATCTGAAATACAAAGATGATGACGACGAGAGCAACACTTAGAGCTACACCTACAGTTTCTCTTTCTCTGTTTTTCCCCGTGTTGTACAATTTTCTTCAGTCTCAAATTTACTTGGCTGGAACAGAGGTGGAACACGATACAAATTGTGGCTAAATTCTCTAGAGAAGTGAAGTACAACTCCACTGCAATCAGTGGATAATTGTACAGTCATGCTACACGTGAATTTGCCCTCCATGCAAAGAATTTAGCAAGCATTGTTAATACATTCACTTATTTCAGTTATTAAATTTGCCCTCTGATGAACATCTATCTGTTATCTATTCCGTTAGCATATTCTCCTTCCCATTGCTTCACACGCCATATAAAATTACAGGAAGATTATTACAAGTGGAAATTGTTGCTTTACTATGCTAAGGTCAAAAATAATTCAGAATCCAGTTCCCAAATACATTTGTATAGTACCACCTTCAAGCCAATGAAAGCAGATTCTAAATCAGAGCTCCCAGAACACATCGCCAGTTCATATTTAACAACAAAGCAGAGAAATCAGGGAAAAGAGGATTTAATTGAAGTCTCAACTTCTGGATCTTGGCACAAAGAAGTGATACACTGCAGACTCCAGCTTGGAAACCATCACTTAGATAAACCTATTTGTACCAGTACCACAATGAGCAGACAAGGCTATTCGGTTAAGCAAGCGTTACACACTCTTCCAAGACTATGTTCCACAGAGTACAAAGATCCAAAATAAAAAATAAGTATTCCAGAGGTTTAACAGCATAGTGAGTTTGGCTTTTTCCCCCCACCCCAACTAAGTTACATTTACAGTTTCTACATTATTTACAGCATAGCTGCAACACTGGGATCTAGAGGCCATAGTAAGGGCAGGGTGGCAGGGAGGGAGAAAAAAGAAAAAGGAAAAAGCCACACTTGTACCTGCAGGTACAGTTCAGGTTGGGGCAAGGGTGTAGGAAGAAGAGATGGATGGACAAGTGAAAGACTAGCTCAAAAAAATCTCAACTGAAATGGGCTATTTCCCCCCCCCCACACACACACCCGTTAGCCTTTATGTTATATACTAACAGGATTTCTGGTATTCACACTTGAAGTAAACCATGAGACATATCTACCATCTGACAGATCGGTACTGCCTCCCCTAACTCCTGTTGGCTTTTCTGAGCTCCAAAACAGAATGAGATAACAGGGAGAGAAAACAGATTCAGGTCAGCAACCCTGAACACAAAAGCTGTACTTGCAGTATGGGCAATAGTGAGAAAAGCAATTGCCCGTGAATTCTTGGTGAACCAAAAGCAATTAGATCTTACAAAAAAAGGAAACAGTTAGAAATAAGCTTTCTTTAAAAGGATAGCACAGACACCATGATTTCCCTCACTTCAGTACCTTACAAGGTACCTTTCCATCTGAATCTCTCAAACATCTTAAAAATAAGATTAGCCACTTTTATTCCAGGTGGCCACAAATAAATTTGGCCTTTTCAACTCTGGTTGTACTTAAAAGGGGTTATTAGGAAGTACCTGAAGGAGCAAAAAGCAATTTTGAAGAAACTGGATCTAAAGTTTAAGTCACAACCTCAGGCTTGTAAAGTAGCGTGCATGGGAGAAAAACGAGCAAGGAAAAGAAGGAAGAATGACCAAGACACACAGTAGAAATGAAAGAATTTCAAAGAATCGCAGGGCTAGCACCTCCAGAGACCATCTCATCCGCACCTGCCTCTTCCTCCACAGGAGAAGTAATAAAGAAGAAATGACAAATAATCTGCCTAGAGAAATAACAGCTGCACTTTCTTTAAACAGTGTAATTCGTTATTGGGGGGGGAAAAAGGGGGGCACGTAAGAACAGGCATGGAAGTGATCCGAGGGCTGGAGCCCATCTTCTATGAGGCCAGGCTGGGAGAGTTGGGGGTGTTCAGCCTGGAGAAGAGAAGGCTGCGGGCAGAGCTGAGTGCGGCCGGTCAGGGCTTCAAGGGGGCCCATAAGAAAGGTGGGGACAAGATTTTTAGCAGGGCCAGCTGTGACAGGATAAGGTGGAATGGCTTTAAACTAAAACAGGGTAGAGATTTAGGCTAGATGTAAGGAAGAATTCTTTACAGTGAGGGTGGTGAAACCCTGGCAGGGGTTGCCCAGAGAGGGGGTGGAGGCCCCATCCCTGGGAACATTCCAGGCCAGGTTGGATGGGGCTGTGAGCAACCTGATCTGGTTAAAGGTGTCCCTGCTCCTGCAGGGGGGTTGGGCTGGGTGACTTCTAGGGGTCCCTTCCAACATGAAACATTCCATGATTCTATTCTAAATGCCATGTGAGACACTGCTTTGAAACACTCAGGTCTGGAATTTGACTAACTTTCATTGGTTTTTATGTGCCCAACAAAACATACCTTAAACAGGGCTTATTTTCAGAGAACAGCAAGTCACATGGTAGAGAAAACAGAAAAGGATTTCCAGTACTCCAGACCATTACTCACCTCAAAATTTGAGAGAATAGGAAGTCATTTTAGGAAGCTACTGTGACCAACGATACTGGAAAATGAGAGCAGGGAATGTCTGATCTGAGCAGAGTTGAAAACCTGCTCCACAGTTCAAGCCTATAATTGTTGGGGTTTGTACTGAACAGTTACAATCATTCTGGAAGTGCTAGAAAGACTTTCTGAGCAGGAGAAATTTAAGCAGGAGTAGTTAAACTTGCTTCGCCCAATTAATGACTTGACATTTGTATAAAATAAAGTCCTGACATTTGCAGTTCTACAGTTAACTTCTAGACCGATAATTACCCACAAGTAATTCTAACCTTAAGCTTATACCGCAACTTTCGAGGTTAATAAAACAAGTTTAGTTTACACGTCCACATTACCTACTAAATCTGCTGGGAGTAAGGTGGCAACTTAGCAATGATACAAGAGCATTAGAAAGGAAATTTTTCAAACAGCTGCTAGGGCAAATCCTTGCATTACCAATGGCACCACGGGGTCTGTATACATACACAAAATAGTGCAGATTTGCTTTATAATGTCTTCCCCTGAAGATATACTGGCATGCAAGTAATGTAATGACACAGAAGATGCAGATTTGCCTTCCTGGAGAAAAAAAAAATAGTCATAGCAGCAAACACTTTTTCAGGTGTAAAAAGTATGTCATACCGAATGGCACCAATCCAGCCAAGTTTGAAACTAGGTGTATGATCTGTATCAAATTTAGAATTTCCGCGTCATGTAGACTTAGCTCTTGTTCTAACCTGATTTGGAAAACATTTGAAGTTGCCTGTGGAGCTTGTAGCTTCTAGTTTTAGTTTTTCACTTGAGAATTTGAAATTTTCCATTCTATAAAAACTGAAAAATCTCAACCAAAAAAAATGGAAAATATAATTTAAATAGCCACGCATTATTCCATAGCATGTCAGTCCTGGTAGTTTACTACTGACATACCATTTAATAAAATCACAAATGAAGCGAAGCTTTAAAATGCCTTTAGCAAATGTTTAGCCTTCTCCCCTCTCCCTCCTCACCTTTCAGGCAGGGATAACACTTGCTTTGTGAGACTACTACAGAAATACAACAAAATCCACTAAGTATTGTTTCCTTGCTAACTTGTTTAGCCACGTGTTATATCACACAACCAATGCTTAGCACTACAGAAGTCACTCATAACGCAAGACACACGTGCACATGCATTGCTGTTCGATATGGTCGGCAGTTAGATACCCTAGGACTTTTATTTGTGAACAGTCGCATATTTTGGGGTGGAAACGTAGAATAAGATACCGCATGCCTGACATATTTGAGCAAGAGCCAGACAGACAAAAAACAAACCTCATACTGCAACCTCCCCAGGGAAATCTTTGTTCATTTTAATACTTGTTCAGTCAGCTGTCTTCATGAATGACAAGGTTTTATCTCTAATGTGAATGGCTTCGAAGGCTACTTGCATTATCCATTCTTCAGCAGCTGCTGCTGAAACCACAGGGTTGCAAACTTATAATTAAATCCAGCTGCCACTACTGTGAGTTCAGCTATATCGAAGTGAGCAATAACGCCTTGTGGTTGCTGGCAAGATTCTGTCTCCATTTCTAGACAATGTAATTAACTCTCTTGCCCCTTTTAGATGAAATAAACATCAGCACTGAAGAATGCTGTTAAATGACTGTAAAATAGTATTTATATAGAAGAATTCTGTTGCAGTCATTACACCTGAGAAAACAAATTTCTAGGTGGATGATGGCTAACAACAAATCACTGTTTCCTTAAAAACGCTGAGAGGACCCCCAGGGTACAGGATGGAAGGAGTTTCCTGTAGAAAGGAGGTATGACAGGATACACATTAAAACAGATCTGCTCTTAAACGTTAAAACACAGCCACCAGAAGAAAGCAACTATCAAGATCCAGCCTGACAGAATTGCAGGCAAAGGCTGGAAAGGAATCAGGAATGGAACCACAGGCCTACCTTTAATGCCAAGATCATTTCTTAAATATCCATGCCTTAAATCAGACTTAGAGATGCAGTCCTGACTGAGTAGCTGCATCTGCACACTTCTAGAGGTAAACTTCTTTCTTTTCCAGTCAAAACCTGTTTGCAATCCATGTGTCAAAGTCTTTAGGTCAGCAACAATAATTAGCTACCCGAGTTTGACTTTCTCAGTCATGCTCCTTGAAGTGCTGCTCAAAAAGGCTCCGTTTCCACTCTTTTATGAGAAATATTGCGATGACAATGCCTCAAAAGCATTTAATGGGAGTAAAAGCAGTCAGCAACGACATCAGTGGCATTAGCCTAGCAAGTAGAAAGCAACTGTCAACTGAGCTTTCTTTGTGAAGAGTTCTCCTATTATTTGTACCTCTTTGGAAACACGCAACAGTCCAATTGCTTCTGCGGGCGGGTGAGAAAGCCCAGCAGAAGACAAAGTGCCCGACCTCTGACTGCAAGCACACGAAGGTTAAAGAGAGGGGAAAGCTTTCTGTCAAGAGGAGAATGAGATGCATAGCAACCATCTCCATATTCACTCTGCAAACCTCCCAAAATACAACAATAAAGATTAAAAAAAACCCGACCTGCTGGATATTCTGCCAAATCACAGTTAAAACCCTAGGTTATCTAGATGCTTTTTTAATATAGGGGTTGCATACAGGGCTAGACAAAAACTGCACGAACAGGCTGTGAGCAAAAGGCAAGCCATCATACCATGGGCTATTTAAACTCACCTGCATTACCTGGCCTAATTGACTGCGATTAGCTCAGACACCTCTGCACTGCACTGAAGCGGGCAGGCTGGATACCCAAATAAGTTTGCCCACAGTCATGCAGAGACCAGCAGGAGTCATGAAATAGAATCCAGATGTTTCCAGAGACTCCAGGTCTGCTCACGCCCCTTTTGATGGGGGGTGGGAAATAAATGTACCTGCAAGCATCTCTGCACAACGTTCAGCTTTGCGATGGTTTGCTCCCACATTTCCTGAACCACCATCAAATAAATGCTAGCGGCTAGAAAGCAAGTTATCTTCCATTATTTTTTTACTTTTTGCAGCAAATACAGCCTTTTGTACCAAAGACGATAAGGGTGAATTTGCTCTCAAGTGGTTATTCTTAGGTTCATTTACTTTTGACATATTTATTTGCTGTTTCACTACTGCTGTCTGTCTACCTGTCGCTTTGTACTAATGGCTGTGAAGCCCAGGCACTCAAGAGCATATCAGCAAGATGGGCTGATTATTATATCCTGTCATACCTAGGTGAGAGCCAGTCATGATTTTTCAATCGGCGTTTTACGATTCCCATTTTAAAATGACAAAGCTTTTATTCCTCCTAGCCTTTTAGTGGCTACTTTAAAGGGCTTTTTATCTGTGGAGGTTCATATCTTACCAATGCTGAAAGGTGTTCCTATAGACAACCGTGGCAAAGACAAGGTGTGTGTCAAGACAGAAGCGAATGCAGGGGGGAAGAATAGAAGTGTTGGAGGAAGCCATGCTTTCGGGTTTTTTGAATCCTGCATAGGATCTTGCTTGCAACCAGAATTAATCTCTGAATCAACGTTATCCATCATCAGGACAGATAATGTCATTTTATCTTAACCATAACTTTTTTCTTGGGAGATTATAGATAGCTTGGCACTTCTGCAGTGTTTTGTGCACTGCATTTGTCTTTTGCAAATCTCTGCATAGAAGAACATTCAGCTCCTCTTTCTCACGGGTTTCTAACCAGCTTCAGCTCTGTGACATTTTATATTTAGGTCTAATGTTACATCTGTATTAATTTGTGACTATATAAGTCTATAATTTATTATTCAAACCACAGTCTGTTTCAAGTGTCAGGATACCTATCAGTTGCCATCAAAGCACAGAATACAGGAGACAGATTAGAGAAAGGTATATTGCCATGAGGCCAAGCCCAGCAGGCAGTGTGCAGGGACAGCAGATGACTTTTGATAGACCTTCACGTAGGGGTTGTCACTGTACATGAGAAACAGTTTGTTGTGTGGTTGTTTGGTTTGGTTTGTGGGGTTTTTTTTAATTACTTAAAATAGTATTTTTTTCTCTCCTCTTTTAAAACATTTAAAAATCTAACGTGGGGGGAACAGGTGACAACAGGAATCAACCAGCACATATTTGTTTCTCAGATTTTCAAGGCTATTAGATCACTGAGGGTCTCCAACTATCCAGGGAGACCCAAATCTGCTAAAAGCTTACATCAGAAGACTTTACCATGGCTAAAATTTCATTAAAGTTTATAAACTAACTATGGACTGAAAGAGCAAGACAACAGCGTTTTCCCTTTTTTCATACATGTAAGGCAGGATGAGATTGATTCGTTTTCAGTAGCATAGGACACCACAGGAAAAAACCCAATCAATTCAGTTCACCAACTATAAATAACTGCTCTGATTAATATACTAATTTTAAACACCAAAGGCCTGTTGGCATTTTTTCTCTTGCAAATTCTTTTGATTAACCACATAAATTGCCTAAAGCATTTGGTTTATATGAAATCCTTTATAAACTCAATTTTTATCCAAATTTGCTCCTGACAAAGCATGAATTAAAATCATGCAGTAAAAAAAAAAGCCAAACAAAAATCATCCACCACTTCCAAGTGCAAGAAACAAAGCATACTAAAGTACTTGCTTAAATAAATGGTATGTGTCTAGCGCTACTTCCCGATTACTAAGAATGACCAAGTTAGTGTTGGTCATTACTAAGAATGACCAAGTTACAACAGTCCAAGGGAAGAGCTGTCTTTGTGCCTAAGCTTCTCTGTTGTTCCTCTATTGAGAGCTCTCAAGCTAATTTGATAGAGTGGAATATCCCCATCCCACTATTTCAAGTTGATTCCTGCCCTAATATTCTTCCAAACCATGAGAGTACTGTCTTTGGAAGAATTACACAAGCCACGGTTTTGAATGAATACGAGATCTGAAATGGTTTTTGAAGCGCAAGGACAGCATACTTTCAGCATTCACACCTTCCTGTCTACTTTTTGACCTGAACCTCATTTGCCTCTGTGCTTATAGACTCCCTGGACTTCTGTGCCATCAAGAAAGCTTTACACGCTGTCAAGCTTTTCTATTGCTTCTAGAAGGGCCAAAACTGGATTTGTAGATCTTTGAGGCTTCACAACCCCCACCCAAGGCAGAAAGAGGTGGTGCCGTGACAGCAGCTTCCAAGGCCACCAAGAAGCAGACTGCACAAGAAGCACCAGAATGATCACAGCGGTGACAGCAGGACACATATTTAGCCCTGAGAAGTCCAAGCTGACAGAGACTGACGATATACTGAAGATTACACCAAGAAATACAAAGGCTGCATTTGGTACCAACTCACCTGATGCCAGTGTGCTACAGACAGTATCAAGGAAGGTGAAGAGATGCCAACTAACAAGAGTAACACAGTAATAACAGCAGTATATTCATACAAAATAAAATGCTGATTTTTAGTTAACGAGAGGGGAAATTTGAAAAGGTCATCCTTATTTTAGACTGAGCAGATTTGTAGATCTCCTTTCGGGTTGGCTTTCTTGCCTACAGGACCACTCTACATGAATGGAGCGTACAACTTCCTATGCCCTACAGAGATGCATCTAGCAGTTTTAGCAAGGGCAGAGTTGTTCAGCCAACTGAAGTAGGACTTTAAATCCAAAAACATCTAAAATAAGTTAAATAAAGGGGATTTTTCAAATGCATATTGGGCAGTAGAACACTTAACACTGAATAAAAATCACCTGAAACAGTCTTTGAAACAGTTTTAAAGGAACTGTGAAATATTCAGTGTTGGAAAGAATTACAGCAAAGAGATAAACTCACTGAATTCTCAGATCACTTCATCTAGATCAAGGGTTTCTACCTTTGTAATACGATCAATTTGTATTAGTGTTGTTTAAAACCTACACTGCTTGTTATTTCATTGAATTAAAACAATTTGCTTTAGAACTGGGTGAGGCGTCAGCAGTGACTACTTCCTTAACACAACATCCCACATTAGTTGCTGGCCACAACCCTGCCATATAGGAAGGAAAGATGGTAAAGCACCATCCTATGAAACTACCTTGTGCTGCTCATCCCTCCTGTGTGGTTCACACATGACAAACAGAAAGGAAGGGCCACAGCCTAATTTTAACTTCTGATGAGATTAAACATGTCAACACACCTTGTTAGCTGTGTTTGTTGTTTAACACACACTCACATTTTCAAATTTCACTACTTGGAGGAGTTTGGGCTATTCTAGTACAACAGCACTGTTATTACTTTGACCAGTGCTAAAAAAAGACTCATTACCACAGCCACTAAGGCAGGCAAAAGTGATTGCACAACTTTGAAGCGCTTCAGCACATACCAAGCCAAGAGGATGCTCTCAAGCTGTCAAGAGCTCAGAGGTCACCCCTGCTCCTTTACTGCCATATAAAGGACCAAAAGTATTTGCTGTCAGCCAGAGCTTCTTAATCGCAGGAACAGAAGAGTAGAGCAGATGGATCATTTTTCCTAGAAGTTGATTAGGAGCAGAGGAAGAACAAGAGACCAAGTCCTACTAGGAGTAGAGGATGAACCCATGGTTTCCTTCTGCCAGAGGACAGGTACCTTTCCATCCTGAGCTGCCTAATGTCTGTGCTTCCCTTGCCAGATCTGGCTCACCAGCACTTCACTAGTGAGACAGTCATTTGGAGCAGGAGAGTGACCATGCCAAGACAGAAAAAAACCCTGATAATCTTAAAGAAACTATGTGCCTAAACTAGAGCAATCTGAATATAAATTAGCTTTGTGCCATCCTCTTCTACTCGCTCTACGGGCTAATGCACAATTATCACATATTTTCTTCTAGTTTACACATTTTCATGTTAAAAATTCTGTCTTTGGTAAAACCACATGGGAGGCACTCACAGCCAAAATATGAAAACGAAATACCAGAACCACCAACAACAGTGAGGGCCTTGCTATCAGCAGCACTGTGTAAGCATGTTAAGAATTAATCTATCCTCAGAAATACTCAAACGCTATCTAGTTCCACTAGGAAGCAAAGATCCATGAACACTAAAGACATCTCTATGGGTAACAGCTCCACAAGTTTTAAGCTTGCCATTTGCTCTTTGAAGGGACCTACGAAGAATGAAAATTTGTAGCACTGTTTCATAGATATAAACGGCCCTGTAAGGCTTGTCCAGGTCTTCAGTCTCCAAGGAGAAAATATGCATCTCTCCAAAAGATCAGAATGGCAGACAGGCCATTCATCAGAAGTTTTATCAAGTAACTCTTCGCAGGAAGAAATAATTCCTAGAGGAAAATGGAAGTAAATTCTTTTCCACAGCGAATGAGATTATTTTTGGTTGCAAGAAGATCCATCAAACTTCATCCCATTTTAATAGATGGGTTAAAAAAAAAAAAAAACAAAAACCCCACACATACCACACCAAAACCAAAAGTCCATCTTTGTTTTAAGTAGTTCTGTAGTGTAACTCTCATTTACCTGGACTAGAAGATGCTGACATTTTTGTTTACTAGAATCTTTATATAGTACAATATTTTAATAATGTGTGACCAGAGTTAAGGAAGAGATTGACAACGAGTCAATGAACTGATGAATATCTATCTCATAAGCATTTAATTTTAGCTACCCATCTAGTGTGCATTTTGCCTTTATACACACACATTCCAATGCTATTATCTTATGCTTAATTACTTGGGTCTCAGAGCACTTTGTAAAGGAATGAGCTATCATTATCAACATTTCATATACAAAGAAATTGAGGCATAGTGGTATAATTTGCTAGAAGTTATTGAACTCGTATCCAAGGTCAGTGGCAGGTGAAAAACAAAGCTCTTATCTCAAGTATCAGACGAGTCCTGTATTCAGTAGACCACACTGCCTCTCAAGATGTGGTAAATGCTTCCCAAGCACACAATCTTTAGTCATCTGCATCAGCCTGTGTAAAAGAATTTAAAATTCCACCTGCATTACAGCAAGCATTGCAGTGTAAAATTTAAATATATTGACACTTAATCTGTTAAACACTGGAATATTGTGTTCAGCTTTCTTCAAACGATTGATTAAGCCAAGACATCATGTCATTGTAAGATGACTCTCCCAACAAGTCTGCCCTGGTCATTCCTCACCTACTTTTAAACATCTTTTGAAAACACACAAAAAAAGTCTGTATTTACTCTTCCCCAATTACAGTAGCCTCTTGCAAGACCTTTCTAATGCTGGGGTTTATTTCAGTCATGAAGTTATAAAGCCTGTTCAGTTTTCACTCTGGCTTTTACTTTAAGTATTAAAACCAGCAGGAGGCACTTGGTAAAACCAGTGATAACTTGATGTTTGATGACAAAATGTTTAAGAGTCAAAACTAACCCCGCATTTTGCATTGAGCAACTTTATGTACACAAAGAGTAAATAAAGTTACCTTTATTTGTAGAATTTGGAATGCTTTCACTAGCTGCATGTCCAAGTACAAGTCCCAGGGCTGAACTAAACAAGCTAAATGAAATTCATTTACTTCCAAGCCCAGCTCAGGTGGCTAGCAGGCCTTGAACAAGATTACCAGGACAACTGGTGAATAACAATGCAACCAGCACTGCAGCAGATTTTATTCTTGGCACCAGATTTTACCATTTCTCTTTTTTCTTAGAAGTCTTCCCTCCCTTTCACTGGGCTCAAGAGAAATGGGAATCTCAACTTCCAAACAACTTAAGGAAAGAGAAAGAAATACAGCTTGCAAGTTTACATCGTAATTGATACGAGTCTATTATTACAAGACAAATTGAAGCAGACAATGGAAAGAGACAGCTCAATCTGTTACTGAATCCTTGTAATGGCTATATGAAGAGCTCGACCATTTCACTCCTAAATCTTTCTTCTAAGTTTTTATTGCTGCTTGTGTGGGTAAAATAATAAAAATATGAGTCAGGTGTACAAGAGATGCAGCAAGGCATTTCTAGTCACAATGACATGAAGTTTATTAGAGGAATCACAACCCTTTCAGCATCTAGCCAGAAATAATGTTGTGTTACAGGCTGCTAAAACACCACGTGATACCAAAAAGTCATTAGATGCGATCATGCCAATCATCAAAAATCATCTCTGCTGCAGATTGCTGTGATGCACTCGGCTGTCGTAAGCCATTCTCGACGATCTGTCACAAGCTTCCTGCAGGACAGACCAGCGCAAAGCACACCGCAACTTGATTTCCAGAAGGCTGACCTACTTACTAAATGGCAAATATAAACGCAACAGGAAAAGCCAGATTAGAAGATCCTCTAGACATGTTTTCCCATTTATTTTTTAAAGTAACTGATTTTAATAATATTTTTATAATAATTACTTCTCTATTGTCTGTGGACCATAGTGCCAGCAGGGAGAACATGAGAGCCACTGCACAAGTGAAAATTTAGAATTAGCTGTCAACACTGAATGACAGACACAGAAAGAAGTAAGCAAAGAGGTCAGAGAGGGGAGGATATAAAATGGGATACATGCAACAGTACTTGCACTCATTTGAGAAAAATTGTTATGAAATGCCTATGGTCCCTCCTCTGTCTGAGGATGGACACGAGGCCACAGACACCAAAAGCGACAGAAACCATGATGACGACCAGGGATGCCCAGCAGGCAGCTTTCTGCCAGTAGTTTGCTATCTCATACCCAGTAAGAGCCTGCCTTCCCCTGTGAAGCCTCCAAGAGGGCTTTCCGAACATTCCTGCCAAAAAGCAGTCGAGGGATGCAGTCTAGAGATACAAGGAAGCGTGCTTCTGTACCAAAGACAGTCCCCTTTGACATATCATAGTATATAATCTTTTCCACTAACATTTTATAGCACATTTTCCAAAAACGTAACCTTAGTTTTCCTGGCAGTCATCTGTTCCACCGAATCCTGAAAGCAAAAGATGCTGGTAGGAGAGATTCCTTTCCCTTTGGGTTAAGTGTTGGAAGCAAAAGAGTTTATTTTCCAGTAAGGTTGCACAGGCAAGTAGGGAAGAGGGGACAAACTAGGCTTAGTGATCATTTAAAACCACAGTATATTACCATTAAATAATCCAGTCGCATTAAATTCAGGCTACTTTAAAAGAGCAATATTCCAATACCAGCCAGAAAAACAAAGGCTACAGCTGCTGGTTCCACAGTACGTTTTCTTTAGGTTTGCTTGCAACAAATACGATACAGAACTCGCAAGCACCTGACTGAAGACACCCGCAATGGTTAAGAGGCCTTACACTCTAATTACCTTGCTTTTGTTAGGCAGGTGAATTGCCCATAACATTCCTTCTGAAAGAAGGTTTTTCCCATCAGAATTTAATTTATAAACTCACTCCTGCCAGGCTGCGATAGCAGCTACTGTATAAACCTGAAAATGATGACTACTGAAATTCCATTCAAACCGTAGGAATCAATAGAAAGCAGACAAACCACCAAGATAAAGTTCCACCCAACTGCAAAGAGCAAGAACTGCAGGATACCTCACATTGTTTTACAGTGTCTACAGTCACCAGCCTGTGAAATAGAGACCGCGCAATCTCATTTCGGTTTGAAAACCTGACCTGTGCTCTCCACATGCTGCACCCACATAATCTGCCTGTTGGAAATGCCTCGGTGCCGAAGGCATTTCCAGGCAACAGAAGGAGACTCAAAAGACTAGCGATGGCAGTTTAGAATTTGCTGAGACTTACACTGCATTCGGTAAAAGCTTTTTATATGGTCTCCTTAGAGATCCTGATTCTGCTCACCTTGAAGCAGCAGCTCTACTGTAAGTCAATAACAAAGCAACCTGCATCGGTGTCGCCCTGGTTCATGCCACGTTACACATATAAACGTGTTGTTTCTATGGGCAGTAAAGAAATGCACAATTACAGCATTTCCCTCCGAGTCTGCTTAACTGAGCTAACACTGTCCGAAGGCAGATTCAGCACGCTGGGGTCTGATGTCAGCAGAAGTGTCATCGTAAAGAGCTCCGCATTGTATTTAAAGGTTTGCTTGTAAATGAAAAATGTTATCTATGACCAGGCTTCAACAAAAAGAACCCTGCTGCAACGTTTGCCGACTTTTTGCATTTCCTACTTACCATGCCTGCTGCAACTCCAGCTGCTTCACCACCTTCACTGCAGGAGGCTGCACCCGTACAGACACAGCTGCTTTGGTGCAGTGAGGCCACACAAGACCCAGTCCATCACGTAAGCCTTGGTGCAGCCCAGAGATCAGAATATGACAGAGGCTGTGAAGCAAGCGTGATGCAAGCCATGTATCGAGTATAGAGCTTCGCTTTTCAGCTCTTAAAGGGATTGCTGTAAACAGTTGTTACGTTCCTTCTCACTTATACTTCATGATAGACAAGCCAGGTGAGGATGTGAACATATTAGAATTGAAAAGCGCAAAACCTAAATATTCAAAAAGTGCCTTTCTTTGAACAAAACACAATGCACTTCAGTTGAAAAAAAGAAATCATCATTTGTCTAATACAAAAGAAATCCTTTGTCCCAATCACAGCCTACTCTGAAGGAATGACTTCCCCCCCCCCCCCCCAATCACCACAACGACCTACCTCACTAACTC
>NW_009260676.1:1351318-1370945 GCF_000687185.1 Egretta garzetta
GAGGCCAAATGGATGCAGTTCTATAATTCTGGAGAGTTTCACACAGTATGTGATGGTCTTATTTCACATAAATTACAAGACAACCCATTGTGGGTTTATCAGATTGTGAAGGAGCGTATGAGAGAAAGATTTCCATTGAGAATGGGTGATAGTCTAAGTCGCACAGAATTCAGTCTATAATATGCTAGAACAGTTATTGAAATGAAAGATCAGTGCATAAATTGCCTCAAGAATACTAGGAAATACTTAGTAACAATCTGTAAAACCAGCCTTCCTACTTTCAGATGCACCAAAAGAAGTCCCATGAATAAATACATTTGGTTCATTTGCTACATCCTTTACCTACTGCCCAACCTGTTTTGACTCAGAATTTACCCTCCCAAGGGTAAAAGCAATGCTGAGAAACTTAGCAAGAGTGCCACAAGACCATGCAGGTTCAGAAGCAATAGAAACATATTCCACTGAAGACCACTGCTGATACTCAATGGTATTATCCATTACAGAAACTCATCTGATATCAACCAAATTAGTTGTTCATCTTACTTTGTTAAAATTCAATACCAAAAAAGGCAAATTATGGAAAATAACAGAATGACCAAGCAACCAGTCAGAGTCCAGCAGAGGCAACTTTAATTTTAAGTCAACATTAATAAATTATTCATGTTTTAACAAATATTGATAAAAATGCATCTCGTGCTTGGGCAAAATGTATTTGAAACAATTTACATTTGACTCACCATACTGGCAGCGAGGACCCTGAAATCCCGCGGGACACTGGCACATCTGGGATCCTGCTTCAGAACATTTCCCTCCATTGAAGCAAGTGCCAACAGTGCACAGCGCTAGTATGCAAACAGAATGAAACAGGGGGGTTTTGTTAGTTTTGTGCCAAGGATACTCCAAGAATTGCCTCTTCCTAACATAGTCCTGCTATAACAGGAACTTCCAAATAAGAAATCTGGCTTTTTATTTACGCGGAAAGGTTAGACTGCAATAGAACTTGTTATCATGGGTATAGTTACCATGTTGATATGAAGAAATTTAACTTGAATAAAAATCAGACTAAGATAATGCAGTTTAACCTGAAGATGCTTCAGAGGCAGAAGACAGTTTCTCAGGACTCAAAGCACTACCTGAATCCAGAATGAAAGAAGAGATGAACTGCTAGAGAATAATTCAGCAATGATTAAGAAACACTGGTGTACTAAAAGATGTTATATATGTCCAAGGGAATCACAATACTACCCTTCCTCCAGTGCACAACGTTATTTATTTACAGTAAGTTAAATTCCACACACTTCAGCCAAACTTGCAAAGAGTATCAAATATAGAAGAATAATTCAAACACTTCCATGCCCTAAAGAATTCAAAGCAAGTCTGCACTGCTCTTTCAGGAAGAAAATAATTTTATATTGCCACTGGTGCTCAAGTACATTAAATTCCTGTACACCAAAGATTAAGATACAGATTGCAAACATATCTGACTTCTTGCAACAAAACAGGTGCACACTAAATATGTAGATTCAAGCTGAAACTACCAGGAATACCTCTCAGGCTTGTTTTTGTTTTTTAAATGCAAAAAGACAATCATAAAGGCAAGCTCTCTGAATGCAGCCCTCAAGTTGGTATGAAGATTAAAAAAATACATAGGAACAGATGCTAACTTTCATACAGAAAATACAATTACTGACAAAACAGTAAAAAAACCTAAACAGTGAATAAATTGCTATCTTCTACTCATGTCTTGTTAACAGTGGATAAGTGCTTCCTTATCATTTAAATTAAATTCCATCTTTGAGGAAAACATGCAATCATGATTAGAAATTACTGATAGGAAAAAGTTCTCATCAGGTGGAGAACCGTAGGGTGGAAACACAATTGCTTCAATGGCAACAGCAGCAGTGAAAAAGCCAAAGCCAGCCAGACGCCACAAGGAGTGCTACGGCCAAGAAACAAGTGCCTGACAGCAGATTTCTTTGCATAATTTGGGTAACAGCAATAAATTTGGTTGGCCTGTCAAAGCCAGGCTGGCACAAAAATGCTGCAACAAGTATAATCAGAAATTCAGTTTCCACTGTTTAGATTAAAATTAGAGATACTTGGTACTTATAGATATGACAGCTTTGGTATTTTTAAAAGTTTCTTTCCCCATCAATAGATTACCTCTTTATAACTGGAAATCCCACTTATAAATAGCAGGAAACAAAATCCATCTTTCTAGAAGTAAGCATCAGTAGGAAAGTAAGGCCTAAGGGTATCATCTCTCTTGGTTTGTCACTGCTTTGCCATCAACTTACAATGCAAACAGCCAGGTTCATCGTCACGTTGGACCCATCCAGGGCAGCACTTATAGACAGTCTGGCGCTCCATTCTGTACACCTGCTTGTAAATTGTGTAGTACCCAGACCTTTGAAGAGAACAAGTTTAAAAGAACAATCACAACTTCTATTCCACTTATTCACATCTTGTCAGTAACTAACTGTACTCGTACGTCATATTTATTATAGATTTTTTCAGCCCCTATCAGTACTTCTTGTTCTCAAATGAAGCAAATATAGCAAAATGCATCCTGATAAGATCCAGTAGCTCTAATATACTATGGCCACATATTCTCTGATGAATTTGTATTCAGGCTAGTCAAAGGTGAGTGATTTTGTTTTGCAGTCAATTTTGGTTTTAGCTGTTGGGGGAGCCAGATCTCCCATCAGTTCTCAGCATATGACAGAAATAGAAAGAAGTTCAATTTTTCAAAGTAGATGACTTGACAGCTGGACTTCACCTGAAACAGGATGAGACAGGAGCATTTTCTGATAATATAAAACTGTGATCTAAAGCCAGCCAAGAAGTTCATGACACACCCAAAACACAGAAAAGTCGCGTTTTCCACTCAGTAATAACAGACCTAAAGTAAAGTCTCAGCAGCACACAGTATCTCCATTACTAAGTAACATATTTCTGATTAAATAGTTTACAACTTCTCTCTTGCAAAAAAAATTATGAAGAGTTTGCACTATGTTCAGTAACAGAATTAATTTATAATGATAGATAATATATTACCTTCTCTCATAGCCCATACACCACCTCTTCCCTGGGCAACCTTGTTTCCACATCTTGACCATCCGACTAAAGGCTTGAACGCATGGCTGCTGGTGTCCTACCAGTGCCAACTCAAACACCGGACAGACATTTGGCCTTGAGGGAAAGACAAAATATACTGTATTATTTCTAGCACAAAATTTAGAAGTCTAGAGAAATATACATAACTTTACTCCATATATAAAGTTAATAAACAGATTTTTATATTCCTAACTAAAAATACAGTACTTCTATGACTTTTTTCCACCTTGAACTGATCAAGCAGATCTCTTGCAAAAATGCAGTATCCATAAACACCTGACAAATCATGATCCAATGATTTCAGAAGAGCAAACGGTCCACAGGTGTTAATGGCACCGAGATTTCATTAAGGTACCGGTTGCACAAGTCACGAGCACAAACACATCCCTGATGGCTTTTTTTTTTTTTTTTAACATGAAAGGGCCAGCTAGCAAAATGCGATTGTACTGTCTTCCCTGAAAATGAGAGCTAAATTTTTGCGGCAGGATTTGACTGACTACTTGGCAGACACTTTTTGCTGCCTCTGGATAACCCAGCCTACAGTAACCCTTTTGGAGGAGGCACTGCCTGACAAAGGATCGCACCTGGCAAGCTGAGGAGCAGATGATGGAGGCAAGGGAGCCCGAGAGGCTCTTCCTACATGGAGACCACTGAAGCCCCCCCCACCCCCAGGTCTTATACCTGCAACAGCCCCTGCTTCAGCTGACATGCCAAGGCAGGAATCGGACTCGGCAGCTATAGGCACCAACCTCCACAGCTCAAATCCTCAATACATACAGAATGAAAAGGCCTGCCTTAGAAAACGGTACATAAACTGAACAAGACATACAATGAAATTCAGGCTCCACAGAAGTCAATGGAACCTGTATTGTCGATTCAAGGGTTGATAAGAGTTACCTAAACCATTGCTGTGGAAAACGTGTATTCTGCAAGAGCCCCCCTGTGCCATCAGTCTCCTCGGAGAAGCACATGAAAACCGTAAGAGCAAGTATTGTTGTTCTCTGCTGATTATTCCCAAAATAACAAGACCAAAATAAAAGCGTTGCTTTGTAGGATTACATGTAATCTTCATCCTGCTACCTAGCCCTAGTTACAAAAATAAAAGGATTTCCAGAGGTATGGAGGGTCAAAAAAAGGTTACCTGTTGATGGTTGTGCAGAGATTCTGCCAACCTTATTCTGATTTCCTTACCCTGGTGTAAATTAGGAAATGCTGCATGCCAGAAAAAAAAAACAAAAAACTGTGTAAGACATGCAAAATCTAACTAAAGCCACAGGACAAGGAGAATATTGTGTTTCTTTTAAGGCAGGAGCCTACTGTAACAAAAAGGAAATTAATTCAGTGATTTTTTTTTCTTTAGTACTTTACAGATTGTTAACATAATAATTAAATCTTCAGTTCCCCAAGACAGCCTGCTCTAGCTGATGAGGCTTTGCAAACATAAGCCTCGATGACTAGAACACAGGGGGAAACAGGGACCTTGGTACACCCGCTCCGGTAAATGGTAAACAACATTCGGCAGGTGTGTCAGACTGGCTAGCAGACAAGTCCTTCCCCAAATTCCAGTTGGAGACCCCTCTTCAGGCTAGAGTAACCATGATGACTACCTACTCATGCACTCCTTTTCTCCGTCAATCGACAGAGGTATGAGTGTGAGCCTGTGCTAGAAAACAAATGGGGTTTTGCATTAATAAGATAGATAACTGTTGTAGCCCAACAGCTGCCTAGCAGTTAAACTTATCATTAGTTACACTGGATATTGTTAATATCCCATTCAGGATTTGCAGTGCTTTTTTATCTTAGAGGCCCAAAGTACTTTACAGCTCCCTATTATGTCTGAACACCACGCAAGGTAGTCTTTCTAATAAAAAAAAGGGACATCTTTCATCTGCAGGTCTTCAGGTAGTTTACAAACATCATTAAATCAAGCCTGTGCAGAACAGGAAAATACCATAAGCATGAGCGTTTTTACTACCAAGCTAAATACTTGGAAGAAACCCTGCCTGCCTAGATCAAAGCCACTCTACAATATTCCCAGTACTGGGCAGAAGACTCTTAGTGTTCTGCAGAGGCCAGTGGCCATGCAAAGCACATCCAGAATGGGAAATCCAGCCAGGTCTTCCAAAGGTACTGCAGCTCTCCAGCTGCAGGGAATACTTGGGACATCCACCTCGGCACAAAGCGGACCTTCGCCCAACCACCCCCTCAGGAATTCCAGGTAGCCTACGTAAAGGAAGTCAGAAAAAGAAAGTCTACAACTGAATGCTCTGGTTGTCTTATCTCATCACAGAAAAAAGTACACTTGTACTAGAAAACCTTATCTTGGCAGAAATTAGTTCCCTGAACTAGAATGCCGGTTTCTCCCAGGCTTTGGAGGAACTGCTCATCTCCATCATCCGCAACCCCACTTCTAGCATACATCCCTCCCACACTGCCACACGTTCTTCCTCCTCCACCACAGAGTCCATTTTCTACATTGCTCCTTATTTCCCCTTGCTTGAGCTTGCCCTAACTACAGCTACCAACACCACGAAGCAAGACAGAAGGCAGTAGCAGTGTAGTTTCAGATTGCCTTAAATTCCTCCAGAAGCCACCCTTCCTCCACATTCCCATCTCATCTCCATTACTTCCCACGTGTCCCAGCTACCCCTTCCTCTCAGATTACCTCACCATTTAACATATTTAGCTTAAGTTCACAGCAATTGTTCCCAAGCCATTCTTAGCGCAAAGTCTGCCGTTTGTTTCACATCCAAAGGAGGTCTTCGTATGCCCAAAATCTTGCCTGCTTTTTTTTTTTCCCCATTACGTCAGTTGGTCTAATAAAACCCTCGCCTTACTTAGCAACCATGCCTCACTTCACAGGCTTTTTAAAATGACTCTCCCTCTAGTGAATAGAACATCATGTACTGATAATTCATGCATATCTCCTTTTATTAGAATTGCCTAAAACTTTCCAGATAAAGGTACATTCGTATGCATCGCTCTTCCATAAATAAAAGAGAGAAGCTGACAATTGTTGTAATGACATACTGAGCCCATCCTATAAATTCATACTCATGTGATATTGCCATATTTCCAGGAATAGCTGTATTGGTTTCTATGATATAGCTAATAAGAACAAATGGCGCTCACAGAACAAAACAAGCCAGCAGCATAAAGTCATATGTTTATTAAGATTTATTCAAAGTAAGCCATTCCTCCTAAATGCCCTTGGGATAATTTAAAGGCAGATATCAAAACCTCTCCTACACTATAATTAAATTGCAGCAATTGCATAAAATGTAATCCTCTGCTGGCAAAGCTGGGACACAAACCATACCCTCTCCAACAATTAGCCATCTTCACAACTCCCCCACACGTAGTCAACATGCCAGTTTTTGGAGACCACTGAAGCCCCCCCCACCCCCAGGTCTTATACCTGCAACAGCCCCTGCTTCAGCTGACATGCCAAGGCAGGAATCGGACTCGGCAGCTATAGGCACCAACCTCCACAGCTCAAATCCTCAATACATACAGAATGAAAAGGCCTGCCTTAGAAAACGGTACATAAACTGAACAAGACATACAATGAAATTCAGGCTCCACAGAAGTCAATGGAACCTGTATTGTCGATTCAAGGGTAGATAAGATTTACCTAAACCATTGCTGTGGAAAACGTGTATTCTGCAAGAGCCCCCCTGTGCCATCAGTCTCCTCGGAGAAGCACATGAAAACCGTAAGAGCAAGTATTGTTGTTCTCTGCTGATTATTCCCAAAATAACAAGACCAAAATAAAAGCGTTGCTTTGTAGGATTACATGTAATCTTCATCCTGCTACCTAGCCCTAGTTACAAAAATAAAAGGATTTCCAGAGGTATGGAGGGTCAAAAAAAGGTTACCTGTTGATGGTTGTGCAGAGATTCTGCCAACCTTATTCTGATTTCCTTACCCTGGTGTAAATTAGGAAATGCTGCATGCCAGAAAAAAAAAACAAAAAACTGTGTAAGACATGCAAAATCTAACTAAAGCCACAGGACAAGGAGAATATTGTGTTTCTTTTAAGGCAGGAGCCTACTGTAACAAAAAGGAAATTAATTCAGTGATTTTTTTTTCTTTAGTACTTTACAGATTGTTAACATAATAATTAAATCTTCAGTTCCCCAAGACAGCCTGCTCTAGCTGATGAGGCTTTGCAAACATAAGCCTCGATGACTAGAACACAGGGGGAAACAGGGACCTTGGTACACCCGCTCCGGTAAATGGTAAACAACATTCGGCAGGTGTGTCAGACTGGCTAGCAGACAAGTCCTTCCCCAAATTCCAGTTGGAGACCCCTCTTCAGGCTAGAGTAACCATGATGACTACCTACTCATGCACTCCTTTTCTCCGTCAATCGACAGAGGTATGAGTGTGAGCCTGTGCTAGAAAACAAATGGGGTTTTGCATTAATAAGATAGATAACTGTTGTAGCCCAACAGCTGCCTAGCAGTTAAACTTATCATTAGTTACACTGGATATTGTTAATATCCCATTCAGGATTTGCAGTGCTTTTTTATCTTAGAGGCCCAAAGTACTTTACAGCTCCCTATTATGTCTGAACACCACGCAAGGTAGTCTTTCTAATAAAAAAAAGGGACATCTTTCATCTGCAGGTCTTCAGGTAGTTTACAAACATCATTAAATCAAGCCTGTGCAGAACAGGAAAATACCATAAGCATGAGCGTTTTTACTACCAAGCTAAATACTTGGAAGAAACCCTGCCTGCCTAGATCAAAGCCACTCTACAATATTCCCAGTACTGGGCAGAAGACTCTTAGTGTTCTGCAGAGGCCAGTGGCCATGCAAAGCACATCCAGAATGGGAAATCCAGCCAGGTCTTCCAAAGGTACTGCAGCTCTCCAGCTGCAGGGAATACTTGGGACATCCACCTCGGCACAAAGCGGACCTTCGCCCAACCACCCCCTCAGGAATTCCAGGTAGCCTACGTAAAGGAAGTCAGAAAAAGAAAGTCTACAACTGAATGCTCTGGTTGTCTTATCTCATCACAGAAAAAAGTACACTTGTACTAGAAAACCTTATCTTGGCAGAAATTAGTTCCCTGAACTAGAATGCCGGTTTCTCCCAGGCTTTGGAGGAACTGCTCATCTCCATCATCCGCAACCCCACTTCTAGCATACATCCCTCCCACACTGCCACACGTTCTTCCTCCTCCACCACAGAGTCCATTTTCTACATTGCTCCTTATTTCCCCTTGCTTGAGCTTGCCCTAACTACAGCTACCAACACCACGAAGCAAGACAGAAGGCAGTAGCAGTGTAGTTTCAGATTGCCTTAAATTCCTCCAGAAGCCACCCTTCCTCCACATTCCCATCTCATCTCCATTACTTCCCACGTGTCCCAGCTACCCCTTCCTCTCAGATTACCTCACCATTTAACATATTTAGCTTAAGTTCACAGCAATTGTTCCCAAGCCATTCTTAGCGCAAAGTCTGCCGTTTGTTTCACATCCAAAGGAGGTCTTCGTATGCCCAAAATCTTGCCTGCTTTTTTTTTTTCCCCATTACGTCAGTTGGTCTAATAAAACCCTCGCCTTACTTAGCAACCATGCCTCACTTCACAGGCTTTTTAAAATGACTCTCCCTCTAGTGAATAGAACATCATGTACTGATAATTCATGCATATCTCCTTTTATTAGAATTGCCTAAAACTTTCCAGATAAAGGTACATTCGTATGCATCGCTCTTCCATAAATAAAAGAGAGAAGCTGACAATTGTTGTAATGACATACTGAGCCCATCCTATAAATTCATACTCATGTGATATTGCCATATTTCCAGGAATAGCTGTATTGGTTTCTATGATATAGCTAATAAGAACAAATGGCGCTCACAGAACAAAACAAGCCAGCAGCATAAAGTCATATGTTTATTAAGATTTATTCAAAGTAAGCCATTCCTCCTAGATGCCCTTGGGATAATTTAAAGGCAGATATCAAAACCTCTCCTACACTATAATTAAATTGCAGCAATTGCATAAAATGTAATCCTCTGCTGGCAAAGCTGGGACACAAACCATACCCTCTCCAACAATTAGCCATCTTCACAACTCCCCCACACGTAGTCAACATGCCAGTTTTTAAGCCATCGGACTCATTGCTTTGACACATTACTTACAAATTTAAGAACAGTTCCTTGAACAAGACCAAAACTCTTGAAAATACAGTTTTGTATTATGGCATTCTATTAATTAGATGCCATCTAAGATAAACCTGAAACCTCAAGCAGATGCAACGATATATTCAGAGAAGGAGAACTCCATTTTCCACTCCCATGCCCTTCGCATTCAGAAAATATTTCTTAATGGGAATTTAAGTGTTAAAACAAGCAAAACAACACAAATGTATACTATGTTCTGTGAGCTGATTGATACCCCAGTCCTTTAAAACCTTTTTATACTGAAGGTCTCTGTTAGCCAAGACTAACACGAAGGCTATTATTAGCTTGTCAGTCTGACTCGGGCAAGACAGAAAGCTCTCTTTTAATATTTGCATTAGGAGACTGCCCTTTAAACAAAGACACCCTACACTCTTCCAGCTCAAGACTTAAGATTCTAATGAACAGATAATTAGACCAACATGAAGTGAGAGCAGCCTTGGCTAATCATATGGCTGTGATGCCTGTGAACCACAGCACAACAGGAAAAGTTCAGAGAAAATTAAAAGCATCTCCAGGTGGGATATAATTCATTTTTGTGCTTGGAATTTAAAAAGGAATACATATCTTCACACAAAAAATACAGTCAAAAAAGTACCCATGGAAGGCTATTAAATACCAAGATGGCAAACCTGGCTCAGGATGTCCCTGAGCCTCAAGTTACCGAGGCTGAGGCAGTTATTCAGGCAAAGTCTCACTGCACGCTCACCCTTCCCAAAAGATGGGGGTCCACAAGACTCTGGTCTCACCCACCCAGCATTTCACAGCATTTGGGCATACAGGCAGCATCCCTGAAGTCTTCAGTGAGGCACTGGGGATTGTGGTCATTCATCCTGAGCTACAATTCTACATCTTCCACCTCAAGCCATCATCACCACCAGTATCACCTCAACCGAGCTCTCCTGAGAAGGGATTGGAGCCTTCCCACAACTTGTGGCAGAGAATAGATGGTAGAAACGGCAGGTCTACAATCTCCCAAGTGATGTTCTCTGCAGTTTTATCCTTGCCCATGATTCTGCAAAGGATATCAGTGCAGCTACCTCTTTTATACACACTCACCCAAGCATAAATAATTTTATATAGCAATAGGTAGACTCTTATGATGGAGTGCTCGTGACTTTCAGACAAAGGAAAAGAGAGTTACAGGTACGGGCCATCTGCTCGTGAGTGCAGGGAGGCAGCTGCTGGCACGTGTGGTCCAAAAGGGGCAAACAGAGGCGAGGAGAAGGGAAGACAACTGAACACACAAGAGCTAGAAAGGGAAGAGCTCCACCATTTCAAAAGGTGCATCATATCACTGTGATAGGGATATTTTTGTATTCTGCCTCACATGATCCTAACACCTGGCTCTTTGAATGGCAATTAAAAGTAAATCTCTCATTCTATCAATCCACTTTTTTTTCCAGCTCAAATCAAGAAGCTAAAGGTAGGTAGATTTAATGGTAGTGAGAGCGCAAACACACATCAAGATATCCCTAAAGGTTTCTTTCAGCAGCACAAACTTTAAATCAAAACATTAATGAATACGAAGCAAAGAATGATTTGGCTGCCTGATTTTAGGTCTTTCCACAGAGACTAAGTGAATGACACCACCTTCTACACTAAGCCAGAAGGCTGTTAACATCTTCCTAAAAATGAGATGATGTAGCCTGCATTGCCTCAGCTCAAGAATTCGCAGCCTGAACACTATTGATCTTCCCATGAAAGAGTCAATAGACGAAACCTGTTGTAAGAAGCGACCTGGTGGAATTCTGTATTTTCAACACACTAATTGGTTGGTGCTCCTTCCTTTCATGCCGTTATTAAAAGTTTAGAAAAGATTAGTCTATATGCTTTTCCAGATTTAGTCTGAGAAGATCAAATGAGAGCTTTCCTTAAGGAAAGAAAGATTATAGTCAGGGCTAAATTCTCCTCTGCTGTGAGGACAATAGTGGTTTTGCTCTAGAGAAACTCTCATGTTGATCAGAACATGGTTGTACGCTGCTACAAGGCTTTGGCTGGAAACTTCTCAGGCTAGAAAATTGTCTGAATCTCCTCACACCTCCAACCACCCAAGCAAACCGTCCCCAGCTTCTTATAAAAGAGACCTCCAGAAAGGCAGGCTGGCACCATGCAGCAACACACCGCGCTGTAGAGGAGAAGAGGTCAGCAACATGATGTTGTTATGCAAACAGGATGTTGATTAAAAGTTTGCTATAAATATCATCTCAAGTGGAAAGGAGAGAAAGCAAGTTTCATCTGAACACAGAAAAATAGTCAAATTAGGAAACAGTCCACAGAAACAAAACATTCAGAGAACAAATTACATATATTTATTTATATATAAACAAAATTATAGATAAATTTTGTCTTGATACGTATTGCCTAACAGCAACAATTGATGAAGACTGAAATGACAGAAAAGGCTTTTCTTCCTTTTTAAACTGCCAAGCTCCCCTTTTTACCCTTAATCTATTTTAAGGCTCATTTCCCCACATTTCCCAGATAAAATTAATCAGCACTACCAGAGACAATTAGGACATCCTGCTCCCTTGACCACTAATCAATCCCTGCTCTCTACTGATCCCGTATCAATACTTGTGATGTTTATATGCCCTCTGGGATATGGATTGTAAGCACCAAGCTCATTTAGATTAGGTCTCATTATCACTACTGTTCTCTGGATCGGTGGATGAAGGTCCACCACAGAAGACTCTCCTAACCCCACAGGTTACTAATGCACTGTTGTGTCTTATTCGCATCCTCTCTCTGATTAGATGGAACAGCTAAATAACATGAGAGTTCTCTCAGCCTTTGTGCACTGCATCTAAATTAAGAGCAAATCAATATGAGATGATTAATTACACACTCAGCTATTATAACAACAATAAGATTTTTAGTTCCTACTGCTATCAAAGTGCAGCATCTGTCGTTTAGCTTCTATTTAACTATCCTCCTCCCTCCCCCAAGACGGAATAATCTATTTTGGTTAGTAAAAAAGCATTAAGACCAACTTGCACATCTAGATCATTTAACTAGGATTTGCCAAGTCACCTTTTTTTGCATTTTAAATCAAGGTGTGTTTTCATATGTTTTGGTTTTTTGGTTTTTTTTTTTTTTTTTTAGTGTCACAGAGCCTCAGCCCCCAGTAACATCCAGTTTTACAGCTTCTTCTACTGGCTGACCTCTGCAGGCACTAAGTGGCTTCTGCAGGATCAGGTAAGGCATCAAGTACAGACCCACAGGATGGCAAATACAGTATCACCACTTTAGCACAGAACTCTAATAACCTCCAAATACCTGCCCTCATTCACATTCTGGGAAGTGCGCATATTACTTTTATCTACTGTATCCAAAACAGTGGATTATCCCAGAATATGGCTACTTTGGCATGAGCCTTACTGCAAACAAAGAAAATTCACTACCAAAATAATAGTACAATAATTGCAGAGACTACCTGGTATTACCATCCTCCTAAATTCATTACGTTCTTTATTGTTAGATGCCTTCTGCAGACCTCCACCGATTTCTACGCTGGGGTTATTTTTAAACAAGTGACTTAAAGAACTGCATCCAGGAGAGCATCAGCATTGCCGCCAGCGACCAGACCTGCCAAACCTCACACAGCACCCACAAACCCTTCCCAGCACACAGACTTCTTGACAGACAATTTAAGGACCTTTGTCCCAAGGGTCCAACTCTAATGAAATTAGAAAACCACACGGGAGGTCACATATGAGGAGGCTAAGAAATAGTTCACATGTACTCATTTTTAAGAGAAAGCAAAGAATTGTCCAGAGTTAAGACAAAACAGAGGGTTAAAAAAGTGTAAAATTGTAAGAGGAAAGCATCAGGCAGCAGCAGTCAGCTCTAGATGACATTTCACGTTAACTACACCCATCTCAATCATCATTCCACTGCAGAACAGCAAATAACAAAAGCCACGCCAGTAAATCTCCTAGGTACACACACCTGAGCTTCTTTGGGCAAGAAGGCACATGAGGACCTGATGCTAAAATATTAAAATAAAAATCACTGAAAAGCGTCATAAGGAGAAAAAGCTCATTTTGCTTTACAGCAAGTGCCACATTGCTATGTTGACAGTGAAACTCGTTAGAAGGCAGTGAAATCCTCAGATTCAGTCTGGCAACCAGTATCTAGGAATTGTTCACTGCTTTTGTGGTGGATGTCAGATTTTAACAGCTTAGAGCCAAAACCTCTTTTCTTGTAAACTTACTTTTGAAGTAACATGCAATATATTCAAGAAAAGTCCCTACATGCCAACGTTTTAAGTGTTAAAATACACCAAGTAAAATATAAATGCCTTGGTTGATACCACTGATGCAAATGCCCATTTGATTTTTTTTATAAAAAACATCAAGCAATTTTGGTAGAGCTAAATAGCCACTGATGCAAATGCCCATTTGATTTTTTTTTTTATAAAAAAAACATCAAGCAATTTTGGTAGAGCTAAATATTTTATGAATTCTAGCCACAAAAAAACATGGCAAATGACAAGCATGCATTAGTGGATTAGTGTTCAACAGTGCTTAATTTGGGGGGGGGAAGCCTCACCAAACATTTGTATCTTTCAGATTAGAAACTTATACTGAGGTTCTAAATAACCCACAAATTCCTGGTGTTATTTTTACAGAGGGGGGGGGGGGGAAAGATGGACAGTCCTTGCTGCACAGAGAATACAATTGTAAGAGGTAAGTTCATGCAATTGTAACTTTTTACCATTGATGATGCACCCGTCAGGCAGGGAGAGCGCCAGCAATTACAAGTAAAAGGATAACCACTGAAGAGTACTGTAAGGGTTGGGGTGTACAGAAACTCATTTCCTAGGCAGAAATATTCTCACCTGAAAAGACTAGACCCAAAATACGTCAGTGTTTCGTAATTTGAGATTTTGTTTTTATAATAAAACAATACGAAACACCTTAAAAAGCCTCCTTCTCAGGCATAGCTTGAAAAAGTATGATATATTTTCAATATTGAATTAATTTGTGTACATAAAAACAGTCTGGCCATGGTGTTCTCTACTAAGCAACAATGTGAACCCAGTTCTGCTCTGATTTACAGAGGGAAGGCAGTACGGTGTTTCTACTAAAGAAAACAGAAAAAGAACATTAGCCTCTGACTTCAATAACATTCCTCTTCTCACACACATGAGATCAAATATTCATCCATAGGTCAAAGGCACTGCGAGAAATACATCTGAACATACAGCTCAGCTTGCATACGTGTTCTATCAGAAAGGATACATCTGCTTACGCAAAAATCTCAAGTTTACCTCCGGAACAATTAATGACTAGTTTTAAATCAAGACCAGCATGGAATCCAGAGTATAAAACCAAGACTACATATGCTCAGTACGCAATTTTAAAATGCTTTGATTTAGCAGTAATGAAAGGAAATTTCTTTCTCCTCAGAAATAAATTAAAAGCAATAGATTTTACAGAGAACGTAAGCAGTAACAGGCTCGAATTTCAGAAGGAGGAAATCTATTAACAGTGTTCAAAGAGAGAAGGTATTTAATTGGTGAATTATACAAGTCTGCAATATGGCCTGTTAACTCCCTGAGAGCCAATGTGGTGCTTCCATCAAAGGAGGTTCTGCTGACGAGTCATCCAAAGACCAGGTTTTACATCACCAGACAATCTTACCCTTCCTCACCAGAAGGTTTCTCCAAGTTTATTAAAAATATCCCGTGTTCCCTGCCATATCTAGACCACGGCATGCCTAGAACTCTGATAAATAAGCAGTACTGGATAGAGACAATGCAGAAGAAAGAAGTCAAAGCAAAAAGCAGGCAGTTTTTCTAGAAATACTGCAAACACACACGACGTGCACATAATAAACGTATGCATAAGTAACTAAACTGTATCAACATTTCATAACACAGCACAATGAAACCTAAAGAAACACTGACAAGTTCTCCCCTCTTAAGTCACTCTTCAAAAATGCATCTTAAGAAGCCAAATACTATTAAAAGTGAAAGCAAACAGGGGGTTACCTACCTTAAATGCACAGATTTAACACTCATACAGTATATATAAGCTATTGTGATTATGGGTGGCACATTTCTAAACCTCTGGTGGGTACCTTATGTGAGGTCTCCGATATGAAAACAGATATTTGTAAAACTGGAAAAACGAGATCAAGTTCATCTTTGATAAGCACAGCAACTTCAGGCTATCACATTTTATGACCATGTATTTTCATAGTCTTATGGCTATTTCAGAGTTTAGGAGGAAGTCTTGATCTCATTTTTCTCCCAAAGAGCAGGAAAGTGTCATAAGTCAAGAAGACAACTATAGCACGATGACCCTCATTCATTGTCTGTAAGTCCCCTGCCAATGACTACACCGGGGAGAAGAAAAGCACCCTTTACCATCTGTTTAAAGACTAAATTAATTTTTAATTTTCTTCTAGAAACTCTGAAACAGAGGCTTGAACTGCAAACTCTTGAAGAAATGTGATTTTGTGTTATAATGCTGACCAGCATGAGCTCTATCTGGTGGCAAGATACTGTAATGCACAGGCTAGAACGTCTATTTTTTTCAGCGTTATGTTCATATTCACAAAGATGAGAAACATTTCAGTCTTCAACATTTATTCTTCCTTCCTAGCAACAACAACTGGTTCTATGCCAAAGCATTTAAACTATGCTTACCAAAATCACATTATCCAAACCTCCTCAAAGGCTGGAGGTAGTTCCCATTCAAGAACACCGAAGGTTTACTGTGACCTTACAGATTCAAGGCAGACAGGACGGGGAAGAAGTACTTGAGGTTTCAGCAGAAAAAAAAATTTTTAGGTAAAATTCAGTAGCCTAAATCAGAATTTGGCAGTGACTCTGGGTGGCTAACATCCCTTCAACCAAGGCTTAAAACAGAGTTGATAAGAAAGACTTAACTTAATCTAACTTCATGTAAGGTTCAAATTTAAATACACCACAGTGGCAAATTAAGTCCTTCTTTTCACAAGAAAACCTGCAATATTTTTTAACTATCAAATCTGTGAAGATACGATATCCATTTGGAGAAATGGAAGGAGCTTCTACTACATTATTCATTTCAGCTCCAAAAACTAAACATACCTCAAGCCTTTATTTAATGCTAGGAATACAAACTTTTCTCACACCTGCAAATTGGCATCACTGGAGGTGAAAACACAGTGTATTGGCTAAACAGCCAATGTACAGAGACAATTTCTCACCAAGAAACGATTATACAACCTACTTTTCACATCATTTGGACAGTATTATAACAAAAATCCAGGCTCCAAGTTTAAGCTGTATCACCACATACTTTACAGAAGCTTTTTTTTTTTTTGGTGTTACTTTGTTTTCTGCGCTGCCTTCCAACATATTCAAAAAGACATGCAATTTGTTCCACTGCAGCAATCAAAATTCAGATGCATCTCCTCATACCAAAATGCTTTGTACACCAGTAGTTTATTTTTAAATACATTCCAGTCCTCAAAAAAAAAAAGAAAAAAATTACTTCACCTTTTTAATTACACCTACTTGCCTAAAGTTTTTCATTTGTATTAATTTGAAATATTGTCCACAACCACCCCTGTCTGCAGTGAGACACGGTGCAACACTAGTCCTGTATCTCGGTAACCAAATCACCGATACAGTTAAAGGAACAAATTTGCTTGAGTGTTGCAAATGTAGATACCATCTGAATGCTAGATTTTGCTTTTGGGAATATGATTTATCTGGAGGAACGCAAGCCTACAGTGCCCCATAGAATTGAAGAAGCTGGAAAACAGTTACTCAGCCAGGAATCCAGCTCTAAATCCAGGTGTTCCTTGGAACGTGACCAAATTTACTTGCTTATGGATAGAGTAAAAATATGCAGCTGCAACATTCGAGCAGTCAAAAAAACCTCAAGAATATAGTTTCATTGCAAGATTGCGACTGGATCCTCTAAAACCAAATCAGACCCTTTAGATGTCATCCTGGACCTGGAAAACCACAGAGCAAGTCAATGGGCTTAATGTCAGCAGGGACAAAGTTTCTCTCCTGACTTTTTCAAAGGAGTCCTTACTCATGTGTCACTGGAAGAGAAGAATCCATGCTTGAGCCATGTCTCGGTCCTAACTATGAAAGGTAATATTTATTGCACAAATGGGATTCCTAGCACATACCTCACAACCGCCCCTGCCTTTTGCTCCCTCCTATAGAGCTAGCTACGCGCAAACATCTGTACTTCTAAGACTTGTAGTGGAGTGTGTGTCTAGGAGAAGATTTACCACTTCTAAGCACAACTCAAGCCCTCTACTCTTAGTTCTTATTTCTACCAGTTGTTATTTCTACCCCCAGCCTTCTGTGAAGCGTGATCCTGAAAGTAAACTCAATGCCAGATAACTACACATTACACTTATAATGTCATTAAATACCCCATTTTTGAACTACAGAGCTGCTAAAAATGTGCTTTTTTTATGATGAGAGACAGTCATTTCCTAATTTCAAGGCCTAAATACCACACTTGTCAGTGAAAACTGCGTATTTGTTCTCTGGTCGTTCCAGCGTTCTCTAAAGTTCTAATACAAGATCATCAAGGGCTAATTATCTGGAAACGTAGTTGATGGAAATAGCTAGTCATCCTATAATCTGTTCTACATTAAATCTCCTCAGGGGGCTTGGAAGCAGAATACCAACATCCACACAGATCCCTTGCATTTTTAGCTAGCAGCAAACACTCAAGTTAGCAGCAGAACGAACACAATTACGGAGAATACCCTGTATATCCTCAGCCAGAGAAGATCTCAATCAAAACAACAACAGCAAACGCTAAAGAAGGAAGCAGGCAGCATGGCATATTCCAAGGGATACATTTGCTGTTCCTATCCCATCGACTGCAGATGACCGATGTCAAAAGAACAGAACAGAATTACTAAACCAAGGCGATTCATGAAAAGCATCTTTTGGGGCATTTCCCTGTTTCTTGGTGAAGGCTGCTAGGCTTACTCCTAAGGAGTAACGACCTCTTGTATTTCTGTTTACATCAGAGGTGAAGCCCTTAAATAGCATAAAGTAAGTTTAGAGTAATACTTATGCTTGCCCTAGCTAAAGAAAAGCAATAAGAATTACAGTAATTGCAGGAATATGCCTCTTGGGAAAAGCACCCAAGGCTCTGCCACAGGTATGGGGGTTTGGGTGGGGTTTTTTTGATTGCTGCTGGCTATCAGCGCACTGCTGCACCCCATGACTCCAGCCCAACAGTAATATTCTCATATAGTTTCGTTTCCAGAAAGGGATGGTTCCTATATTCTTTCAGTGATGCTATCTTTAAAAAGGTAAAAGCAAACAAAAACTGCTTGGAGGCAATTTGCAGTTACCACCACCTCCAGCTTCAAAAGTGCAGAATCATAGTTATTACCGATCCGTCAAATGCAGAGATTAATGCAGGCCAACAGCATTCTTCCTCAAAGTAGAGTAATTGCTTATAAAGACAGCAAGAAACGTGCCCGAAACACAGAGCACTTTTAAAAAAAGGAAAATGCTTTACCAGAAAATGAACTTGACTTCTCTAAACATTGCAATGGATATTTAGCACTCTAGCAAAACGGAGTAATACAAACCACCTTCAAAGCACTTCTAGTAAATACATAAATACATATCTACATGCTATCATGCAGGAAACCAGTGAGCAACAGGCTTAGAAATTTCAATTTTGTGATGGAAGAAATAACTAAATTGAAACCAAATACAAGATAAATTAATTATAAATGGGTACGATGAAGTTGATTAAGTCAAAAAAAATAGGAGGAGCAAAGAAGTTAGAAATTAGGGCATGCAGAGACACCAGAGAAGGCTGTTGTCAGGTTGCTGGGGGGGGGTGGGCAGGGATTCCTTAAAAAAACAAGGGGGAGCTTTGCAAAGAAAGAGGTGCCCAACACAAAGCAGGGAGCAGTTTCCAGAAATTTTATTTTCTACTTGGACGAGCAAAAACTTTAACCGGAAGATTTTGTGCATGCCGTCAGCCATTCTACTTTAGAATTTGACCAGAAAACTGCCTCTTGACAAAAACCCTCACCTTGGATGCACAACAAAGGCCATTTGCTGCTCACGCCGGGCCAGACACCTCACGGAAAGTTCCTTCTGCGTGAGCACCAGCTCGTACACACCGGGACCCAACCCCTTGGAGGCTGCCTACCTTCTGCGTGACCACCAGCCCCTACACGCCGGGACCCAACCCCTTGGAGGCTGCCCAGGGGCTGCGCATCGGTGCCTCCCCCCTCTGCCTGCCCGCGGGCCCTACTCCTCCTCACTGGATTGACACTTTATTGCTCCGATTTTTTTGATTTTTTTTTTTTTTTTT
>NW_009260676.1:1371693-1399207 GCF_000687185.1 Egretta garzetta
AGCGCTTCCCCGGGGCGGGGACCTCCCTCTCCTGCCGGCCGTCCCCGTCCTGACCGCCTCGCCTCGCCTCCCCTGCAGCGCCTCTTCGGTCCCCCTCCTTTAAAGGCACTTTCCTCCTGGTCCAAATTCCTGCCGGGTCCCAGGCAGAGAGGTGGCGATAGGGCGGGATTTGTCCTCCCTGGGTAATCCATGAAGGTCCGTGCAGCCGCGCGTTCGTGAGGGTTACCAGCTCTCGGAGGAGAGCCGAGCACCCCCTGCTACGCCCCTTCTGCTCCAGCATGCCCAGCCGCTTCTGCTTTACTGTGAGAGATGCATCCTGCCTTGCCTTTTTTCCTCTGGTCCTTCTTTGTTCTGTGCGTGACGTCCATTGCAATCACATCTGAGCACTTCAAAGAGGCGACCATGAAAATGAATGCATTTAACATCACGAGGGAGGGATAACGCTGCTACTGCTGAGAGTTAGTGATGGCAAGAATGTCAGGCTGGGAACCAAGGAGTGGTTTCTTGAATCCCAGAGTCGCACTCTACCCCCTAGGCCATCCATCCTCTCTTCCTTATGAGCTCTCCAGACCTTCACTGCTCTCAGAAGGCAACTCCTTCCCCTTTACTGGCAAGAGAAGGGAGACCAACTGACCTGGAAAGGGAACTGTGCAGAGTAGCAAATAAAAAATGGGAAAAACACACCTTAAGCATGTTATGATTTCATGTAGGACTCGGGGCCCGTTACACCGTGATTTTCCTACCTCTGGAGACCCGTGACCAACCCACCGCTGGGCTGTGAATGAGCAGATGGGCCCTGAGCCGACCGGTGCTAAAGACGACTGCGATTTCCTTCCGCTCCAGCGGAACGGGCTTGGTCTCAAGTTGCTCCAAATTAGCTCCTATATAAATTTGTGAGAGAGAGAACTGCACGGGTACACGAACATCCTCACGGGTTAGGGGTCAGCCTCGCTTTTACAGTGCATTAATTTGCCTTCCTTTAAGTAACAAGATACACCGGCTTCTCCTTTACGCACACTTTGCGAGCACAGCTTCCTGTATGGTTTTTATTTTTCAAGGCCTTCGCCAGAGTAGGTAAACATTTACCGATCGTAACAAGCAAGCTGTTTTGATATTGTTCATTACTTTAAAGCTTGCATTGACATGATCCCCTTGAGATTTCACCAAGTGATTTCTTTTTCATGGTAAAGAAAACATATGGCCGTTATCTGACCTTCGAGCAGGTTAATCGTGCCCTGAAATTTCCATTGAATGGCTAAGCCTTTCTTGCATCTGGAGGAGTTTTAACTCTGCAGGACCTCGTGTTGAGCTAATCTCATTACCTCCTGCAGAGCCCATAGTTTTCTAATAATTTTATTTCTTAAAGCCCGGAAGATCTTTCTTCATAAAATAATAGACCTTCATTACGTCAAGGCTGAGTGTTAATTACGTCCTAGGATGTCATCCCAACCTGGATTATTTTCAGGACCACATCATGGCAAAATAGCAAAGGATCTTACTGCTCAGCTGTTTTTCCCAGAGGAGGTAAATTAGTCTTTCAATAATATTTTAATTATTCCAACTTAAGGAACTCAAAATAAAATAAACCGTTCAACTTTATTTTTCAAACCTGTATGTGATCATTACAAATTATACAGAACATTTGTTACATCCAGTTATTAAGAATAATGGAACAGCAACATGCAAATCGGGAGGTGCTGAAGTTCAGAGGGTCTTACTGGGTGAACACCACTTAATAGATGAGACCTTTGCCTGGGGGCCACACACAAAATCCATCTGCAGCTGAATTTGGAAGATGGAGCAGTGTAAAATCTCCCTGCGATCTGTACAGGAAGTCCTGCAGGGCTCGCTTTGGCGACTATGACACTGACGTTCTCCTGAACGGAGATGTAAACCCAGCCTGTGCAACGTGCCCTTCTTACAAATATTATCTAATGTTTTATCCTCAGCTGTGTTTTAATTGAGAATATCCTGCAAAGCTGTTGACTTTAATGGGACGATTCACATGAGTAAGAGTTGCAGGGAACCAGCATTGGTGAAAGCAGTTTCAAAACCCTACTGGGATAATTGATCCGACTGTGCCCAAGTCAGTTAAATCTTCAGACCTGACACAGATAACACAGAGGTAAAAGCAGACTCATTTATTCTAGTTCTTACAGTGGTAACAGTGGGCTATGTCAGGAAAAAAGGGCAGTGGATACAGCATTAGTGACTTCTTTACGTTCCACATCCCTGCCATGACCAACTAGACACATGCCTACGGTCATGAAACTTATTTGCTATATAATTGTGCGTCTTTGATCTTGACACCTACAAACCCCATCATGGCCACCACCAAACCAAGCACTGAACACGTTGACAAAAGAGTTCCCTACCTGACAGGTGAAAGGAGTAAATTAAATTGCATCTGGCTCCGCTAAACCAGCTTTTGAACTGAGCAGCTAAGGTAGCGCTTCCCCTCGGTGGCTTTGTGCAGGTGAGCTATGATCTAACTCAATCGTATAGAATACAAATGGTCAGAAAAAAGCAGCTCATGCCCTCCATGTAGTACTGAAGGACTTTCTGTGGGATGGGAAATACGTAATTTTCATTATTCTCTCCTCTTGTTAATTAGAAAATTGTTCTGACAGATTCCAGTACAATCCAAATCCAGCACATTGTTTACAAGGGCGTCCAGATGATGAATTCTGTTCTCTCTCATGAAGTCCCGTCCTCATTTTAAAGCATATTTTCCTCCCCATTAACATTTTAGTTTTAATTTATGATTTTGTCCTCCTACAAAGATGTCATGGAAGTTACTGTGTATCCCCAAGCATGAATGAGTGTGCCCACAACTTTGAGTCAGTAACACACCACCCTTTTCTATTTTCATTTTTCTGTCTAATCCTCAATATCTCCATTTCCAGTCTTTTTAAATCGTAGCTAGTTACAGGATTTAACATTCCCTTCTGATAGAAAGAATTTTTCGTGCAGAGATTGTAATTAGGAAGGCTGTGCTGTGTTCTGTTATTAGCAGGAATTGTGATTTTTGGAGTGGTGGGTTAATTGCTAATAACCATATGCAATGCTTCTCTCAAGATGTTTCCCATTACAGTAATTAACTTAGCAGCTGGGGTAACAGACATTTACCATTTGTCTTCACAGTATCCCTGATTTAGGATTGTTCCAAAAACCTATTTGGACTTTGTTTGTTCAATTCCCAGGTGTAAGATGAAAAAGAGGGGATGCTGAGAAAGGGAGATTTGGAAAGAACAAGTTGCAGGGATAGTACCTGTTTTCAGATGTGAACCATCTATCAGCACATCCCCAGGAATTCTGAATTTTTCTTCACTAATCTTAGTCTCTGACCATCATTTTCAGCAGAGCCAACTGGATGGAGAGCATGGCAGACCAGCCTGAAGCAGAGAATGTTTTTAAGATATTATTGATTTCTCTGTTGCTCAAATTAATCTGATTAATCTTTAGCCTTCTTGAGGATACATTAATCAAAAAATGTAGTATTTATTATTGCCTACTCATGTCCTTAACTTCAAAATCCCTATGGTTTGTGATTTTTTTTTTTTCCTTCGTGTTTCGCAGTCAACTATGCAGATATAAACATTTTTAGGTAATTGCTTCCTTTCTATGTTGTCTCACTGGAGTTCCTTCTTCCACAATAAGCAGTAAGAACTACGCTGGAATTACAGTAATATTTTTAAGTACGTGGCTAACGTGGCATTTAAGAAGAAAATAAAGTTGGTCTGTGAAGCCAGACCACATGACAGCCCAACAGCAGTTCTGTTGATCTAATTCCTCAACAAAGTATGTTGAAAGGATTAATTTTGCTTACAAGATAGTTTTAAAGACTTTTAGGAGCAGGATGCTAGATTTATCCCTTGTTTAAGTTCGTTCTGGGCAAACAGAGTAAATTCTGTATGATACTGTGTTAGAGAAGGTTTATTAATACCCTTGAAGATTCAAAGCAGTACACCAAGGCCGTTGGAAGCTTCCTCTATTGCAATGAATTGGCATTGCTCCATTACAATGAATGGGGGAACGCCAATTTGGAGTAACTGAGGACCTAGCCTGCGTTGTTAATCATAATTATGGACTTACTTCAGGAGGTACATTTTCTAAAGCAGTCGGGTAAGACAAGAAAATTAAGTTCAAATTATTTTCTTCTACGGAAAGTAAAAGTAGTACATAAATAAATACTTGGTGTTGCACTAGATCTTTAAAACGTATAATAGCTTTCTGGCACTGCATCATTCCCCGATATTTTTTCCTACAGCACATAATAGTAAGTTTCTGATAATAGTGCTCACAGACAGCTTTGATTATAACCACTTGCCAGGGAATGGATAACTAGGAAAATAACACCATATTCAACTGTAAAAAATGCTGCCTGAAATACATTAATACAGTGATAATTTGTGCTAATAGAAGCCTCCGAACCCCGTCCATTAGCTCGGAATTGAAATTCCTGCTTCATTTCTATCTTTCTGAGCATATCTGCCCTCTGACCCTTCTTCCATTACTTGGTAGCAACACAGCCATCCGCAGACATTAGCTGCCACAAAGGGCCAAACCCCTGCACGAAGCGTAATGAGAAACTCGCTGTGTTTGAGCAACCCTGGCTGGGACTGGAAACTGGGACCCCAGTGGTGGCTGTGCCTGCAGCGGGCATTGCTTCGCAAGTGCCAGTACAGGCAATGATGAGAGGCAGGGCACGTGTGGTTCAATAGGTTTGCTTGCGTGGGAATTTACTGCCAGCATCCTACTCATTCCCCAGCCACTTCCACCCTACCAACCCAACAGTCACCAGCTACGCTCTCCCATTTGCCCAGCGTAACAGAAACTTAGGTTTTCATTGATGTTGGGTGTTCATTCAGAGGAGCGGGCAGGAGGGGTTGGAAGGGAGGGAAAATAAAAAGGGCCTGAACAATTTGACCCCATAGCAGTCTCTCTAAAAGGGAAAAAATGTTCAAATAAAGTATTTCTTTTTGACAGAATAAGTGGAAATCCATTGATATTCAAGTCAGGAGCCTATTTCTGTAGGGAGCTATTACATCTGATTGAGAAAATAAAATGTTACCCACATTCACAATTACTTATATAAAGGCCGCTGATCTCATTTCTTAGCTTTTCTCTTTAGCATTAGTTAACCAAAACCCTAGCAAGAACACACTATTGACAATATAATCCTAAAGTAAGTTTTACATTGGCAGGCAATAACAACTGGGAGTACTTTCATCTCTTTCTGGATTTGGGATAATGACACTCCAATGATTGGCTAGTCTAGTGTACTTACGTACGTTCAAATTACAATCACACGCTTGGGGGGGACTTGCATCTTCTCTGACCTATGCAGGTGAGAGCCAGATGTAACTCAAATAAACTTAATGAAGCTATTCCAGCGTCATCCCGATACAAAGAAAAGAATTAGGATTTAGAAACTTCAGAGCAATCCACTATTTTGCAGAGCAGTGCAATTATTACAAAGTATTTTCTAACAGGAAATAGTTTTAAATTTTTTAACAATTCTTTTCTCAATGATTTTCTTTTGGCCTTGCGATTACCCTCCTGAAAATCTGCAAACAGCTGAACAAGCAACTCATTCAAAAACTCGGCAGCGTAGCTGCGTGCTTATGTGTTCACAGAAATCAAATTTGGGGTATTCGTGCTCGCAGTGTTTAAAGGCTCATCAAGTCAGGAAATACAGAGAGCCCTTTGAGACTCAGCCAACCAACCATAGGTAGACAACACAATCTGATTTTCAAATCTTTTTGATCTATCCAGAAGGTAGAACATTTCAAAGAGTTATTCTCTTAAGAAAATTGAAATAAATACAAAAAAAATATTAAAATCCGTGATAAAAGAGGTCTCTGTCACCTAATGAATTTTTCAGTTTAGTTCATAGCCTAATTCAGTGAGTGTCAGGGCCATACTAAAGGGATAGACTCAAGCACACAAACCAGGCAATAATAACACTCCGGCAACCGCTGCGTGTGAAACTGCAGCCTTAACTAGCGCTAATACTTCAAGCATTCTAATTTATCCTCCAGGGTAGGCAGCCCCCTCAAAACTTGGTTTTTAGATGTTAAAACTAGTAACTCTCATCTATATCACCGAAAATGCAGTTGCAAAATATATCAAAGAAAAAAGTGCTCAGAAGTAGAATTCTCCTCAGGGTTTCCCCGTCTCTTTGGAATTGCTCATGTATTTTAGATGTGAGCTGCTCGGAAAGCCTGTACTTTCTCCTTTGTCTAATACGGTGCTGAGCACATCACTGGTACTTAAAATACTAAAATTCAAAGGAATAAATGTTTTGTTTGTTTGCTTCCAATTAGGAGCTAATGAAATCCCAGGAATACACTTTTCAGGTAATTTGTCACAGAAGCAGCGAGACTCAATAGCGTGTTTCTGTGTATAACTTCCCCCTCTGTCTGTTCTGCTGACACAACCAGACCACACTTCATTCTCAGAAAGACATTAGAGCATTACTTTACTGGTTTTCCGTCTAAATTACCTGCTTGGCTACTGTCACCCATTGATCTCTTAAGTCCTTGACTGAGTAATCAGTCAGACAGCAAATTAATGTAGTGGCTTGGAGAGAAAGAGCGAGGGAAGGGTAAAATGAAAGAGGAGAGGTTTTTCCTTATTCTTTCTGGTTTTATTGCCTTTGAAAGGTGCTGTATCCATAGCATAAAGGAGCATTTGTCTGTGCTTTTTTTCTTCCGAGGGACCTACTGTAAACTTATTTACCAACTATTAACAGAAACCAGGAGGATTTCATGGGAACAATGAAACTGAAATCTAAGCAAAAAAATTTCTAAGATCTCTTATTTATTTTTCCCCTATTAACACTTACGGACTGCAGTATGTATTTTGAATGAGTAGAAACAGCAAGACCTGACCCATATTTTCAGATGTTTTTAGAACTAAAACAGATGTTTTAAAATTCAGATAACTTTGTCGTATTTTGATAGAAGTTTTTTTCCCTCCTCCTGAGTCCCCTCCCCATAGACAAGAATGAGCCATGTGATCTACAAACCCCCAGATTTTTCCAGATCTGTTTGTAACCAAAATGGGTCAAATTCAGGTGCCCTAACATATTCTTTAAACACCACCACTCGGTTCAACTTTAGTCTGAGACCAAAGACATGAGGAAAGGGAATGCCTGACGCTAAAATGCGTATTCCAAAAGTACTCATCAGGGTCCATGACTTAAAAAAAAAAGCATATAGGTATATTTTTCCCTTATGGTCCTGAAGTTCTTTGCTCCAGACCCTTCCCTAACTCCTAAAGTTTCAGTCGGCTTTCTTTTCAAATGGCAAGTCTAGAAGATGATGCCTGCAAACTGCAGTTGAGGGTATTTGCAAGCTTTCCCCCATACTTCCCTATCAAATGTTAGTAACCAAGTTCTTTTAAGAGAATAAATGAACTATTCAGAAAGTTAGCAATAGATAGATCCTGTTTTCCTAATCATGGATATTTGAGAAACATAGAGGATTCTCTCCTTTGTAATAACTATGATACATGAAAAGGTATTTAATTTCCCTTATTCTCAAGGAATCATCCGAATCCTGGAACACCTCTTTTAATACATAGAGTTAACCTCATACTGCCATGCACATAAATATAGATATTTACATATTACAAGGCAGGATTTAAACACTCTTGTCTACAGGGAGCTGATGAACTGAAAATGGTTTAGTAAGCTTTCTTTTTAAATTCTTAAGGGAGACAGATATTAGCATCAGCAGTATTTGTTGCTAAATGCAAATAAAATCATTCTGAGCATGGGAATTGCGCTGACCATGCTTCATGAAACAGCAAGTACAGGACTGCAGCAAGAAAGTGGCAATTAAATATTTCACACATGCCTGCATGGCTGTTTATCTAGAGCTTAACGGGTTGTACCATGATCATATCCAACAACAAAATGGTGTTGGAACGGAATCCCCAACAAATAATTTTATGCCTATTATTAACTGGTGGAGAAACCCACACTGCTACAACGACTTACAGTCAAAGTGTTTGAGAAGAATATGTAAGTCAAAAAAGCAGTCTTCGCTCCAACAAAATCAGCATTGAGTGGACTAAGTACTGCAAATCAAGCATGTTTTATTAATTCAAGTAGAAAGACAATAATAAATTAAGCACCTAGCTATATGGAGAAAAAGGGCAATGTAAGCAGTTACAGGCTTTTTAGACTGAGCTCAAAATACAAAAATCAAAAATATTTCTGAAGGTTACTATAATTAAAGATTAATGGAAATGATAGAAAATTCTAAAAAGTTTATGAAGCTAAATGATGCCAAACTAACTCAATATTCTTTTTTTATAATTGACTTTTTAGATGCAAACTCTAATCTATACAGACTGCAGTGAAGCGTTTCTTACATGTGGAAAATTATTAGCTTCACTTCAAGCATCTTACTGTACAATGAAAGCTAAGGAGGATACAATAGTGAGTTGTGTTCAAAAGGGAATTGTTTAGTTATGGGAAGCTCACTAATGAATCTCCCAAGGATAAGTCTTGGGGAAAAAAAAAGTATTATCTCTGCATGTGGCACAAATGATAGGCATAACCTCATGAAGTTTGCTGGTGAAAAGCTGCGAAGTGTTGAAGAGAATGAGAGTATCATGCTGGAAAAACAAGATGACTTTGAGGCTGAAGTAAGACATGGATGCAATCTAAAACCACAAGAAGCTACATGATACACTTGGGGACTAATAATAACAACAGCCTTTGCTGTATTCGCCATGACGCACAAAGAGAAGAAGTGGAGTCACTCACACAATTCTGAAAGCCAGTAATGTGATAAGGCAGTTAAAAAAAAAAAAAAAAAAATATGAGTATGCTCCTAGAATATAGTGCTACATTAGCAATAAAGATATATTGCTCCTACTAGGAGGCCTTCTAAGATACCACATACAATTTTGATTATTCAGGAGTATGAAGAAAAGAATTCAACACGATGCAGGTATGGCGCAGCCTATGAGGGAGAACAGGCAGCCAGGAAACCAGAAAGAATTTGATCTGTTTAGACGAGCAAAAATAAGGCTTGTTTGAACTAGCAGAATGAAGGTTGGGGCAGAAAGAGGGATTGTAATGTGACTGCTCTCTTAAAGCACACTGTGAAAAGGGGGGGTGGGACAGGATAAATATCAGGGACACGCCAGAATGTTGGCAAAGCTAAAAGGCAATGCTGGCATAAGAACAAGCCAGTCCAAACTAGCCATAGACATATGTATAAGCAGGAAATGATGAGGGATTTTTTTAAGTCTTGAACAAGTGAGTGTCTGGACTAGCTTCCCAATACAAGCAATAGGAACAAAATAAAAAACTAGCTACATGGTGGAACTTTGTAAGTTCATTAAAAGAATTCTAAAATATGTTTTTATGTGATAACAGGGAATTTGGTCACCAAGCAGTGCCTTTCAATTCTACGTTCCTAGCTGGTTTTCAGCTTTTTAATTATGAATCCTAGCACTGCAACCATAATGTGTTGCAGCCTCAGGTACAAGAATAGCACATTGATCTTTTTCTAGTAACTCCCGTGCTAAAAATGGGGTTCTACCTCAAGTAACTATATGAAATAGCTGTGGAGGTGGCCAATTTAACTAACTTTCAGTGACTTCCAGTAACTAAACCTTTTGCCCCTTGAAGTGGTAATAATCTTTTTGGTTTGTTTCTGGGTGCAATAGAATCCTGAGCCTTGCTTGGGGATCTTTTCGCCTTATGCTAATATAAATAATAACCAAAAAATGGCAAACTAACCCTGACATCACAGTATGCTATGATGTTTTCTCTTAGGAGAGAAATATATTTGTCTTTTAGATCACAGAAAAACATCTAGAGGCTGAAAAGAAGCAAAGGCCAGCTACAATTTCAAAATGCAAATTTGCATGCACCCATCTACTGTGATAGCACGGGTAATTACACCAGTGGTGTCGAGGTAGTCCAAACCTGCGAGCTGAGTTTATTTGCAATGTTACTGACAATGGGAAATGAACAGGTTTTAGAGTTTAGTTAGAACTAGAAAAAGTATATGTGTTCACTTTCTTCTCGGTATAGCAGCCCCTTCTTTTGTAACCATATATTTACTGATAAGCCAGATCTAGGAAGGTTAGTACTGCAGGGCTAACAGAAGAACAAGAGAGGTTCTATTATATCTTAGTACACCATCAGCAAGTTGCCTCCTAAATTTGCTTTACAAGACCTTTATCTCCAGCAATGATGCATGCAGGAAAAAGACTGGAGATTGATCAGAAATTGCAAAGTTGATTTTGCGGATCGAAACGATTGCAGAAGAACAAAATCTCACTCCTACTATGTCATTCCTTGCCACAGCATTTTTCCCACTTCTGTACTGAACTCATGGTAGGAAAGTATGACAGAAACATTTAATTTCATTAAACGGACGCGGTAGACAACATTCACTTAACATCAATTAGCTTGTATTGCAGCTGATAATTTGGACCAGGGCAATATGCAGTTGACATTCACAGCCTGGTCCGGACATGATATGGATAAAGGGGGATGCTCTGCGGCTGTCTTGCTCCTCCCCTGTCACTTAACTATGTGTGTGTTGAACTAGGTAGCAGCCCCCCAGGACATCTGCTCTTGTTATTAGGAATTACAGCTACGTACTAAAATCTACTTTGAAAAGCAGCTTCTCTTTGTATACAATTTCTTATAATTTTCAGTAAAAATGGAATTTGCTTCCTGAACTGCTACGCTGTATTTTGGCTGTTGCAGCATTACTGAGCTGGAATCTTCATATTTATGGTGTTTTTTATATTTGCTCTCTTTAAGTGTTGAGCACAGCAATGATATCATTCAGATATACATTATTAACTGATAAACTATTCTGTCCATCCTAAGGCTTGTTTTCACTTACTTAAAAGTCAGCAAATGCAGCACAGGAACCAGAATTTGATAGCTTAGGCATTAAAATTATATGGGACATTGGGTTTATTTTCTTGCTCTCAAAGCTCATAGGTGACCTGAAAAAAGTTATGAGAAGAGCTGTAAAGTTGTAAACAAATTAACTTCAGGCTGTTTAGTTGCTAAAGCAGAGTTGCAGCACCTAATTTTGCAGCACAGAAAAAATGGATCCTCAGCATCACCAAGAAGGAAGCTGTATAAATTATCCTATAGAAAAATACAAAATACAAAGATGTGTCCTAAATCTCACCTTCGTCTGGGCTTAAATACTGGCCTATGAAAAAAATAACTATGTCCGTCTGGAATTTGCAGCCTGGGATTTTCCTGGTCTTTACGTCAAGTGATCACTAGATAAATCAGCAATCTTTAGAAGAAGGATCAAGACCAAGTCATCGCTTTCTCAGCTCAGTGCCTCCTTCTGCTCCTGCACCACACTGCAGTGCACTGAGGAGCCAGAGCCTGCTCAAAGCAGCTCCGTCCACCTACATTCCTGTCCTGGCTTCCTCTTTCTCCCAGCATGTCTTTAGAAATCCCCAATTTCTCATCCCTATTTCTCCTTTGCTCAGGTGTTTCCATAGAGGAAGACTGGCAGATGTACAGGAAACACTGGGGAAAAATCTCTTCTTTTGAACTGTTGGGCAAGAATAGAGACCTGTGTCCTCCAGCATAATTTCTAATGAAGGTAGATAACAGCTCCATGTTTTTTGGAGGGGTTATCTCAGGTAGCAGCATGCACAGAGGGATGTCAGCATGGGACAGGCAAAGCTGCTGAGCCTTGCTGAGACAGAGACAGTTCTGGACACAAGCTGAAACGGAATGTTAAGCATTAGGGAAACATTACTGTCAAACCCACGGCCATTATGAGCTTTAGGCTTGCAATTCTCACTGTACTGCCAGGATTTAAGTGCTTGTATTTCACCTCAGTGTCCTAAGGCACTGGGGGGTTGCGTTTTAATTTCAAATTTCCCTTTAAATTCTCCCTGCCTTGCCAAGGTGGCCTAAGGACAAATCCATTAATGCATGCTATATGCAGGTATATTTACATTACGGGAGTTATGTAAGCAGGTAGATCTCATCAATAATTAAAGGCTTTGTGGGTAAAGTAAGATGTGCCCATTTTCTTCTTCTAGCTTCTCAGGGTTTCTGTGCAAGTCACACAGTCCATATGCTTTTCTTGTGAATAATGTTAAGGGACAACATTTTAAGGGATGACAGTTCCAATCCTTCCATCTGCAGAAGGTTGTGTGAGCCTCTCTCATTTATTTCTCATAGAAACAAGCTAGAGGAATTACCAATGTAAAATAGGATTTGGTAAGGGAAAGATCAAGCTCTCTAGTTCTATTTTGATGACAGTCTGTATAAGGTGTAACAAAATCAATAGTTTCTCTGGCTGAAAGGTTTCTTTCTATCTACAGCAATGACATGAGGATAGTGGGCAAAGAGCTCTACTAGCTGTTCTTTAAGTATCAATCACACTTAAAAGCAATAGTCAGTATGACAGCAACTGCACAACAGATGACAACTAATTTTTTCACACGTATATCCTGAATTTCAGGGAAGAGAGATACTTTTAAAGAGATAGGAAACAAAATACCTGCTTCTCTAAAAATCAAGAGAATACTAAGCATTCTATACTAACGTTCAATACTAAAGACACTGAAACAAAAATGCTCAGATCCCTAAGGGGTAAAAAACAAGATACAAATTCAATCCACCTGAACAAGAACATGAGATAATGATCATGATTCTTTTGAAGCAAAATTTTAAAAATCATATTGGGAAGTTCAAAATTCATGAAGCTACACTGCTAGAAGGAAGCCACCATGGCTATGTCACTTCTACTGTCAGGGACTTTCACTCATCCACAGTCTAACGAGGCTCTGATCCTCAGTATCTGGTGAAAGATGGGAGCTGATCCAGCCCAGAGCCATTGTCTTACACCAGATGAGAACCAGCTGCGTTATGCCTCCGTATTCTATCTAGAGGCATCATAAATATGTAATTGGCAATTACAAAGTCACGTTAAATGGTATGTAGTGAGCTATTTAAATACGTCAGAAGCATGTATAACAGAAGAAAAAAATAAAGTAATGTCAGGTAAAAGGCATATTAATGCATAAATAATGAGGGGAAAATATGACAAATCAGCTTGTTCTTTTGTATCACACTGAAATTTCCATGTGGTCTCAGTAGTGTGGAAGAGCAAATGAAAGCCAGAGCAAAGAAAGGAATTGTGTTTGGAGAATAATTCCTTGCTGACACTGGGTGAGCTTATTGTGGCTTAACGGCAAGCATGAAAGCACGAGCAAGACCAAAAGAAACGCTGGTTAACATGCTCCTACTTCTGTTTGAGGTGCAGGGGGTTTTGAGATGCTATAGTTAAGGAACGCTGTCACTTTGAGAAAAAAATAGACAATAGATGAATGTTGGAGTTACAGACTGAATGACTTTGTAAATGTGGACAGCACACTGTACTCTGTCTTTTCATGCTGTCATGTTTCTTTGTTGATGTCTCTGTTTTAAGATCAGCTCGCTCCATGCATCATCAATTGTCTTTTGTTTTCTCACAGCAGGGAAGGCTCAGTTAATCCATATGTCACGACAAAAAATTCAGTCTTCTCTTTGATAGGAACCAAGCATGACAGCAATCTATTGAAAAGGTGTTTGGGGCTATCATTTCTTCCAAGCTAATTTATTGACTGGATGGCTTTCAAAAATAATAGGTCTGTTTCCCAAGATAATGAGCTGAGATGTGACTCATGAAGTCCATGGGAGCACACAGACAGACTAATTATGAGAAATTATTACTAATAATAAACTACTGGTCTCTAGAAATCGGTATCTGTTGTGATGTACTAGTCTAAACTTCAGAGAACATGAATGTTTCCACCTGTTCCCTACTGCAATGATTTTATTAGCCTTAAATATGTAAAACAAGTTTCTCACTATTAAGCCTTGGACAGATCGGGACGTATCTGAACTTTGGAGGTGGGGGATGACAGTTTTGCTGAGCAAACTCCAGTTCTAGTATGCGGTTATATGAGGCAAATGCTATCCCACTAATATTTAGTTAGGATTCCAGAATCCACAGATTTATAAATCAGAGCTGGCAAAGTGAAGCATCCATGAAAATAAAAGACCTATAACCCCACTGACCAATTTTTTTTTGCTGGTGTATTTCACTTTAAGTGTATATACCACAGCACAAGTACACAAACCATGTATCTGTACTGTAGCATCTGTGGAATAATTTTAACCATTTTTAACAAATAGTTTCTGTCACTCATTTTTCCATTTCTAGGACAGATGATGGACAGGACACAGCCACATTTTGACTGTAGAAAAGGCATACGAAAGAAACGTGGCATACTTAGCAAACTTTAAATATTCTCACACAATGAAACTTCTAACAAACAAAATGCCCATAATCTTATCTTCCAGAAAAAGGGACTATGTCCAACTTCTGTTCAAGCTGTAAGAAAGACTGTCACTAGCCAGTCCAGCTAATTTTTAACTCCCACACTCCGGAAGAAATTTTCATACTGCAAAGAGCTTTTCTGGCATGTTTACAACATGCCAAAAAATGGGTATTCAAAAAAACCTTGACAATGTTCTCCCCCTTTTAGGTGTAAACCCCACAGGACTTTTTATGATTACTGACTACCTATGCTCACTCTGGAGTAAACACCTATAAAAACAGTTGAGCAGCAGAAAATTCTGGGCCATTGTGTGTTTATGACTCTTTTAAGGCTACCACTTGCCAGGCTGACCCTGAATCATCCTGACCTTTACTTAGCTGTTGAAACGTCTGTGCCTTATGTTACCAACGAAAGAAATTGCTGCCTTAAAATGTTCTTGACCTTGTTCAGCACATTCCTCATGCCATAACTGACTTGCTTTTAGCTGCCACTAAAGCAGAGTCAGTGAGTTTAGAGATGATAAACGAAAGTTGCAGAAGTTGCATTCCAGGAGCATTTATAATTTCTTCTAGGAATTAAGAGCTCCCTTCTAGCACTGTGAGCTCCAGAGTGCTGTGGATGCTCTGTCTTTTGCTTATATTTCTATGAATTATTATGTGATTTCTACAAGCACACTTCAGCATATTGTACTTACATCAACACTTACTAATGCTTAGCAAAACTTCTGACAAATACGGTCTGTTCTGGGTATGTACAAACAGTGAAAATAATATGGCGCTACAGAGTCATCATTATTTTCTAAGCCCTGTTTTCTCTTTAGCACAACAGATGTCCATTGAAAAGAAAAATATGTTTCCAATGCTTTTAAAATTACTAGGATTTTCCCTCCACAAACGTTTCCCATAAAAGCTGTTCCAGAGAAAAGTGAGTGACCAAAAGCCCCCTTTGGAGCTGCCATGGTGAGCCCCCGTGTACCCAGATTTCCACTTTCCTCTCCTTTTAGGACCCTGAATAAGGCCTCCAGTTTGAGCAGTTCCCAGTAAAAGCCGGACTGTGCAGTACTAAAATGTCCATTCAGCAGAAATGAACAGATGCATTTTTATTTGTGAAATAAAACCTGGATTTTAAGGGGTGAAATTCCGAGACATAAATAATCCCGTGGTGCCGCACCAACTCCGTTACAATAGGTTTTAAACCAATTTGCCATAAATATTTGTGTACAAGCCAAAAAAGCAGTCCAAGTACACTAAATTGATACCTAGTAGGTCATTTCTAACTAGTGCAGGTCAGACAGTTACCTGTTGGTTTCAATTAAGCTTTGCAAAAACACCCTTGTGTCATAGTGAACCGTGAAGAAAAATAATGAGGCAACATAAACCAAAGTGCTTCACTTACAATGCAGACTTTGGGCTGTGTGAAATCGAGTTTGCACTGAAAATAAGCAACTCAGCAGCACACTGAGAACAGTAGGTCCATGAAAAGGAAGACAAAGAGCTGGGGGAAGAAGGGAATTAGAAAGTTTTGTAAGACCTCAGTTTCCATCAGCTGGGTACAATCACTTTGTGACTTATTTCGACCGAAACTCCACTCTATCAAGGTAATAAACACAGGCTATTATCATCTCACTTGGCACTTCTTTAGCATGTTCATCCTGCAGATCTCAAAACCCTTTATAAACCTCTGGCAAAGGTTGCCTTAAAGTTCTGGAAAAGTCTCCTTGAATGTTATGAGCAATTTATAGAGAGAAAGGAAAAAAAAAATCAATTAAAAAATCATAGCAGTCAAATATTTTTTCCATTATATTAACATCTAGGGATACCCACTGAGGCAAAATCAGTTGTGAAAAAACATACAGTGAGAAATTAAATTTTTATAGTATAAATAAACAGCATGTGGGAAGCAGCAGATGACCATCCCTAATTCACAGAGAAGAAAAAGGCAAAATGTAACATGTCCAAAGTCAAGCAGAAGCAGAGGTAGGACATAGTCGTCTTGAGGCCCCGCCAGCGCCCTAGGCACAAGTATAGTACAATATAATGTGCTCTCTCTTTTTTTTTTTAAGATAGCATGTAACTAATAGATGAAAGTGTATCAGCTGATGGAAAGTTTAGATTAACATACATCTACAGTTTCTTATTTAGTGACATAGTGAACATCTTTGAACTCTATGATGAAATCTCCACGAATTGGAGAAGGATTTTTTTTCTTCTATTTGCTATTCACCATTCTTTTTTGGCTCTGAAATAAAACTGAGGCACACGTGGACAGGTAGCCTCAACTAGCTTTTGTTTTTTCTTGGTCAGAGTCTACCCTCAAGTGAAGTGGAAGCCTGTCAATATGGTACTCACCACTTTGCGGAGGATGAAATGCTGTTGCTCCAAGTAGCTAACCTCTTCAGTCAAACTGCCCATGTAAAATGCCAGAACCTGCCCAATACAGATGCTTAAAAGATTGTAATAAACAAAAACCCTGGTTTATTTACATACGTTCCAAATGGTCACACTCTGAAGACAGTACACCCTGGCGACACTACACAGATTAATTCATCTCCAGCCCCCCAAGCCAGCTCAAGCCAGTAGATACCAGATGTAATTTTTAAACTAGAATTTTTACTGAGGCTGTTAGAAACAGATCAGAGTAGCGCGGAATAGAAACGATAACATATTACAGCATCTTGCAGATTCTTTTCCAAGAGCTGAAAATGTTCCTCATACACCTGCAACTGCAGGTAGTTCACCTGTAGCACACCGGCAGTAGGTGTGAACAGAGAGGAACAGAAAGCCAGCACCACCAAGCAGCTGTCCTATGGGGCAGATACAGCCCTCCTAATCAGCAGAATCCATTCGGCTCTAGTTCTGTAAGAAACCTGTGCGGCACGTGAGAGAATGAGGAAGCCAGGGATGGATTGATGAGAGCAAACGGCTTTCCACAAAGGTGTCCTGGAATACAAAGGGTTGAAAGATCCTCCCACAAAGACCTAGGAGAGTTTTTCAGGACCCAGAACTTTCATGTATCCCCATGAAAGAAATATGCTGCCTTAGGGAACTCTGTAACCAGCATTTTTTTCCGGGAAGTTTGAATATTCAGGGTTTAGTTCAATCTCCGTAGTTAGCTTCTGGAGAACTTTTATTAGGTCTGAAATCTAAACCGAAGTGGGGTTGCTTTCACAGGACTTAGCTTTGCCAGACAAAAGGGAGAGAAAGATGAAGCCAAAGCACACCTTGTTCAGTCCAGCCACTCCCTCTCCGAGTCAGACAGAGCTACCGCTGGTCTCTCTTGCAAGAAGACCCAGGGAAGCCGGGGGACGTTTCCACCAGCATCAGTGAGCTGGTGCCATCTGGCGGACAGACGCTGGAAGCCCGCAGCATCTCCTGCAACACGGGCATTGAGCAGTCACACAGCAGCCCAGGGTGGAAGGGGCCTCGAAAGATCATCTGGGCCAACCTTTCCAGTTTCTCTCCGAATGGGATTTGGTGACAGAAGGACATCTGTGTAACTCCTGTGTCTTCTGTAGCCCACAGGAACAATATACAAGGTCCCTGAGTCCGAGTGACAATTCGAAGTGTCATTGACTGAACAGCCGCATAAAACAGCATTTTTAGAATTACGCCTGCTTGACCCTTAGGATTATAACCCTTACAGCAGTACTCTAAAGCAGAACACATACTGTTGCTGTTGAGGAATCATAGAGGGTAAACAGAGCAGAAATTTAAAGAAGTCATAGTTAAAGATCGTCGAACAAAGAGAGAAGAAAGGAGAGGAAGGACGAATCTCAAACTGGTTCCCAGCTCAGATGCCTGAATGGCAGCAAACAGAATTACTGGCAAAAACCCTGAGACAGAGAGAAGTGCCAGATGGATCAGAGTAGTTTCTTTTGCAGTGCCCAGGGATGCTGTGCTTTTGCTAAGAATTTCACATGTCAGTGCCATCCATGTACTGAAACGGATAAACACGACGTAATAATGAACATTGAAACCACACCTGCAAAGTTTTAAGAGCAACCAACCCATCATGACAGCACACACACCTATAGAAAGTAGAACCGGACTGGGCTAATTGAGAGCCAGAACATCTCCACGTTTTACCACCAGGCTGTACTTGTAAGAACTATTTCTGTCACTATATATTCTCGTTACAAGGTGTTAAAATTGGCTGCTCCTTTTTAATGTATAACATGACTGTACTTTAGTCAGTGTTTCTTGTCTCATTAAAAAGTAAAAACAATTTCTCATCAGCGCAAAGTAACTGGTGCGGTTGATTTGCATACAGAGGCTTCCACATCACCGCCACGTCTCGAAACATGAAGTCACATTTCATTGAAAACCCCCAAAAAGGATTATGCACTCACTTCAAAGCAGTTACTATTCAGCATCTGAGAGGTTACTAAGAACCCAGGAAGGATTTGTTGGATTTGTTTCAGCAAACACCGCCACAGATATACTTGAGTCATTTACTTTTGTGGTGCTTATTGCCATGAAAAGATGAAGTTACAGGTCCCACACGTCTCAATACAAATGGAGATTCCAAAAAAAAGCCTGGATAAGCTTCTTGCTGATGAATATGCATCAGAAACATATAACGTGGCATAACACAGGTGGTCTTTGTCCAGAAGGCAGCTGCATTCTAGAAGGAACATAGAAAATAAAACACACCAGGGAACTTCAAGTAAGGATTCTTTTAGAGTGTTCTCCTTTTAAAAAGCTTACTAACGAGCTGGGTATCATCAATTAGCCTGTTTGCCTCTTCTTTTTGTCTCTCCTATCATCCTCTTCTTTTCAGTTGTATCAGCATTATGGCCCGTTACTAAATGGGCTCTAGTGATGGAGATACACTCCTTCGATGGAGAAAAGCTCCTTACTGAACATTTATCGTGTCCAAAATGAAGCGGTCATACCCTGTATTTTGTAGTCCCTTTTCCTATTTCGGTTCAACATCAGGGTCCTGATCTCAGGGGTCAATATGGCCTCATAGTAAAGTCCACATAAACTTCAAGGCAGAACGTATTTATAGGATATTGGGCAGAGAAGCAGTATAACCAAAGTGCAACATCAAATAAACATTTTTTCCAGACTCAGTCTTTAGGTGCAAAGGAAAAGAATTTATATTGGCAGGAGTACATTCCTAATTGGTCGTGTCAGTAAAAACAGCTTATTATTTGAAGTGAGAAACTCTCCCCCAGCCTACAAAAACTGGAGATTTACAGTACGATCCCCATCTGGCTTGGGATGACATCCAGGCTTTTTAACATGGTATCCAAGAGTCAGAAGCCCAGTGGTTAGGATATCAACGCAGTGTGAGGAAGCCATGGTTGAATTCTCCCTTTCCCTGATTCAAAGACGACTATAACCTTCATCTGCCATCTCTCAAGTAAGTTTTATCTGTACACTGCCTTGCTGAGGACTCTGACAAGACTTATCCCTTCATCTCAGGGAAGAGCTTTGACAAATAGGGTGTTCTTTTTTCACGTTGGAAATCTTTATGTTAAAAGCAGCTCAGATAACAAAGGCCTGACTATTTGTGATTGAGCATAGAGGCTCATTTACTTTGCTGTTTTTAAAGGCAGGATCCCAGTCAATGTTTCTTGTAGTCAAGGAGAATTTGAGTTCAAAGGAATTTAAATTGTGTCCCAACAAAGCACTATGGCACGGAAACAGGATAGAAGGCTTGGATGCATGTTCTGGATCTGTTTCATAAATAGAAGGTTTGGGGCCCATGCAGTACTAAAAAGATTTCCAGTGATTTCAAGACCTACGACCAGATCTCTTGGGTGAAGTTTCCTATTATATACAACTGCTATACATATGCTTAATTGCACAATTTCCTTTGTAAGTAAAAAAACCACCCAACTATTATCATTAGCCTGTGGCTTTGCAGTCTTGGCATCATACCCAGGTAAGCACCAACCAATTGGAACACACTCTGCAGTTTTTTACATGGTTGCATAGAGAAGTTGTGACTAGCAGTAACAGCTTTGGCACCTTGAGTAGTGTTTATTATTGACAGAATAAATCCTGTACTAATTAAAAATATTGGCCATATGCCACTTAGAGGCTTATCATCAGAGGATACTCTACATGCGCCTTGTAGAAGGCAATGATTATCTACGCACTTGCTTCTTTACTGCTTCTCATTTAACTGAGTTCCATTCCTTGCATGCCTTCCATTTTCTTTATGTGCTACACCAGAAGCACCAACACCTTTCAACTGCCTACACGAAGGAAGGAGTTTACTTAACTACGTTGATCAATTACTGTGAGAGAGGGTGCTGGCACTTTGGGAAAAGAAGGGATGATAGGGTTAGGCTAATTCAATGGAAGAGACAAGCTCTTTTGATACTGTGGCAGCAGCAAGAGAGCGAGCGGTACTTTTGGGACAGTGAGAACTTAACAGATGGTGCAGCGTGAGAAAACCTGCAACAGCCGTAAAAGCGACTTGACTGTTAGAACCAGGAAGTGTTAATGTTCCAGGTTAGCTTTTGAAGCAACTTCCAGGTTTTCCCTGAGGATCTGAACTGAGAAGGCAGTGATGGAGGGGTGTGTAGGGCAGCCTGCTCCCTGCAATGAGGTGTCTGTGCACCCAGTTGTGCTTTGGTCCCCTGACAGCACCCAGCATAACAAACTGGTGGATGCTGTAGCTTCCATGCGTGCACATGCAGGTCACCCGAGCACTCTGCTATCCCATTTAAGTTTATAAAGTTTAAACCAAATCCTGCTCTTCTGGGACAACTGGTTTCCCCAAGTGACATCATGGAGTGTCATCCAGCTTCTGCAAAACTTGGAAGATTTGAACCGTGTGTTGCACCACACACAAATGAGCTAACATGATATATTTGCATGGTTTTGACGTGAGCTGTAGAACGTGCATTGCTAGCAGTGTGAAGCTAGTTAAAGCCAGGGTTTTAGCTGTTCCCTTCAAATCTGGAAAGGAATCTGTTTTGAAGCAAAATATCCTAGATACCATAATTCCCACTGAAAAAAATGGAAATTTAATTTCCATTTAAAAAAAAAAATTACTTTGTTTCAGACCAGGCCGTGTGTCTTTGATATTTATAGAGAAATATTGGCATATTTGGATATAAGTGGTGTGTCCAAAGAGGATGGGTAATCCTAACTGATCCTGAGGCTTCATGTCTTCAGAAAATCATATAAATCCTAATTCTTGAACTAGTTTCAAAATTTGCACTGAAACACGTGAACAGAGGCCTAAAGGACAATATACGCTGACCTGAGGAAAAAAAAGACAGATTCAGAAAGTTCAGTAAGCCCACTTTGAAACCTAGTATGTCTCCAAATGTGACAAATGCAGTAAGAATTTCAGGTTTTTAGGACAAACAAATCAAAGTGGAGTATGGAACTTACACTGTGATCTAGTCTAAGGTTACTATAAACTATTAACCAAACTTCATTTATGTGTCCCAAACCAGAGACAACCTTTTTTCCTCAAAATACCCTGCAAAAGTGAAAAAGTGAGACTCTGACCTCAAAAGCTCTTCAACACTGTAACAGTAGATCAAGTGCATTTTAATTAGAAAAAGATTCAGACTGCAGAATACAGGCTTGTCTCTGGACCTTAACTGTTCCAAAATGCAGTCTGGCTGTCATATTTCAGCTGGGGCCTCTTACTTTTACTGTGGAAATAAAGATGAAAAAATTCTCCACTGTAACATTGGTGTGAGTCCAAATTGACAATAAAATTACTAGTGTGTCTTGGGATTTACTCTAACAGGAAGTTTTATCCTGCATATCAGTATTAGTCATGCATTAGGTTACAAGTCAAGTCAAAACAAAGTAATCACATATTAAATTGTGAAGTCAAAAGAAAGTAAAAGTGAAATCTTGAGTATACTATATTCAATAATTGGATGTTGACTTTAACAGAACCAGTATGTCACCTAGAAAACTGTCTCTAGGAATTTAAGTCTTTGTTTTACGTATATAATATGCATTACATAGTATACTCCTCTTCTGAGAAGTGAAGACCTTAGGTAAATATATTTGCACACTTGATTTGATTAGGAATTGTATTTTTAATCAACCATTTGTAAGAGGAGGTCAAGAACTATTTTACATAATTGTAACCTTCAGATTTGGACACTTCTGCTATCTGAAACTGGATGAAAACATCAGCTTCCTAGCAGCATGTTTATCCTACAGGTATTATATGAACTCAAAAGCCATGTTGCTTTGTTGCAGCAGCCTTCTCCGTTCTTTGAGGCACTTTATAGATAAAACAAGTTAATTTTAAGCAACCAGGAAGTTCACCTGAGTCACTGTAGAAAGTTCACCAAAATAAAATATTATTTTACCAAAATATGGCAAATTCACTCTCTTCATTGCTAGTATTTGAATGCTAAAATATCCAATAATATATTTTGATTTCCAATTGTTTTGGTTATTTTACCCCTTGGAATAACACAGCTCTACTCCAGATGTACTTTAGTCTTCCTTACTGCTTCTGCCAAATTTCTGTTTTCTGTTTTACATTTGCTTAGTGCTCTTATCATGAGCAATATGTCTGTGTCACTTCCTCCCTATATCTTCAGGCTTTTTTTTTGAATCATGCAATATATAAGAAGAAAAGCCAAAAGGAGAATGCAAGCTCTTTACGGTTGCTAATTTTAAACACAGGAACTTCTATGGGGCTGTTTGAAAAGGAGATTCCTTTTCAAGAGCAGATAATAAACAACACACTAGAAATAACACACATGTACAACTAGTCTCACAAAATCTCACGTCCCAGCCCTCTAGCGGGTCAACGTAAGTGAGACTCCAAAAAGCACAAAATATCCAAAGAGAAACAACAGAGAATCAGATTCCCAAGTGTAGCTGATGCTGTGGGGATTTGGGATATTTGCTGAAACACGTGGACTGTCACCAATGATCTGGCCACTGGATTGCTCCCTTCTCTCCCCTCCTCCTCCTCAAGGATTGGCCTGACTTACAGTAAATACAACTTTGATTCCTACAGATGCAAGGCTAACTGTCCCATGAAGCAAAACCTCCTCTTCTCAGATCAAGGGCTGAATAGCTGGGGAGGAAGGGAGAGCCCCTTTGAGCCTGGAGACGAGAGAGGCAGAGGAGTCCCAGGGGCAGCACAGAGACAGGGAGCTCAGGCCATTTCTGTTTGTTCTTCCTAGGACTATATGAATTGCCACCCTCTTTTAAACCACAGAGCACCTTTTTGAGGAACCATCAGTTCCTCAGTCTGCTGGCAGTCACTTATCGCAGTTCTGAGTCCCCACCTGGGGACAAGATTATCTTACGTTTAAAATAGAATGAGTGGAAAACAGCAAGAATATGTTCGCAGTAGACTAGGATATTCAACTATGAAACAGCAAGAGAAATCTAGTTAAGACAAACACCACCTTTGGGTTTCTGCCATGATATAAATGTATTTATAAGAACTAAGAACTTTTGTAGCATTGAATGGTGCCATGGTACCAGGCAGAGTGCTGGGCTATGATGATGACTGTACTCTAGCAATGTGATTCCACTTCAGAGTGTAATCAGGCGTAAACCCACCGATGCTGCTTAATACCCTATAATCCTGTTCACTTTCCCGTTTTACTTCCAGTTTTGTTACTTTTGCTTAAATAGTTCCAACAGAAGCTTATCTTTGAAAATCTTGTGGATTATAGTTTACTATGAAAAGTAACGGTAGCTTTTCCTGTGCTTCCAATATTCATAAAGTATTTTTCCACGTTATTAGATGCTAGGTTGATACCACATTTCAGCCTTTCCCTCATGGCTCACTGTCCTCTATCCAGCCACCAATTTACATGAAACTTTCAGGAATGTAATATCTGAGATTGCTGCCCTCTGATAAGTCTGCCTGAATAAGCGAATGAGCTGCAAGGCTTTAAAGAGAACAACACAAAAGCACAACACCCTTGGCTGACTACAGCATCATTTCCTAAGCAAACCAAATAAAATAGAATTATAAAAAAAATCAAAGAAAAAAGTCATGCATTGAGATGACCAGAAGTCTGATAACATAGACGAGTAGGTCTTACCCTCAAGGCTCATTATTTATTACGCAGTATTCCATACAAAGGTTCTTAATAGCAGCCATAGCACTTCTTTATTCACAGTGTAAATGTACTGTGTAAATGCTTGTAAAACTTTCTAAGCTCCATTGCCTCAAAGCACTTACAACTCAGGTATGATTAATAAATCATGCATGTGCACGCTGTCTCATGTCTCTCCCTAACCTTTCAGAGCAATGCTCCAGTTAGTTTGTGTCATATCACAGACAAAGGGCTCTTCTACACTGACTGAGTGGTGGTGTTAAGTTTGGGGGTTTTTTTAGCTAACTCTGAAAGACATGAGTCCCCTTTGTATCGGAGCTGTATCAGAGATTTCATTAACTTTACTTTTTTCACCCACACATGGCCCACCAGCTGTTGCTTTCATCTCACACGCTCCCTGCCTTGCTTATTGACGCTGCTGAGCACCCACGCCCTCACCAATGATTGCTTTATTTCACGGCCTGACCTCTATGAGACTTCTTTGGGGCGTAAATCAGCCTGGTTCTACTCCATCTTCTGGAGAACTCCCACTAGGTGGCACCGACTATCTGACATTCTTCTCTCCACCCTGCACATGAATTTCCCTTGCCTTGCTCCAAGGCTTCTATCCCTTTTTGCAGCATTTCCAAACACTGAGCTCATTGGTTTTAATAACCGCAAAAACAAACAGCTCCCGTCTGTCCTCTTTTTTCCTGTCCTTACAGTGCTGCACAGATCCAAGCCAAAAGACAAGCTACGCTTATTCACAGACAAAAAGATCAATGTCCGATGTCATTTCTACAGCTAGTTCAAGAACCTTACTGGTATAGCCATTAATTACTTCTTTCAGGACCATCTTCATCCAACAAGTCCTCAGTGGTTCTTTACTCTGTCATCCTCACTATGCATGTGCATGCATAACAAACGTAACCTCTGCAAGAATACCAGTTATCCCAGACAGACTGACGAGGCTGACAAAAGCTGTGAGGAAAACTGATGTGGCAGTGACCGAGAGCTGCAAGCCAGGATTTGTCTCCTGGTAAGTGGGAGGAGGGGGAGAGAGTCCTACACAAAACGCTTTGAAGGGAACTCAAACAGAAATGGAATCAGGCAAAATGTGGCTCAGTGAGTTTTTGGTAGCAAACAAAAAAATAATAATTCTCTCAACAGGAAGTAATCAAGAGTAACTCCTCAACAATAGGACTGAAGTAATTTGGGGTTTGTCAGACATAAAATATCCACAATGTACAAAGATGAACAACTTAAAACACAGAGAAGAGCTGTACCTTTATCAGTGAAACGGAAAAAAGGTTTGCAAACCTGGGGACCAGCATCATCACATCTGCTAAGGTGTCCAGCCATGTGCCTTGAGCCATCTGAACACCAGGACCATGTTAATCCTACAAGAGCGTCCCATGGTAAAGAATTCCACTTGAATTCTTCAAGGCATTTGAGGTACCGGCAAGACAAATACTTGCACAAAAGTAAATGCTAACCAAAAAAAACAACCCCACACAATGAAGTCCTAAAGATTAGGAAAAAAAAACATTGGGGAAATTGCAGAATTTTCTGAAACACAGCAAATTAATAGGGTTTTCACTTAAATTAAGGACTTCTTTTCTTTAGCAAGAGCTCAGTGAGTTCCTTGATGGCCTTTTACAAATCGAGGCCTAGACACTGCAAACAAGCACGCATGTGTTTAACTGCAACCACTCCTACCAAGTTCAACAGTGACACTTGAAACACAAAATGTTACACATCTTCCAGGAGAAGAGCTTAAGATTTTTCTGACAGGTCTTTCTCAAATTCAGCTCTTTTCTCCACTCCTCTATACTCTTTTATGTTCCCAAACAAATCTGTATTTTCTCCACTTCTCTATACTCTTTTATGTTCCCAAACAAATCTATACTCTTTTATGTTCCCAAACAAATCTGTAAAATTCCTTTGCGCTGGAACTAATTTTATTTTGTAATGTAACAGCAAAGCACTTCCAAGACTAACAATTAGGACAGATAGTCATGCTTTGTGAGAGAAGCCTGCATGCATTTTCCTGGTGTGTAAGAGCAGCGCAAAAGCTAGAAGTAAATAACTAAAATTAAAATAAAACTACAATCCAAGGACAACCCTGTAACTGACTGGAAAAACAGTTTATATTTCTGAGTCTGGCAGGCCATGATAATATCACTAATGGAGATGGCAGCCCCATGGAGATGAAAATGAATGTGAATATGGCTGTTAAAGTCCTGAGTTCACTTTAATCCCATGTAAAGTTCTTTATCTACGTTTCTTCAGATTTTATACAGAAATTCCTGAGTGCTCGTTTTCTCTCCCTGAATTAACTCTACAAAGTGAACAGTTCTTTCCAAACTCTGCTTAACAGTGTCTATTTCAGATCCTTAAAAAAAATCACAAAGATATCACAGATATATATCATATCAATGAAATTTACATTAGTTCATCAGTCAGTACCTTATCTTACAGTGCAGTGATAATGGAAACAATTATGAAGATGAGATTTCTCTTTCCTGGAAGGCCAGACAGTTTTACAGCTGTAGGATATCAGACACTGGCTTTTATTCAGGTGCTGGAAAACCAAAAGACTGTGAAAAAATAGACAAGCCCGACAAGGCTGGAAAAAGCAGGGGTGGAACAATTCAAAATTCACTGACCTATTTACTTCTCCATCTGCTATGGCCTCCAGTCTCGACAGCCCAATGGGAAATGCACCAGGAAAATGTAATCACTGGGGATTATTCTACGTATCAGAAAAAACAATGTCTGTAGTCAGCGTTCCCAAGTTCAACATTTTCCTCTAACTCATAAAATATGGAATGCAACTGCTATCTTTTCAAATGGTAAAATGAGGAAACCCACTTCCCTTGCAGAATTTTTCAGCTAGGATGCAGACTAGGGACAAACCCCAGACACACAGCCCCCAACACCCTACCACACCAAAAAAACACCAGGGTCTTGTGTCCAAAGTGTTCTCCTTACATTTGCATGGTGCTCCCCTAGGAGTCACCTTTTTCCCCTTTTCCCACCTCACTGCAGGCACAGCCCCTTGCCTTTTATGTGTAGTTGCTCAGACCATAAACCATACCCACCTGCATGGGGCAGACTGAGGGTTATTGTTGTTTACATTTCACTTAGCGG
>NW_009260676.1:1399219-1403308 GCF_000687185.1 Egretta garzetta
ATAAACAAAACACACAGAAGCAAAATACACACAGATCCCTCTCTCCCAGCACTTCTGTTCTATGCAAATAACATGCTGTTAGCTAAGTGCCTAAAGGCTCAAATATCCAGCCCCTTAATCATACGAGTATTCATATTATCATTAGCACTCAGACATTATTAACCCCAAACATTCTATGATTCTATGATTCTATGGTTCTATGATTCTATGATTCTTAGCAGCAGAGGCACGCCAGCCCTCAGGAACACGGGTTTCCAGTGGCAAGTTTCTTATAAGGTGGATCACCTGGCCATTGCTTAAAGTCAATTCATGATTTAACAAGGTATCCCAATGCTTTGGGATCCTAGTATTTGTTTTAAGGATTTACTGTCAGTTTTTATGATAGCTGCCATGTTAAGAACAATGGAGCACGTAATGGTATGAGGAGTTTTTTTCTGGGGATTGCAGCAAAAGGCTGATCAAATTCCACTGTTTTAGAAGTTGTTCTGCCTTGACAGGCCACTAATAGCTCCAACACAGGATACACTGGAGTACTGCCCCTTCACGTTCATCTGTGGCGACTGTATGGCAATTCCAAGTGCATCCTTGTATGTGTCACACATACAGTGAATCTGTACATCTGTGACATACGTAGCTCCATTACTTCTTAGTCTTATTAAAACAACTGTATATTTTAATGCACCTGCTTACCTGCATTAATTACTTACAAAGGATAATGTTTTGGAGCCAGTAAAATGACAAGGCTACTTGAAGCACCAGAAACAAGGTATTTCAAGTCAGAGTGTAGCCTCCTTACTCATCTCCACTAGTAATCACATTTTCTCACCTCAGTATGGAGTTCTGCTCGATTTATTCTATGTACCTGCATGGAATTTTCTCACCAGTCTTTTATCCCCGTTCCTACCACGAATGCTGAGTGATTTAGAAAAACCTATCTTTATATGCATCCATGAGGTAGAAGTCAGTCATTATCTACTGTTCTACAGCCAGAACTGAGTCACCAGAAAACAAATGTCAAAGCTGTGTTCACTTTGGGATACCTTATGTTTGATTTTTTTTTTTCAGAATATTAAGTAGTGTAGCACTTTCTATATTAAAACACAGCCCTCCATGCCCTCACCTCAAATTAGGACATCAGCAAACAGAGTTCAACTGATTACTTAAGCTGGACACTCAGACACAGGCAGCTGACAGGTCAGCTATAAAAAGCCTGACTTCCCCTAACGTCACAGGCTATGGCCTCAGGCAAGGATAAATTTCATTTTCCCAGGAGCATTTACCTCTTCAAGTCCAACCTTTTTATTCCTCCAGTTCCTGACCACTAATAAATGACACTGAGTGTTAAAACAATCTTTGTACGCATTAGTAAGCTTCATTCACTGGACAAAAAGGTCATTCTTGCCTAAACATCTGCAGTTGGAATGTACTTTGTAGCTGGAGAGGTAATAACATACGCCTTGCCAGTACATTCCTTAACTTCTGGCAACCAAATGAGTGGGCTGTGACTTGTATGGGACAACCTTCACTGTACATTTCCATCACTTCAGATCCCTGATCCATTGATTGGTAGGATCAAAAAAAAAAAAAAAAAATAAAGACCTGCTGCCTGATCTATTTAACTGCTGTGTTCATTGGATCATTCTGGAAAAACTCAAAGCAGTTCAATGATCGTTTTTATGAGCAACTGTTATCCCTAGCTACAAAATAATCATGGAATCAAGCCTAGTAAAGCTGACAGTGAAAAAATGAAAGAAAATACAAGAGTGTCACATCAAGAGGAGGAAAGCAAACATAAGAAACAGAAAAACATGCAGTTCTGTGACATCCAAACTCACTGAGGACTGGCTTCCCACATCTTGTGGTTGATGGAAGAACGCATGTCCCAAAGAGTCAGGGTATTTCTGACATCTCTCCCCTGAACAGGTTCTCTGTTACACAAGTGAGTCTGAGCACATGTAGCCTTTCCTTCTGCTAGGGAACTTTCGGGGTTATACTTTACACATTGCTCCTCTAATTTCTCAGAACTTACAGGAACTTCATTTTGCTCAACGTTTCTACAACCCGGTTAAATTTGTCTGAGATTGGCCAACGCGTTGGCCAGCTGCTTTTACTTACAAGGCACAAACTGACAGACGGTTTGATTGCACAAGCCTCATTTGCTTAGGAAATTAAGCTGAAGATGATAAATAGGTGTGCCTATTTATGCCTGCCCATGAATCCCCTGCTGCAGCTTCCGAGCATGCTTCCCATGGTACAACATGGCTCAGAAAGCAGTTACCCCCCATCTTTTATGATTGTATCAGTAACTTATTCAGTGATTAGTCAAAGTAACATTCCTCTCCTAGCAACTAATTTAATGCTTTTTAATGTATTACCGTCTCTTTTAGGTCTAAACCTTTCTATTTTGGGAATTCCAATTCAAATTTGCCTAATAGCTTCACATAACAGTCCCCTGCTCCCAATAAATTCCTCATTTTAACTCTAATTGGTTTGCTCATGAAGAATCACAGTTTACATGAGCTGAAGAGGAGATGTATCACTAGCTATTACCGAATATAAGTAATATTTGATTAAGCAAAAGGAGACACTCATTTGCTTTCTTCTCAGCATTTGTTAATGATATTGCCAATTTCTACAAGCAGGTAAAGTATATTTACAACATCATCAATTAAACATATTTGGAATAGGGATTAAATAATGATGTCAGTTCAGCGTCCTCTTAAATTTATGATGTCTATTCATCATAATGCTAAACCAAAGTGACTACCATATTCAGACGGAGTTGCTGGTTAGCCAATTCTTCTCCAGACCAAAGTGATCAAAACTAAAGGTGTAGACTGCTTTTAGGAAAGGTAATGTAAGCAGCAAGTGGAAACACAAGAAATTAAAATTATTTGAACAGCTGCAATACTGCAGTATAAATCATCCTTAGTAATTTCAAAGTCTCAGTCTACAAATAAAAAATTGTCTCATTCTACTTAACTGAGCTCAGCCTGAGAAGCCTTCAAAAATGCGGAGGACATCTCTGAAAGCCTGGGAGAGGAAGGGAAGCTGGAATTTGGGTAATACTAAGAAACCTCCTGGGACTACTTTGTGAAAGAAATGGATACGAGAAGCCTGCATGAAGATAAGTAAATTTGAAACACTCATAGTTTTGAACAGAAGTTTTAAATGTAACTTCAAGAACTTCGTGAAGCTTTTAAAAGGCAAGGCAAAATAATATGATTTTTTTTAGAGCAATTTTAAATTTTAATTTCAAAGCAATTACAGCTTCTTTGGGGTGTCTAATTTTGAACGCTCTGGTCCTCAAACGGAGAGCGAGGCATTCTGTTAAATTAAAAAACAACAAATATAAATTTGAAATACATTTAGATAGAAGTCATACCAGCTTGTGGTACTAACTGCTATTAATTACTGGTATATGTCGAATATTTGAATAACAAATTTTTAAGCCTCTTTGATGTAGTTTTTCTTTTAAGGCCAGAATAATGCCTGTGAAAAACACAGATCGTGTTAGATATATTTAGAAAAAATAACTTTGGAGTATGTCTTTTGATTTCTTTGCTTATTTATTGCTTCTAGATTAGCTTGAGTCTTGGTTGGGTTTTGGTTTTTTTTTCCCCTGTAATAAAATACACTAGTAGAGACAACTCTAGCCGCGCTAATTCTGAAATTATGCTGATTAAGGATAAATGCTGTTAAGCCCTGCCTCACCTTTTTACACACGACAGTGGCATTTGGGAGCACTGTGTTACCACGGGCACACTCTGCGCTTTAATTAAGATTCACCAGCGACCTGAGAGTGACTCTCGAGGAAGGAAAAGAGCAGCAGAGGCCGTGGCGTGCAGTGCCTGACACCAGCGCCCCGAAACAAGGTACAGTCAACGACCTGTGAAAAAAAATAAACGAATCTGATTAAAAGCACAAATTAATCAGGTGCTCGGTTATGAAAACCAGGCTCTTCGGGATTTTGCCTTCTCAGGACGAGAGCCCTCGCCCCCAGGAGCCGGGCGCCCCGCAGGCCCCGGTGGGGCTGCAGGGCCGGGTACCCTCCAGCCCTGGCCCTCCTCACCCCCGGCCCCAGCGGCG
>NW_009260676.1:1404050-1460591 GCF_000687185.1 Egretta garzetta
GTGCGCCCCCCCCCCCCCCCCGCCGCCTCCAGCTGCCCGCTGCTAAGCCGTGAGGGGCGGGGGCCCTCGCGACCCCGCCGGGGACATGGGCAACGGGATGTGCTCCCGAAAACAGAAGCGGATTTTCCAGACCCTCCTGCTCTTGACCGTGGTGTTCGGCTTCCTCTACGGGGCGATGCTCTACTACGAGCTGCAGGGCCAGCTGAGGAAGGCTGAGGCCACGGCGCTCAAGTACCAGCAGCATCAAGAGTCCCTCTCAGCTCAGTTACAAGGTACCTACCTCGGCAGGAGCCTCTGCCGCCCCTTCCTAAGGCTTGCAGAATACCCTCCTCCTCCTCCTCCTCCTCTGGGGAAGTCTGGGCTCCAGCTGTCCAACCTCTCGCAAAGTTTCGCTCGTTCCGCGCTTCTTGCCCTTCTCTCCCTCCAGCCTGTGGGGTTTTGGTCTCTAACCATGGCTCGGATCCTAGCCCCCCTGAAGTCAGCGTGAGTTTTTGTCACGGGCTCCTAGGGAGCTTGAATTCCCCCTCGCTCCCACACATTTTATAGAGTGACTCCTATTCCCAAAGGATTGCACATCACTTTGCAATTCCTCCTGTAAGCGGAAAAGGCAGGCGTACTGCCTGCCGCCCATCTAACAGTGCAGATCCCATCCAGTTCTGGGACTTTTGCCTGCTTCTGTGTTGTCTTAACAGTATTAATTTTCTGCTGCTGAGAGACCATTCAGCTGCAAAAATGCAAGACTGCAGTTCCTGGGCAGCATAAACCTGAAATAACTCCAAGAGGGAGAGGAGTATTCTTACAAAGCATTTTTTAAAAGGATAATTTGAAAGCAAAGTTCAAATAAGTTATTTGGATAAGGCTATTATATTACTTTTGGAATAACTTTGGATTTCTTGGCTTAAAGCTCCCGCATAAATAGCGATCCTTTGTATCTTGGTTTAAGGATGCACCAGATGTGGGCGTCCAGTACTTGAAGATGAAAAGATGCTGATGTCTGACATCTGTATGTCCAGAAATCAGATGCAAAGTCATAGCTATGTACGTGAAGCATCAGTGCTCTAGGAAGTGTGAGACCTCAGCGCCTGTAATTATCAAGTGCCAGGTTGTCAGGTTGGCATATACAAAGTCCACGGCCAACTTTCAAAACTCTTAAAAGAGTTTTATTTCTCAAAACTGGATAAAACAAGAGTGGTCTGCTCTAGCAGCTGTAACAGTACCTAACTTCAGGATGATCTTCAACCATACTTTTCACTGCAGAAGCGTACATAAGAGCATGCTTGGAACCATACAGTTTTTATGCAGAGAGGGCAGAATGGGGCTTGTGCTGTTAGATTCTTACGGTGATTTGTTACTTGAATATGTTTAGCTACAATCTGAGACCATCGTTTACTTAGTAATCAATTTCAGACCATTTCCAGGTAATGCCATGGGAAAAAATTGACAGAAACTTTGATTTTAGTCACAAAAAAGGTGTAAATGTTTGGCTGGGAGATGGGTATGTGGCAGATGGCTAAAGGGCTACTTTTGCTAGTCTGTATATTTGCCAACAGTATTTGAAGAGGAGACAGGAACATCTTGTTCTCAAGCTAAAATTCAACAAGTTAGCTTTTTCTGTTGCTCTGGCTATACCAAAGAGGAGCATGCAACGAACTTCATCCTAACACAGAGAGGAGATTCTCTTGATCAGGTATATTGGGTCTGGGCTGTTAGTTTAAACTTTCCCTGTCTGAAACATTATTCTGAGTAGCCATCATCTATCCAAGCAAGACCATGGAAGCAGCAGGCAACTAGTAGTTGCAATGCTGTATTTTATATAAGTATTCTCTTGCTTGTTTTAGTGTATCAAGGAGAAATGTAAAATAATGGACCAGAATGGGAAAACATTAGTACATTTGATTATCCATGCAATAAATTCACATGGTTCTGGGACCCACAGCAATGTATCAAGCCTATTAAGCAGGAGATCTTATCTATGCCTAGTATGGTAGCAGTAAAACTTGTTTTTTAAAAAAAAAAAAAAAAAAAAACCTAGCAATTAAGTCACAGAATACAAGGAAAATCATCATGTAACAATAAAATTGTTTTTTTAAAATGTTCCTGCATTACGGCAGTAACTACTATACCTAAAAGAGGGCGAGGCTGAGATCCCAGAGACGTACTAAATGCAGAAGCAAGCATTAGATGCCTAACCTCCCACTAAGGCAAATGGAAGCTACATGCCTAAGGACTTTGGAGGACTTGGGCCTGGTGAGCTAGAAGTAAACTTTACTTCCCTGTCTTTCCCTGTACACTTAATGAGTCCTTCTGGGATGGCCTGCCCTGTATAATCACTGGGATTTCTGCAGTAGCAGTTTCTGAGTGAGGAGAACATCGAGAATTCAGAACCTGTGCCTACACCCAAGTCACCTGGAGATACACAAGCACTGTGCTAACTGGTGCTAGACAACACCAAAACCCTTTCTGAACCTTTCCTGTTTGACTCTGTGATATGGAACAACAGGAAGGAATTTTCTTTCAACAGAGCCTTTGAAGCAACATGAAATGCTGACAGAAAAGTCCTGTGTTTGCAGGTGCAGTATTTGACTGCACTTTGAACCTTTGGTTTTAAATGGCCTGGATTTTAAGTCAACAATGTTTCTGTTGCCAAACAAAAAATAACCTCTAAGAATTTCTAGGCTACATTTCTCTTCTGTCCTGAACAACACAAGAGAGTATTCGTTGAGTTTATTCTTTATGAGAACAATAAAATGTATCACAACTAAAGCAGCGCAACTTACTTTTCTAGGCAGCATAATCGGTTTTTCTGTAGATACTGGTCTAGGGATAACTTTGGGGTCTGAAGTACAATGGGAGTGCTCTGCAATCTTTTGAAAAGGAACCAGTTAAAGGGCAAGGTCACTGACATAGTATTGCCGGGAGGAAAACAGGGTGCTGTAGCAACAGTGGTTGATTTCTTAGTGTTTAGAGCTCTCTTCTGGGTGGTTAAATAGGACTCTGAAGCTCATTACAAGCTAAGGATTGAGCTGAACCTTGGACTTCTACTTCCTGAACAAACATTTCATCAGTAGGCTTTTATTGTTTTAAATTAAATAAAAAAAAAAAAAAAGAGGCAACTTCTTAAAGTTGTCCTTTCGAGGATCCGGAGGCTGCACTGTGCCAGGCTGGCTGTGTTCCAGGAAGGCCGACTGGATTGAAACGCTTGGATGACAGTGAAATACCGCCTGTTCTCTGAATTTTGGTTGGGTTTTGTTGTGACTACTGGTGCCTATAAAGACAGTTGCTGTCCTGATTGTACACCGAGGAACACTGTTAGGGCTTCTGGGTGAAACTGGAGTCAGCTTGTGAAATCCTTAAGGATCATAGGCAACTTCTATGTATAGGGTCACAGTTTTGGACCTGAATGCCTTTGGTCTGCCCAAAGTCTTAAGAAGGGTCCTCGGACGTAGCTCAGAGCATAGCTTCCCTTCACTTCCTACTGTCCCCTTTACTATTTTTCTACGTCTGCACAGTTTTTTAGGTTTTTCATCTATATAGGTAACATGAACCTTTTTGGTACTTGCCAGTTCTTCATGCCTGAATGAGCAGTGCTTTCTGGTTTTGTTTGAAAAGCCATTTGTCTTAGATTTTTATCTTTTTCATTACCTTGTTTTGCTCGAACACAGCACGTGAACCAGGCTACATGTTCTGTACACGTGGGAAAATAGCACTACAAAGGCAGAATGTACAGATCACTGAAAAATGGCGCAGGAACAAGTCTCGAAATCATTTAGCCCACGTACCTGATCCGAAGAGGGCTGCATACAACTGTTACTGTAGGGCGTTCTGCTTTTTCTGGTGTTCACAGCTTCAGGTTCTCAGCTGAGAAGAATTTGTGCCTCTTGAAATAAGACCAGGGTGTGACTGGAAGGATGGCAGACTTGGGGAACACGATAAGAATCACTGGTTTGGAGAGGCTGGGATCTTAAGCTCCCCCCCTTTAGACAGCTCACGTTGTAGAAGATTTTGTATTTGAAAGCTACACTTCTCACAAAAAAGAATGTCAAACTTTGGCATTTTTATCTCTTTAATAAAGTTCTGATGGGTATGGAGAAAGTAGGGCTGCTTATGTAACCCACAAAGGGAATACCGGAGGCAAAATTTAGAGATGACACAAAATTTCTTGGCTGCTAAGAAAACCTGAAGTCATTTTTATCTATAAGGTCTTTCACAGAGGAGCCGATCTACCCAGTAAGCTGATTATTTTTAAATCTCATTCTCTGAGTATTATATGTTTGAAACATGAAGATAATCTTGTTTTTATCATTTTAAGCAACAGTAAATAAAACTTGACACACTTTGCCTCCTGCAAAGATGTGTCAAACTAAGTCTTAAACTATTGGCCATGTAGGAATGGACTTCAGTTGCTAGAACAGAAACGCATTGACAGCTGTAGATGAACCTGATCGTATCTTTGACTGCTTCAAGATCGAATGTATTTGCAAATGTCTTTTTAGCCCTTACAGCTTCTGTCTTCTCATCCTCTGGGTGTTAAGTAGCCCCTTCTGTACTGTTTTAATCTGTTTAATCTGTTTTAATCCCTAATCCTGATAACAGCCTACGTTCAGTGCCTTTTACTACTTCCATTTTCCTGCTCTTTCTCTTAGATCCTTAACATATCTGATGGCTTCAGGCAATCTGTGCAGTCTGAGACCATCCTCTAATCTTGGGAGCCAACCCAGCAGTGACTCCGAATTTGAGAGTTCAGAGTTTGCCCTACTGTAGGCAAGGTGTGGATTTCCTCAAAGCTATCTGATCCAGTACTAGAAAGTTGCAGCTGAAAAGCAAATGCAGAATTCCTCTGTGCCTGTTGTCCCATTTGTCCTAAACCGAGTCCCCTCCTTGGAGGTGACTTACTAGAAGTTGATCAGATCTATAGCAGCTCTATGTATAGAGACTTGTGTAATGCATCACAGTACTAGATCATAGTTCTGTGTAACTTTAGTGGTTAATATTTATTATGTCTGTCTGCATGATAACTACGTAGATGCCAAAGCTGTTCTTAGTGAAGGACATAGAGATGTGGATGTACTTCACTATCTCACCCCTCTTTTATAGTACTCTATTTAAACTTGTACCTTAAGTTGGCAGAACTAGGAAGACCTAACACTACTTTTGGTGGCTTATTTTTCACACGGATCATAAAACCACGCTGCTGTGTGGTTTGCTTGTCCTCCATAACAACAGCAGCCTGAATTCCTGTAATTCCTATTAGTTTCAAATTGCACATAATGCTACAGCACTTATTTTGATTGTGTTTTGTTGCTATCTGAGATCTGAAAGATCTGCGGTAGCACTGTAATAGTAGAGGTTAGTTCTCTGAGCACTGTTGGCACGCGGGTGTACTTCAACACCACGTACAGTACTGCCTGAAATGGCAAATACAGCATCCCTAATTCTGGGGATACCTGGCTTCCTGAAATGGTAAGCTTTGGTTTGTGACCTCATCTAAGAATCTGTCTTTTTTACTTCCACTCGTGTTTTCCACTGGATATTTAATGTTCTAAATACTTAAAAGCACATCAACATTTGAAATTATTTGTGCAAGATTTTAGTATGGAAAGTCTGTATGCTGCAAATGTATATTCATATATGCATACGTCTGTTTTGCAGCTCAACCTGAAGCTCTCAGGTTATCTGAAATAATCCAGATTTCTTCATAATCCGAGTACAGAAAAGGTTGCTAGAGCTTTGTTCGGTTTGGTTACTCAGGGAGCTGGTTTGTTGCTTCTAGGTCCATAGTGAGTAAGAGTCCCAGCAGCTGAATTCTCTGACTGGAAAGATAAATTGAGCAAATGCCCATATTTTTTATTTTTTTTTTTCATTCCTGTAATCCATGCCTGCATGCCCTTAAATCACCTTCCTTGTGGACATAATACTTCCAGGATAAATTTCTACCAATGCTGCAATGTTACATCTGCACCCAAGTTGGAATCTGGGCTGAAGATCACAGAGCACGTAGTCTGAAGGAATGCTGAGCAGCATGAGGTAATAGGGTGGTTTTGTTCCCTGGCTTTTGTTGTTTCTCCCCACCCTCCCTGTTTAATATTGGCCCTGATAGCCAACAGACTGATGCAAGATAGAGCCAATATCCTAAAACTGTGTGTTACTGATAATGATTTAAGCCTTTTAAAGCTTGTGCGTGATTGATCTATCTGGGTTTATGAACACTTCAGAGCTGGGAGAGAAGGAGGGATGCAAGATGGGTGGATGCTTTGGCAAATTTGCATTCTGGCTTCTGCAACAGTCACCTTCTGTCACATATTGCTAGCAGGCAAAGCTTCGGAGGCAGCTTCTGCATCACCGAAAACATCATCAGCTTTGTTGGAGGGAGAGCAGTAGAGAAGCAGAGGTTGAAACAGCCACGATCACAATCTGACGATTGTAGGTGCAAACTGAAATCCTGTAGTCAGCAGTGTAGTTTAAGTGGTATCTCGTGCTGCACGCAACATGGGAAGAGTTTTAGGGTGGTTGAGACTTTGCGATTGTACTGACAAAACTTTGATATCAGAGAGTTAGGTACGCCTGGAGTGGTTCAGTTAAGATTGTTGCCTAAACAACAGCGTGGAATTACTTCCTTACTTCCTACATGAGCAAAACTGATTGAATTATCAAGTTTTAAATATGATGTTCCAAACACATGGTCTCATTGGGCTGGTTGTTTTTGCTGGGCAGGATACAGGCTTGTCAGCCTGTGTATCTGGGTGGAACAACTTTGAGTAAGGTTTCCACCCAGTGAGCTTTGAGTATGCATTGTAGCATCTGTTATATGGCGGTGAGGATATTGCCAGCAATTTGTGGCTAATATAGTTCACTTTGCTCATTTTGGAATAGGATCCTTCCATGCAAAAACTAATTAAATCTGTCCTGCTAAAAGTCAGGTGCTGTTTTGAGGTTTGATGGGAATGAAAGCTAAATAAATCAGATTACTGAAAAAATGAACTATACAGAACAACTAATTAAGGCAGAAACTTTTGTTGGGTGATTTTTCTTGGGATTTTTAGGATTCGAGGGCATGAATTTCTAGTCGTGTTGGAGCCTGAGGTAAGCACTTAACGAATTCAGCCTGTTTGGATGCTGTTCCTTGTTTAGAGAAGGGTCTTCTGAGCTGGATGCAATTCTGCTCTTTTTCTAGTGATCTAGCATAAAGCAAACTTCCCAGTATTTTCTGCTATGTATCTTGAATTAGGAAATAAAAGCAACTGCAATTACTCCACCTCTTCCTCTACATTTTTTCCCCTAAGGTATCTGAAATTAGCCTAGTATCTTATTTTTCCGAGGTGACTCAGATCCCTGAATTTGGCAGTCATTTGCAGGGCTTAATTACAGAGATGTTGAGAGAAGTATGGCCTGCTTGTGCTCCTGGAGGGCATGGTAAGCAGTCTATTCCTATCCATGCAACCACACTGAACAATGCCATTTTCAGTGTTTCGCTTAATCTGCCATACTCGGATGCATATTTTGGGGTTTGACAGTGATCTTCTGTTACAAAAAATAAAAATAAAATTATGAACCACTAACTCAAACTATTGATTTCTCTATGCTGTTTTTCAAAACATACAACTGGAGCTGACTCCAAGTCGCCTGTGTTAGAGGCCTCAAGAACTAATTTAAGGAAGCGGTTTAGCAGTTTTGTAAGGTGATAACTGTAGCTATTACATCAGGTTTGGCCATATTCCATTATAAAAATGCAAATGTATGTTTCAGTTAGGAGAGACCCTTAAAACATCATGTGTATGTGTATATATCAATGATGTTGTTTTTCTTCAATGTGGATTTTGTGCTAGTTTCCAAATGTGTATATATATATATATTTATATAGACCCTAACACTATGTAGATAGAATCACTAGACTTCTGCATAAAATTGAAAAAAAGACTAAAACAATTTTTGAGAGAAAGAACAGGCCCTCGTTTCGTGGAGCTGAGAGTTGAGCAGACCCAGACATTCAGAGATGATGTGAGAAGGAAACTGTTGTCTCTGCAGCTCTTCTGAACGTTTGTGTGTTTTCTTCAAAATGGTCTGGTGTGTAAAGACAAAAATGGCAGAATAATGGAGAGAAGGAAACCGTAAAACGAAAAGGGAATGGAATTTTTTTAGGAGTAAATCGGCTAACGTTAAGAATGCAAGTCTAAAATCACTAAACAGGTTTTGTTTAAACTATTTGCATTTATCATAATTTAAAAAAAATCTTTAGCATGGCTAGGTGTATAGAAAACTGCATGTGCAAGGTGAGATGCTAATCTGACCCCGCATCTCATAACTGTGGGTGGCACCAAAGATTGGAAGAAATCTTGCGGAGTGCGCAGGAAATCTTTTCTGGGATAGAAAACGTGTCCTCTTTCTTAATAAAAGTCATGTCTGAAGCCTAACTGTTAGGAATTAAATACCTAATTGCCTTTAATACCCCTTCCCAAACTTTTATTTTTAGCAGCAGCTATTACAGTTTACTGTTTCAACGTGATAAATACCTCCCTTTATCCCAACCTATCATTATGTTTTACTTGCAATTTGTTTTTAAATCTGTTGTTTCCTAGAGATGTTACTGACTTCTAAGAAAGGGAGTACATGAGGTAGGGCGGAGTAAAAGGATTCTATTAAATGTAGATGTTTACTCCAGTTTAGAAATTAATTTTCATGTCATGCTTATAATTGAATAGAAGCCACAACTGTTTCTCAGAAATATAGGCATGTGTTTCTGGGGTGAACTGCATTAGTGTGCCAAATTCCCCAGCATCCCCCCATTTCCAGAACTGCAGTCAAAGCAAAACTTTAAAGATCTGCAACACTTCTTCACGTTGTGCTTCAGATTTCTTCTTTTCTTTTTGAGGATGCAAAGCTGTAGGTTCAATAAGCATGTGAATTTTCTTACACGCTTTACCTGAACTCTCCACACCTTCCAGAGCTTTTTGAAGTTCTCTCATGATTAGTTCTGATACCTTGTGTAATTGGTTACCAAGCTCTGCAGTGTTAGTGCTGAAAACCCCTTGACAGAAGGCAAGCTTCGTAGAGAGCATCAATGATAATTCTTGACCTGGGCAAGACATAAGGGACTGAGGTGGAGTTTGTAGAGCCAAAAGCAAGGGTCTCACAACTTTAGTTAAGGAGTCAGCTGTGAGCTTCAGTGAATTCCCAGCACTCAGTGGCACATCAACTAGCTGCATACAGGTAATTCCCAAACTATTTTTGTTTTTTTTAGCTACATTCCAACTAACCCAGAAAAGATTCCAGTGTGCCAAGATTGAAAAGGTTATTTAAAAATGCACAGTCAGTTCTCTGTTATCTTTGGGTAGATCTTATCTGGCTTATGGCTAAACTTTGACCTAAGTGCAGGCACTTGATGAGTCTCCATCTACAGCTCTGTGTGGAGCTGTTTTAGTAGCAGTGGTGTATCTCATGCACGTAGAGCCACGCTGCCCTGGGAGCACGATGCGGTGGGATGTTGCTCTGGTGTACAGCAAGCTGCCGGCACTCGAGCTAGTCAGACCCAAATCTCCATAATTTGCTCAAGCCCCATTCTCTAATTCTAGTTTCTTACTGGAAACTAAGTCAGAGGAACAGGTTTATTTGAATTGATAGGTTATTTTTGGTGCAAGATCTTTGAGAGCAGTAGATGCTTTCTCCTCGTGCAATTGAAATCAGTGGTAGGTCTATGACAAACATGACAAAACCCCTGAATATGAAGATCTGGATATTAAATACAAACTTCTGTCTTAAAATTATTAATACTCTGAGCAACATAAATGACTAGAGAATTGAGTCAAAGCAGTGATTATTTTTAAGCACAGCTGCCAATGCGTGGTTTAGTTTGCCAGGAGAAATTCTGCTCTTTTGCAGTGACTGGCTGTAATTTGACAAAGTTATTACTCGATTGTTCATCAAGTGAATAAATTGAAAAATGTAGGAGTTTAATTTACAGTAAATGCAATCGTGATACTGCATGCAGTGCTAGTTGTGGTTTTCAGTCAACAAAATGAGAGCGGGCCATCCCTGTCTGTATGCAAAATTGTTCCATAATTAAATAAGCTTCAATATTTTGTTCAATATATTGTAAATATATAGTTTCTGTAACATTATTTTCTTGTGCTATACTGAAAACACAGTTTTCCTAGTCTTTACTGTGGGAATACTTCCATTGTTTCTTAGATGTTTGCAGGGTCACTGGAATATCCATTTATATCCATCCTCAATGGAGAATCTTTGAAATAGGCAGAGCGTACCCTGTGACCAGCATGGGTTGTACCATGGTGGGGAATTCTGATTCTCATCCAGGAGCTACTCACAGTTCGATAATCTGTTTCTGATAAGATTATCAGTAGTGAAATAGTGGATCTCCTTGTTTGAAGCCAGATTCACTGACTTAATCATACACAGAACTGGAAGCTTGGCGAGCAGGTCTTGCTATATTAATAACATGTTCTCCCAGCATGAAACGTTAGCATCAGATGGGTCAAGATACCTCTTACGAGATAAAATTTTTTATTATTATCATTGGACTAGAAAACCTATTTACATCCCTTACGGAAGGGTTTCTTCCTTGGCTCATGGAAATCCTTTGCTCTCTGCAGAAAAGCAGCTTGCATGGGTTCACATTTTAAATGGTTCTATCTCCAGTGACAAGAATTGGAAATTAACTGTATTTTTATAACAAGTCTATGTTCTCATAGTGTTACTAGAAAAGTGCCAGTGTGGCTTACCACACACTGCTGGATCAGTTCAACTCTGCCACAGTCTGAGAGAAAATAACACTGAATGTTGCCAAGACTACTGAAATCTGCTGGTTTTAAAAGAAAGGTATTACTGGAAGTGCAGAGAGAGATTGCAGAATTGCATAAGAAGCAATAACAATTAAATTAATGAGAATTTTTGTATCATGTGTATTTAAATCCCAGTGTAATCTTAATTTTCCAGTATGTAAGATAGTGGGAGCTGAGCTATTTTAGGGTCTTGCATCATGCTTCTGACAGACCAAAATACCAAAGTAACATAGTTGCAAAGTTGCTGATAACGTAAAATAGGAAACGCTGTCTTATAAATATACAATAATGGCTTATTTTACTTAATAATAGTTCTACCGCTTAGAGTGCAAAGCAAAGAGAAGTAACCGTGACTGTTAAATGAGGTTGCTTTCATCTGATTGCTTGACTCCTGTGTTGCAATTAACGTTCAGCAATGGTCAAGGTGGTGTAATCTTCTGAGAGCCTGCACAGACAGCATCACACCCCCCCGCTTCTCCTCCACTTTCCTTTCTGCATGAGAAAAATCTTAAATCAAGGGCTTCATTTAATTGGGATCAATTCAAGAACTGTTAAATATTTCCTTGTTGAAGGTGAAAGGTGGTTTGACTGGCTGTGATGTTACTGGTTCTGCTTCTGGGCTTTGCTCTTTGAGGCTGGATCACCTCTCTGTGGATTCACGTTGTTCGTTGTTTGTTCATGTAGGTTACATTATATAGGTAACATAAAGAATTCAGCTGATACCTGCAGCTATTCCAGCTTTGGAATAGTGCACATTAACAGTTAGATGACAGTGTTTTCCCCCCTTTTGGTACCATTCTATTAAATATAACATAGAAACAAAGTTCAATTATTTGTGGGAAGATCAGTACAAAATTAAGAACTTACCCTATGAAAAAAAATTGTTTGTGAAGTGCCATGTCGGTGCATCACACCAGTAGAAATTTGCCAGGTTCCTTATATAGTTTCCACGCCCCCGACTGGGAAACCTGTAATAGAAAACATGTTTTTCAATGTATTTATTTCTTTGAGATTCTTGCTCAGACATCTTATATCCAGGCTGGGAGCGAAGAAGGAGAAATTCCCCGCTGTAGTAACAAGAGCCTTGTAGTTTGGACTCTTGCCTAGGAAGTTCCTGACTGGTGGGAATAAATTAAGTTCATGGGAGATAAACTCCTATATGTACTTACAAAATCCGACCTGCAGCCTACTCCCCAAAATAGCAAGTGAGAAAATATGGAAGCTATGCTTTCTTAATAATTATTTTCTTAATAAAAATCTTCATTATGTTGCACATTATGGGCTTTTATCAGAGAAAAACATTGCTGAACCAACCAGTAAATGAACTAGAAGGGGAGAGGTGTAGGAGGAAGTTTTTCTTAGCCCTTTTTGGCTACCTGAAGGGCTATTTTAAGACATTGCCAGCTTTGTTCCGGTATTTCAAAGGATAGCAGACGGAAGGTGGTGGTGAGGATGCGCTGCCCGGGAGGGGGGTAGAGACGTAGCTTGAAAGGGAAGACAGGAAAGCCAAAGCTCAGCCGAGATGCAATTAGCTGTGAAAGGTATAGAGTGCCGTGGTCCCTAAAACCCAAACGATTTCATTCTCTTTCTCCTTTCTTCCTGCCCTTATTATGGGTTTGTTGTGGAGGGTTTTCCCCCCCACCGCCCCCTTGTTAAAACACCAGGAGGAGCTGAGGAAGGTATGCTTGCAGACAAAGAAGTGAAATGGAAAATGTTACCTCTGAATCCGTTTGTGGGTTAGTCCGTTTGCCAAAAAGCCTATTTCCACCCCTGATTGCATGGGAGAGGAAACCCATTATGGATTTTCATTTCTCTCCTGAGTTGCTATGCTACAGCCACTGTTCCTTTTGCAATGTCATTTGGCATTCACAGTCTTTGGTGCCTAGATAAAACCATCACTGTAGTGCTGCCATTTTTTTTTTTCCCCTTTACTGGAAGCCTACTTGCTGGTGACTTTGTGAATATTCATTGCATGCTTGTTTTGTTGCAGAGGATGTTGATACGTTAGTTCATCTTGACTGATGCCCTTGACTTTAGAAGATAAATAGCAAAGTAGAGATAGGTGACAAGGATTGATTAGCAATCCAGCTTCTCAGCCAAAACATAAACACTTGTAGATAAGCCAGTAGCTAAAGAACCTGCAGAATGCACCTTGGTGGAATTAAGAACACATTCTAAGGTGCAAGAAGAGTTTTCTGTGGCTGCCAAGATACAAATCGTTATTTAATGCTTCCCATTGAAGGCTTATGTTCACCAACGGTTTACTTCTCAGAAAATGAGTTTTCTAGTTTTGAAGGAAAAAAATCACACATTCCATTAATACAAATTAATAACTCTTTAAAAAAAAAGAGTGCAAATTGTAATTTGGACAGCGAAGAGTACTTGTGTTAAACTGAGCTTCAGCAAACTTTCCTTTGCTGCAAACTTGGTAGGCCATTTCAGATAATGATCCTTCAGTCTAGTGAGTGGTGAGGAAAGGGTAAATAGGGACTGTTGTGCCCCATCACATCCGAAACTAGATGTTCAAAACACAAGCCAGAATGAAATGCTGCTTTACTGGCTGTTAAGTGGTGGGACTCTCTGCCAGAGGATATTGGATGTCCTAAATACCCATAGATACAATGACAATTAGGCAAATTCATAAATGTAAAATCCATTTTGCAATGGTGCACACAAAGGACCTGCGGGCGCCTCGGACAGTCTTTGGGAGTCATAAATTGCTGGGAGACAGCGCCAGAGAAATACTGTAAACTCCCTGTGTGTGTTCTGTGTTAGGCATCTGCTCATCAGGTCCTGCGAGATGGCATGGGTGGTCTGTTGGACCACTGATATAACCAAGAGTAGTTGTCTGTCCTGGCTTTGGCTGGGATAGAGTTAATTTTCTTCCCAGTAGCTGGCACAGCGCTGTGGTTTGGATTTAGGGTGAGAAGAACGTTGCTAACACCCTGATGGTTCAGTTGGTGCTGAGCAGGGCTTACACCAGGCAAGGACTTTGCAGCTTCCTCTGCTCTGCCAGGGGCACAGGGGGCTGGGAGGGGGCACGGCCAGGACAGCTGACCCCAACTGGCCCAAGGGCTATTCCAGACCATATGGTGTCATGCCCAGTATATAAACTGGGGGGAGTTGGCGGGGGGGCAGCGATTGCTGCTTGGGGACAGGCTGGGCATTGGTCAGCGGGTGGTGAGCAATTGCATTGCGCATCACTTGCTTTGTATATTCTATTAGTAGTAGTAGTATTATTACTACTACGTTTTCCTCTGCTGTCCTATTAAACTGTCTTTATCTCAACCCACGGGTTTTACTTCCCCCCCCGCCTTGATTCTCTCCCTGGGGCAGCAGGGGGGAGAGGGTGAGTGAGGGGCTGGGTGGAGCTTAGTTGCTGTCTGGGGTTAAACCACAACATTGCTATACCCTAAAATTCTAGAAATATAATGTCTCTACTTTCTGTGAAATGGGAGACGGTTTCCTGACGAGCAGGCTCTGATAGCCTAGCCTTGCAGTGAAGCATCCAGTTTAGCTTTATTCTTTAGCTATCCTAGCCCTTCAGATGATTCCTTTCGTTCTTCCTGCCTTATCTCGTTAACTAGGGGGTGAAAAAAAAAAAAAAAACTAAGAAAAACCTCAAATCCTCCTCAGATTATGTAGATATTCCATGCAAGTACAGGGTGCTTTAGCATGTATATACCCTGCTGTTGGCACATGCTTACTAAGAAATTGAGGACACGATACCTAATATATCACTGTGCAGTCTGTGGGTCAGCAGCATTGTGGTGTGAAGGATCTGGGCTTTACAAAAAAGAAGGTCACAGAAAACAGAGTTGTCTCAAGTTTTTGGAAGAATTTAGGAATGGATCTCAGTTCTCCGTGTTTTAGGCTAAGCAAGCATGTCTAGCGTCCTACTGCACCTTTGTAAGCAGTCCTGCTTTTGTGCATCTCTCTTCCCTCCTTGTGACAATTTGTTTGCTGCAAGGATTTAGTCTGGCAGTAAGGTTATCCTGTCTTATTTCCTTGCCCCTTTACAAACAAGGCAGGAGAGAATGAAAGCATGGGAAAATGTACCTGCAGACCTGAAAAGAGGAGTTGGTAGCTTTCATATAGATCCCCCCCCAGCTGACTGTCTCCATAAACAAATCACACAGTTACCGCATTCTCTGTTTATGCAACGGAAATAACCCAGAATTCAGGATCAATAAAGCATGCAAAAAAAGAAAAAAAAGTTACTGCCCCAAATGATACAAACAGTCCTTTATCCTCTGACCTCATTCCGCTTGTATTTTCCTGGTACGTTCTGTGCCAACGCTCTCTGGGCATGCTGGGGGTGGGTGGTGGGTTTTGTATATATTGCTTTTAAAATGAATTGTGTACAAAATTTCTCTTTTCAGTTGTATATGAGCACAGGTCAAGATTAGAAAAGTCATTACAAAAGGAAAGGCTTGAACATAAGAAAGCAAAAGAAGGTAAAAACGTGCTTTTCACTTTGACATTTTAAGATAACTTGATTATTTTAGGAAGTAACTTCAGATGTATTTTCTTCAAGTTTAAAGGAGTTGCCAATGTATAACACATTAGCAGGTCCACCTTGGCAGGTCTGTGGTGGTGTTTCTAGTACATCTTTTTAATTAATTTTATTTTAATCTAATCTTTTTAAAAAGTAATCATCCTTTTAGTACTGTTTACAGATCACTGCAAGGTGGCATAGTATACACAGAGAATATGCGTATATTGAGGTACAGAAACCTGACAGATATATGGAGTATGGGCATATATAAATCCTGCTCCTGAAAATTTAAAACTTGTACCAAAAACGTGGGATCTCTTCCTGCGTTCCATCAATGTAAAATTATGCTCTGAATCAGTATTTTTACACATGCTTAAGGGCAACACATGCTTACATACCTTTTCCTGATTAAAGCTGAGTTCTAGGTGTGTGAGAAGGAAATGTTGGCATGCATTGTATTTCTTACCCATCTACCCTCTATGAAACTTCAGCAGAATGCAGTCCTCTGAGTTTTCACCGAGTCTTTTGTTGTTCTAAATTCACTACAATATTCAGAGTAAAGCCTATATGCTTCCTAAAACTGAGGACTCAGCTGCTGAATTAAAACAACTACTTTAGCAAAGATTAAGAACATCTAAGAAATTAATCTCACTGTGCAGTTCTCGATAGCTTTCTGGTGCCATCTAGTGTAGAGCTGTCCCATTGCTATGCAAAGGTGAGTTGGCATTTTCAAATCCTGAAAAGGATCAAGAAACAAAAGGGGAATTTTTTTTTTTTATTTAAACTTAGTCTAGACTTTCACACTTCTTAAAGTAGATGGGGTTTTTATCCTAATAATGGAATACATGATTTATGAATGTCCTTTTCCTTTTGAATGATGCTACTGGGCTTCTACTGCAAGAGTTCATGTAACAGATTTAATTACTCATCCGAAGTCTTAAGCCCATACCCCCTATATCTCAAACTAAGATATGAAACTTTTTAATGAAAATATTTCATCAAAATTTGAGCATTTTGTTAAATTCTCCATAGTTTTTTCTTTTGAAGATCTTTTGGAAGCTTGTTACTGCATAAGTATTCAGCTTTTCAGAAAATTTATGTATGCAACTGTTATGTTATTTAAGTACAGATTTTAATCTTCCTGGGTTTTTTTTTCATCAGTGTTTTCCTTTTTATGTTGTAGATTTTCTTGTTTATAAACTAGAAGCACAGGAAACACTAAATAAAGGAAGGGTAAGTCATCATTCCTAGTACAAGTTTTTAATAGCTGATGCTATTTGAGTTGCAAGAAGAAGGAAATGCTTTGTAATTATAACTGTTCAAAGAGGTCTCACAAAACACTAATTGAAAGAGCACTCACTTATTCCATTTCTGCTCTGCATGCCTAAGTGCTCTGCAATTCCTAATTATTTGAGCTGTAATAGGAGATCCTAGTATCTTTCCAGAAAATTAATTTAGAAAATACCCTCCTATTTATATTATGGTAGTTCAAACATAATGTTACCATTTTTAAGGGGAAGGGGGAATAATAAGGCATTAGAAATCTTTTTGTAGCTTAGTCCACAGGGAAGAGGACACTGACAACTTTCTAACAGGTGATCTTTGAACTGGAAAGTATACAAACATTAAAAAAACCTTTGTTTTATATACCAAGTGCCAGAAAGAAAGCTGCATCTGGCAAAGGACCCAGAGACTGGTAGAGAACTCTTTATAAAGCGAGTAAATTAGGATTTTATGGCTACTTCATGTTGAAACTGGGGAGAATTTGTGAGCTAACCTAAGTTAAAATACAGTAAGTTAAAAATGCATTACATGCTTGCTATCTTCCAAAGCAAGTGGAGAGATTAATTTGTTTCCTGGGGAGTTACATCCCTTGGCTTGTGACTCCTAACAAACTGCATGTGCAGAGGTTGGAGGGATGACAGTGTTGTTCTGTTTAACACTAGTGGTTTTGTTTTACAGCAAGACTCAAATAGCCGATACAGTGCGCTGAGTGTACAACACCAGATGTTGAAGGTAGGTAGCTGAGATACCCGGTTCCACAGGACCCTGGCATTCTGCTCTGTCAGGTAGATACGGCCTCACTGGCTTCTGGTAACTCACTCCAGAATGTCAGTACATCGATGCTGCCTTCCTCTTACAACAGTACCGTTAAAAGATTACTGCAGTTTTTCCTAGTCAGGCTTTCCAGTGGGTAATTTAATCTTATCAAATGCAATTACTTGTATAGAACGCTGACTTATCAGACTTTACATAGTTTGGCATGTAAGGAATTCCTTAGACACGTTCAGCAGCTCCCAGTGGGACAGTGCAACTGCAGGGTGAGGTGATGTAGCCCTAGAACAGGAGACTACTCATCACAGAGGTCATTTTGTGTTTGAGAGGAGCTGCAATATGCATGCTTTGAATAATAAACTTCCTGTTATGAATGCATCCTATTCATCTGGACTCATTTAACAAATTGCCAAAGACAATATTAGCCAGATATGCAGATACAGAACTGTTCCAGTGTCCAATTTGGTGTTTGCAGAGTCAACATGAAGAACTAAAGAAACAGCACGCTGACCTTGAGGAAGATCACCGAAAACAAGGAGAAGAGTTTAGCAGAACGTTCAGTGATCACAAGGAGCGATACTTACAACTGCAGCAGGAAAAAGAGCAGGAGATCTCTAAGCTGAAGGGTATATGCAACCTGTATCTGGCTGCCCATATTAAAATGTGTATTTGTCATTGTTTTGTGTGATGCGAGACAAGAAAGGCATTGTCTCTGTTTTCACTAACAGGTCATTCATACAACTTATGCCTCCTAGTAATTTACTTTTTATTGATTATTTTCTGTGGCCCCTTTCTGAAATCTCTTCATATGTGTGCTTCCTGTTTCTATCTAGATTAGAGAAATAATAAGAAACACAGCACTTACCAGCCACTGACACCTGACAGGCTTTTTTTATGCAGTCTTTCATTTTTAGTTCTAAGATTTGTACAAACCTGGAAAAATCAATTTGCCTCTTTACTCATTTTTGTAAATGAAAGGTAATCTAAGAATGTTTGCCACTTCTATCAGAGATTTAATTGTGCCTCTTTATGAAGTGACTTTATATACATTTTAGACCTCATTTTCTCTATAGGTATCAGCTTCTCTGTAACATGTTACACCTGTATACTTGGATGATGAAGTATTCAGTTTTTACCGTTGGCACCCAGTTTCCTATTAACGAGATTCTTTGCAGTTTGCAGACCTCTTCAATCCTAATTACACAATTACATAGAACAAAAGGATGGGGCTCTCCCCATCGAGGGCCTTCAGCCGCTTTCTGCCATGTGTCATTAACACATGAGTTAGTTTTGGAGCTGTCTGCAGTTTTGTCTGCACAGTATTTTGCAGGCAGAGGCTGTGTTTATTAGTTCTGCCTTGGCACCACACCAATGAAGTCATACAGCTAGCTCTTGGACTGAGCTGGATTGCAGCCTAGCAGCTTGGAGTGTGGGAAGAGCTTGCCTGTGTCTGCTTGCAATATTCCACATCTACATAATGTAAGAAGTGGGAAGAGAAGCCCCTCTCCCTGGTCCCAGAACATAAAGCTTTTTAAGTATGCTGGCCATCTGGGCACCTCTTCCAAAAGAATAGCTAAATCCTACGACGTAACATTCACACTCACCAGATGTGATGCGGGGGAAGAGAGGAGGGTGGCTTCCTCTCTGCATTTTAAAGATTTGGATTACCATAATGAATTTTGCCGTCTGCAGTCCACAGCATGAACAGTGATGCATAATTCCAGTTGCAGACTGGATGCACTAATATAAAATATAACCAAATTTTACACTTTTCTGCTTGAAAAATCTAAGGCTTTTATAAGGCTGGGGAGAGTTGTAACATAAAGAAGCCATACAATTACTCTCATCCATTTTTACTATAGCAATTGTATAGGATTTTCTGTAGTTTGTGTTATAATCTTAATTTTGGTGCTTAATCTAGTATTATAAATCAGACTGGGTTTAAATTCTGTATATAATTTCTTTTAAACAGAATCCCTGTACAACTTACGGGAGGAGAACAGACAGTTGAGAAAAGCTCACCAAGACATTCACACCCAGCTACAAGATGTCAAGGTAGGCTTTGCTTTGAGAACTTTCAAGACCATTAGGAAAAAGAAAAATTTTCCCAAGTTTTAACAAGCCAGAAATGGACTATGCTGAAGACTTGTAGTTTCTGTTACGTGGCGAAAAGGAAAGGAATATGGCTGAACTGCATCTCTTTTGCCACCTGCACTTTAGGTACATCCTCAATTGAAAAAAAAAAAACAACCCAAAAGAATTGGAAGAGAAGTATTTGGTGTAGAAACTGGATTTGGAAATTTGACCTTGCAAGTTAAGAATTGTGTTTTGGCAAACTTAAGTTTGCTGAAATAGAGCTGGAAAACATTTATTTTTTTTTAAACGTTCATCAACATCTACTCCAACTTTTAACTTTATTTTAGTTACCCAAATTCTGGCCTCCAAAATTTTCTTTCCTGGCATGCTTGCTTTCTCTGCGTGTTTAATATACATTCCATGTTAAATAAATAAATGCTGCCATTCCAACTCAGGATTTTCTTTTTGAAATAAATTGAACTATCTTCCTAGGTCAAGATCCCCCAGGCTACCTAATTTCCCTTTAGAATGAACTCTATGTGAAACATGTAATGTTCTTCTTTTTGTGTAGCAACAACATAAGAACTTACTCTCCCAACACAACCAGCTTGTAGTGACATTGGAAGACCACAAGAGTGCACTAGCTGCTGCACAGGTCAGAAAGGAAAGCAGCTTCTGCTAGCTCTAACCTTCCTAAAACTTGTTTCTCTTGGTTCAGCTGACCGTAATGTTATGCATGTAGCCTTTCGCATGGGGAGTTTGCAGTTAGCACCATGCTGCAGGGAAATGCATGAGTTAAAGGGTTGCTCTAAGAAGAAGCTGCAACAAATCATAGGGCTGTTCGAAAATAAAAAGCTGCATTACAGGCCCAAGAGTGCATGTGTTACTGATAAGAAGAGTATCTCTGCTTCCATGAGAGCTGTTGAATACCTTTCTTTCTCTGTCTTCTCTGAACTTCTATTAGTTTAACATCCCACACTGACATTCACATGTATCATTATAAAGATCTGGATGCTGGTATACTGTAAAGTCTCTTTTTGTGTATGGCTGGAAGGTTTATAATAGACTCATAGAATCATAGAATGTTTTGGGTTGGAAGGGACCCCTAGAGGTCACCCAGCCCAACCCCCCTGCAGGAGCAGGGACACCACTAACCAGATCAGGTTGCTCACAGCCCCGTCCAACCTGGCCTGGAATGTTCCCAGGGATGGGGCCTCCACCTCTCTGGGCAACCTGTTCCAGTGTTTTACCACCCTCATTGTAAAGAACTTCTTCCTTATATCCAGTCTAAACCTACCCTGGTTTAGTTTAAAACCATTACCCCTTGTCCTGACACAGCTGGCCCAGCTAAAAAGAATTTCCCTATCTTTCCTATAGGCCCCCTTTAGGTACTGAAAGGCCGCAATCAGGTCTCCCCGCAGCCTTCTCTTCTCCAGGCTGAACAAGCCCAACTCCCTCAGCCTGTCCTCACAGGAGAGGTGCTCCAGCCCTCAGATCATTTTTGTAGCCCTCCTCTGGCCCTGCTCCAACACTTCCATGTCCTTCTGGTGCTGAGGGCTCCAGAGCTGGACGCAGGGCTCCAGGTGAGGTCTCACTAGAGCAGAGGGGCAGAATTACCTCTCTCGACCTGCTGGCCACGCTTCTCCTGATGCAGGGCAGAGTACGGTTGGCCTTCTGGGCTGCCAGCACACATTGCCAGCTCATGTCCATCTTTTCATCCAACAGCACCTCCAAGTCCCTCTCGGCAGGGCTGCTCTCGATCCTTTCTTCCCCCAAGGCTGCATACATCAGTGCAACAGAGGTAGAGCACATATGGAGGAATGTAAACTCCAGGTAGAACTCAAATTAGTTAAAAAGAAGCAGCAGCATTACCTTTCTTAAATGTCATTTTCAAGTGAACTATCCGTGAAGCACAAACTTTGCTAGACTATTGCACATTCAGTCAGCTGTGCCAGTACAAGCTGTGTAGGCCACAGGGAATCTGAAAGTAGGAGTAATGTTGGAGCAGAGGAAGACTGTTGGTGAAAGATCAGAGGGAAAGGCAATGAGGCAGTGTGAAGTTATTTTTATTCCTGACTAATTTTCTTCACTTAAGTATTTGCACGGTCCACAAAATCATTAGCAGCATTAAAAGCATTAGATCTTTTTTTTTTTTCCCCCCAGTGCTGCTTGTTGTGCATGTCAATATGTGTAGATATTAAAAAAAACAGGGAAAGACCAGGAAAGTCCCTCATAGACTAAGTATATGAAGAACCTTAATTTCCAGTACTAAAATATGCTGGCAGCTAATTTTAAGCTTTTCTCCCACTGGCCACGTTAGCTGCTTGATATGTACTTGCTAACATCTGAAATTCCATGAGGGCAGATGCAGGGCCTGATTTAAGGTTCACCAAATCCAAAGGGAAGCTCCATATACTTCTCCTGGCTCTGATTCCGTTCTTTAACTAGAAAACCTGCATCACACAAAGCCTATCTGCAATCAGAATGTGGCATTTATCAGATGAAGAACCTTTCCCTTCAACAGAAGGGTCTTGCACATTCTTTCAGAACAGAAGGTATTTAGCACAGTTGCGTAGTTTCTCCTGCAAAACAGCTACAGAAAGTTCACAAGGGATTTTTGCTTAGAAACACAGCTCGATAAATGACCCTTCTATTTCTAAGTGTATTCTAGACATTAAATATCAGTAGTCAATACTGCACTAATGAATTTGTGACCTGAATCTTTAAGGCATTGTAATCTTTGTACTTTTCCATAGCTCAAACAGCCAGGCAGATTCATTATATATTTTTATAAACCCTGTCTTTCCATCAGTATTAATACCTTTTAGGCTACGGCCTTGAATCACAATTTTCAGCTTAGTGAGTCGTGCAGCGGAACGGAGCACTTGAATTCTGATCTGGACGTGCACTGTTTAAATATCCTTGTATATTAGTCTCACTGCAGTGAGTGGTGGGGGGGTGGAATCAGAGACCTGCATATTAGTCTTATGTTAAGTAAATACTATTTTTTCCTCTACAATTTCTTATTGGACTCTCCAGCCGTTAATCAGGAAGCAGAAGTATCCCTCTGGAATGACAAGAGTAATTACTGTGCATTCTGCTTTGCTTTTAGGCCCGTCTCTTTTAACGGATGCCATAGTCTTTTGAAGATGCTTCGAGGTGCGTCTGGCTTCGGAGCTGTTAAGCATTGCATCATGTCAATCTGTAGCACTGTGGATATTGTTTCATATGAGTATTATGCATTGTACATCAATGCATCACAGCTGTCTGCTGTACTATTGATTGCTATGATACCACATAACACATAAAATGACTTACACAGTCACCAAGCATAAACTGTAGCCAGTTTTTAACCTGAATTTTAAAAAGAATTATGAAATGCACCTCTGACTTCAAAATGGGTAGTAAACACACCCACTGCCTCCACTGGAGCAACAGAGAAGCCCTCTCGTGGGGCACCACCTTTTGTATATGCAGCTGGTCAGCCTTTATAAACCCTGTCCATCTCAAAAATTTTACTTGATGAGATAGGCTTTCCTGTACATCTGCTGTATAGACAGGGACTGGTGTACCAACCAGTCTGGATTCTCATACTGGACTTCAAAGATTTTTGAATGTATCCTGATGTTGTACAAAGTTCAACAGCAAATCAAATTACAACATTTTACTGTTGCATTTCAGGAAAACTTTAGAAATTTATATTTTCTCTTTTTTTTTTCCCCCTCTCTTTTTTCTTTCTCTTCACCAAAGGTGTACTATGACTTTCTTTTCCTCAGTTCTGTATGTTGGCTGTTGTCTCGTGTAACACCTGTCTAAATGTTGAGGTTTTGGCATTTTCATGATGTGTGTGTGTACTTCAAAGTTACTGTTTCTGAAAGAACTGCACTTCTTTCTACCAGTAAAGGAGAAGTTGTGGTGCTCTTGATTTCCCTCGCTTTAGTCTGCCAAGAAAACCGCATCATCCCCTTCTGACAATTCTCCTGCTTGGCATGAATAAAACAAATCTTTGTCCTACAGAGATTTTTCTAATATACTTTGTATGCATGTGCACTTTGGCTGAAAATATTGTGATTAATCAATGCTATCTGGTGCGTGGAAACAACCAATTTTAAAAGCTCCCATCCCTTCTCCTCCCTGGTATTTGCTCTGATGTGAATATTGAGTCTTTCTACCATATGCCTGGCCAGCAAGTTCACTCCGAGGTGACTACGTTTTATTAAGAAATTGATTTGGACACACTATAATTAATGTGTTGACTTCAGTCCCAGGTGGAGGAATACAAACAGTTGAAGGACACACTCAACAAAATGCCAAGCTTCCGACAGCCTGAGAAGCTAGAACAACCAAACGAGCAACCGGAGGTGCGAGCACTGTCTCCCCACAGTGACCTCCCAACACACCACAAAGCTGCGACTGAAGAGCATAAGGAGGTATAAAGCACTGACTGGCTACAGATGCTATAGGAAATGGTTCTTATTCAGCAGAATGCTAGCTTATGTGCTTAAGTTCCAATAGAAGCGGGTGTTTAATTGTACATGTTTGACAGTTCTTGACCAAAGTAGTAACTAACAGTTTAATCTTACTGAGTAGTAGAAAAATATATTCATGATGACCTCATGTGGCTGTAAAACTGGTTTATGTAAGCTGTTTTAAGAAGTTGCTAAAAGTCTTAATTTTTTTTAATAAGTTGTCTCTAAAATGTTAGATGTCGCTTGTTACAGAAAAGCTTTAACAAGTTCTGAAGAAATTGTCTTTTCACGTGTTTTATAAAGTTTCAGGAGCACACTTAAAGGCGGTTTATCTGAAATCGGCACGCTATCTGGTGGTCAAAAAGCAAAAAAAGGCAAAGTTGTAGGTAAAGTCCAGAAGTTACAATATTAGTTGTGGGTTTTGTTTTTTTTTTTTTACAAGAGTTCTTGTAAAAGAAGAACCTATAGGAAGTAAAAATACAAAGCTTCCTTTGTAGAGGCAGAATTGTAATAATTTTTTGCTCTACTTCAGATAAAACGAGGCTTAACCTACTTCTTCACGATGCAGTTGTACACTACCTTGCATAGCTGTGCAGAGCCAAGAATCAGGTATCGATACCATTTAGCAGGAGGGGTAGCTTGTTCCAAAGCAGGCATTTGGCTCTCCTGACAGCTTCACTGCTGCAAGCTGGCATAAAGGCATCCATATCTGGTCCTTGGCTCTCTTGAAAACATGAAATGCATAATATCTTGTGCACACATAATCTTGTGTATGTTTTTCAGAATGAGAAGCCAGAAGAGAGAGAAGAAATAAATACCCAAGAAAAAGACGACAGAGCTGAGCCTTTTCATCTGCAAAGAAGGGCTAATGAAGGCCAGCATGCCAAAGAACTAAATATTCAGGAGCAACAAGAAGCTGGAGAGGATGATGAGCAACGTGTTGATCAAGTTGAAGAGGAACGCAAAAAAGAACTTGAAGAGGAAGAAATGGAGCAGGCAGGTCAGCCTGAGCACTTAGAAGAGGAACAGGATCAAGTACCGGAAGAGCATGAGTGGAAAAAAGAGGAACAGAAAGAAGAAGAAACCAACATGTTGGGTGATCATCTTCATTCAGAGGTATGGCGCTCTTTTCTTTTCTACTAATTGATTAGATTTGATGTTTAAAGGGAGGCATCTATTATCATTCCTGGCCCTGTACTGCACTTGCTAATTTCTAGGTAAAATCAGCGTCATATTTACAGAAAGCTTGGGATTCAGAGCACTTACTGTTTTTTAGATAAAATTGTCATATTTATAGAAAATTTGGGATTCAGAGCACTTGGATGCATAGGATTCAGGCTCAACTTCAGCACACAAATACTACAGTGCTTGCCAAATGCAGTTTAACGAACATTAATTCGGCTGATAAAAAGCAACAGATGGAAAAAAAGAGCAGTCAGGTTGAATCCTATCTCCTACTTTAAATTTGAGGCCTGTGGTAGCTGATGGGAAGAAGATAGCTGAGAATGAGATTTATCTTAGCGCTCTGATGGAGAGCCGTCCTGCCTTACTAATTGGATGCATCTTAGCAAATTGCAGTGTGTTTCCTTGTCAGATGCACCTACCTTCTGTAAACACATTTCCATCTAAGTGTTCGCTGTTGTTTGACGGGAAATTTTAACTGCAAGATGAACACGACTAAAATAGCCAGGGGAAATCAGCGTGCAGCAATGGCAAGTCTTGCTCTGCGCAGCTCTAAATAAAACCAGCAAATCCTGGATTTACATTCTAGATCGGATCTCCAGTGGAAAATATATTTTACTGATCTCACCCTAGGCTCTGTAAACACTTACTCTCCTAGCAGATTAATTCTATAACTCTAGCGTGATGAGAAGCGATTGTTGAAGAGGTGCAGTGGATTAAAACAGCAGCAATAGGTTAAGCTGTGAAACTGGAGTTAATTTAAGTTACCGCTTGCTGTAAAAAATGTGCAGTGACTCATTTAAGGCTCGAAACAGCCCCTACTGAAATTACCAGTTAAATCAATGGGAGCATGTTTACTATCTCAATTGTCAGCCATCAAAACTTGCTTTTACTGGTACTATGTTGGGGGATATTATTATTATTGATGTGTGAGAAAAGCTTGGCCTCCCCTAGCCCATTATCTCCTCTTTAATCCCCATCTCCTCCACAGACACCAACACTTCCAGTCGGTGGTCAAAAAAATAATTAAACTTTAAGCAGAGACAGGAAAACTTGAAATAACTGCTGTAATTCTGCCTATTGCATGCAGCAACTGCATAACGTTCTCTCTTGTCACAGGTTTCTGCATGCTTGTTTCTGACTATTGGAATTATGATTAATCTATGACTAACATGTTACTTTGACAGATAACATCAACAAAAGCTGTAATAAAAAGACATAAGCCAGCTTATGAACAACAACTAGAGCAGCAACATCTTGCAGCCCAAAGAGCAGAGGAAGCCTATCAGCTACGAGAACATCAGGAATCACTACATCAGCAAAGACTGCGAGGACAGCTATTACGGCAGCAACAGCTTCAAGAAAAAGAGCTTCAGCTGCAGAAACAGGCAGAACAAGGAGAAAAACTCTATAAAAACCAGCTAAGGTTAAAGTCTTTTACATGAGTTTGTCGTGATCGGTGCTCTGGATTTTATGGTTTCCACCATACCACCACTGAAAAGAGGGTGGTTTAATGCTGTAAACCTAGATTGCCCAGAAACTAAATTCATCTCCTTCTCTCCAAGGATAAATCTGATTGCTAGTTCAGGGCTTTTTTTTTTTTTCCCCCTTCCCTTTTTTTTTTTTTTCCCTTCTTTTTACTGTGGAAGCCTCTGGAGTAATGAGTGCACCTCACCATGCACATCCTTGGAGCAAGTCAGAGGCTTCTGGCATACAAGACCCTTGCCTTAAAGCTTGCTTTAAATTAGTAATTATTTTCTGCTAAGCAGCAATTGTGATCTTGTAGTACTGAGGAGCTCCAGTACCAGATAGGCATTAAGGTACCTAAGCTAAAGTTCCTCTTAAATGTGAGATGCTGTTTTTAAGTAATTCCATGAGGACTTTCTAGACAAGAGCAACAGGTAGTATTTGCATTGTAGAGATGAAAGCATGATTTCAGGCAAAACCAAGACCCTATTAGTGTCATAAAGTTACTGCAAATGCAGTTCTATTCATGATATTGTACCTTCTACATGCCTTTTGCCCTCCCTGTCATATGCTTTTGCTCAGTTTAAGATTGTTAGTGACAAAAGACAAAAAATTCTCTTTTGGACTCTTAAGCCCAGTGAATTTTCTTTGCTGAAACATTGAAATATTAGTTATTAACTTGACCTGTGTTCCGAAAGGATTTTGGTATGAGAAAGCCATTCAAATTGATAGTCAAAATGTTCAGTCCTGAAAGAACAACGACACAAGTAAACCCCTTTCAAGATGAAAGCTAAAACTGCTTAGTTCACAAAATAACTGATCCATGTACTCTATCTTTAAGACCCTTTATCTGAGGGGTTCTTTGCTTCCAGTTCATTGTACTTGTTATTTGATTATGGAATATACTAGTTTAGGAGTTTTGAAAATACAAGGTAGATCCCATTGGCGTATAGAGAAATACAAGCACAGAGGTTAGTATAGTAGGACAAAAAAGGTTTTGTTCTATGAAGTATGCCTTTTTTCAGGAAAGGTGATGTGAGAAAATATTAGGTAATCGAAAGCTAAACTGGAACCCATTCTGGCAGGAGCTGGGAGAGGCAGAGATGCAGTAGGAGGGTTTGTTTATTTAAGCAAAACCACACTTTTATGAAACTGAAATGATGTATTTGCATTTCATTTCTCAGCCAACAGGCTCGTTATGATAACATGGACCATGATATTGTACAAGGGGAAGAAGAGCAAGGGATTCAGGAGGAGGAAGGAGGTAAGATATAAATTTATGTCCCTACCATGTTCACAGGTTCTCTGTGTACTGCCTTTCATGGGAGATTTTAATATTCATTTCATATCCAATTTGGATTCAAGTGAAATATAAACTTGCAATTTAAAACCAGAGGCTTAAATAACACTGGCTGAACTGACTGCATGAAATACGGGTATTGCTAAAGATCATATCCACATTCCTGAAAGGGAAAATGTCCTTTTGATTGAGGTACTAGGATAGGGCTTTGTGGATCTTGGTTACATTCTTGGCTTTGCCTATGATTTTGTTTGATCTCTTCAAATGAGATAATCTTTCAGAATTGGTTTCCTACTAGCAGTAGAACAATTCTGTTAGCATTATCTGTTGAGGTCAGCGCTTTAGGTAAAGGCTGCCTACTGCTAAAAGCAGGTATGGAAGCTAGTATATAGGAGACCCTTTCTTAAAAGGGCTAACTAGAAACTGCTGTAATACAATAATAATATCAAAAATTTGTCAGCTTATGAACGTGACAACCAGCACCCGGATGAAGGTGAAGAAGATGATCAAAATAATGCAAATGAGCAGCAAGAACCAGAACATCAAGTAGAAAATCAGCAGGCTGATGAATCAGTGAGTATGAATTAAGATGCTATGGATTGCAGTTGTTACTGAAGTGAAAACCCAGAGTCTCATCTAACATAATTGCACGTTACAGGAATAAGATGAACCGGAGGTCTGCTAGAAGACAAGTTTGACAGTTTAAAACTACTTCTATGATCTATTTAAAGTTGTCCTTACTGATTCAGGAAGGAATCAAAAAAGTTTCCTTGTTGGAAGCGAGTTGCTTTTCTACATTCCTTTGATCTGTGCTTTAGGTGGAACAAAGGATTTGGACTTAGCTGGGACTTGAACAGGTAAACTTGGATTCAAAAAAATAAACAGGAATAACTCATTGGTGGTCAGTCAAAAAGAGCGGTGATGGTATTTTTCATACTAACATTAGTTAAGAGGGTAAGAGCCAACTCAGTAGCCGCTGAAACCAGCTGGAGTCAACACAGAAGTGTGAGATCTTGCAAGAGAGCGTACTTCAGCACTGAACAGAGCTGCGATATCGGCTGCACAGAGATCTAGATGCAGGAGATTCAGTCCTGTGTCTTCTCCAAAGTTCCATCTTGGTGTTGTGGAACATCGAGCGCATCGTCTTTACTCCCCTCTCCCTCAGCAAATTAAGTTGTATAGTAAATATTTCTAAAGGATCTTTAACTTGTCAGCTATAAAGATACCAGAAATGCTTTTACTGAATGATAAGCAGAAAGAAAATGCTTGTTTTCTGAATGGCAAAATATGATGTAAAGTGAGTGTTGTTTTGTTTTATAATAAACATAGACAAGGTCAATACTGCAGGACAGACTGGTACTGAAAGATCACATCAGCTCTTTTGAGCCATAAGCATTTAAGCTCTTATCTTTTTTCACCTCCTCTTATCAGGCGTTGTCAGTTGTCAGATAGTCAGTAAACAAAAGGAGTTCAACAGCCTGTGTGAAATAAGTCATCAGCTTCAATGTGGTTTTTAGCAGACAGATACCCATACTGCAGTTCTGTCTGTGTTCCCTGCTGGAGTACTTTTTCTTTCAGGAACTGACACTTCTGTATTGGGTAGGGTTTCATCTAGCAAACCCCGATGCCTGTAGAGAGATTCCAGCTGGTTTCAGTGGGTATGGAGTTGGCTCTAACATAGCACACGCTAGGGTAGCTTTCAAATGAAATGGAATTTGACTGTGAGATAAAAATATGTATTTAACATGCACTTCTGAAAATTACAGAAGGCGGCCGTGGAAGATGTGAATCCTGCTGATGACCCCAACAATCAGGGAGAAGATGAATTTGAGGAAGCTGAGCAAGAGAGAGAAGAAAATCTACCAGATGAAGATGACAAGAACAAGCAAACCAGTCAGAAACAAGGACATCCAGGAATGGAAGAGCACCTAGTGGTCAGTAAAGGGAAAGGAAGCATCTGTAGGTCCTGTTTAAGGACAGTGTAGCACAGCTTGGCAAGAGAAAGCTGAACTTTGGATTTTTAAAGATCTCTTTTAAGCCAGATATGACATATGCAGGTAAAAGTGTGGAATTACTCCTGGTGATACACCAGGTATGTCTTTCATCACTGGTGCCACTCAGTGAGGCTCTGTAGTCTCATAGTTCAGGGCCTCTGTATTTACCTTCACACAAGCCCCTGCAAGAACAGTCTTCACATTCACAGGATCTTCGTGTCCTTCCACAAATCCCTTCTATGCCACTTCCACGCCATCAACTCTCAATCAGCGGCAAGCAGCAGTGGCACTTTCCCTCTATGGCCATTCCAGAGAATGCCAAGCATCTCAACCACGTTTATAATTTAGGCAGAGATAATCTGTAGTTTTATGTCATTGGTCTTTAATGGTGTGAATATTTCACTGTCTTCCTACTTAGTATGGAAAGTCTTGCTTTATTCTGTGAAGTGATTTTTATTATAATCATTCTGCTGTCTATTTTTTAATTTAGGGCAGTTCTAGATCATGTAGCCAGGCTATCATTAATGCTAATGAACGCACTATAACTTCTTATGATATTATTGTTACTTAAGCTTTATATAAAGTTTTAGTTCCAGAACAAGAAGCTTTAACCTTCAATCTCCTGAGTTAGTAGGCATGTGCATAGAACTGAATTCTTGCATGATCTTTCTGCAGATGGCAGGAAATCCTGACCAGCAGGAAGATAATGTGGATGAACAATACCAGGAAGAAGGAGAAGAGGAGGTAAGAAAACAGGCATAAGGCATATGGACTCAGGTAGCAAAGCACATCTCCATTAACATTCAACATTGGTATTTTTTATAACTGCAGAAGGAACGCAAATCACTTTGTCTGACTTTATGAAACCTAGGAAGTCTTTGCTGTTACTCTGCTGTCCACTTCTGGACACATATTGTGTTACTCGTGCTTATATGCTGCAATCCATTAGTCTTCCATGCAACACAGCATTAATTGTGTAATAATTGAAAAGATTAAGCCATTTGTGATGCAAGGAAAAATTCTGGAAAACCTCAAGCCCTCTGAAGGTCACTGAAAACATCATTAGCTTTGCATCTCTAATCACACACTGCTGTTTGAGGCAAACTGCTTCCTTGGCCAGTTACTTACTTGTTAGCTCTGACTTTGATTTATTTGTGCTCCTCCTAAGCAATCCAAGCTACGTAAGGCCCTACTATTCATGGAGTCAAATAGCCCGTAAGCTGTTAGCACATTGCTTGGAACTGGAGGAGAAAAGGAGGGGAAGGGACTTTTTCCTTCGTATGTTGAATGGCATGCTTGTTATGCATGCATTAGCAAAAGCTGTACAGACATATAATACATACCTAATCAGTTGCTATTTTCTACTTTATACATAGTGATTTACAAAAAGCAATAGAAACAGCTACTCGTTACTCCCTTATGGGGACCACTTTGTCTAGATTAGCTGGTATGCACTTAGAGTTCACCAGTTCCAAATACAGTTACTTAAATCAAACCAGCTCATTAGGAACTGGGAATAGTTGGCCTTTGGCAATTACTCTTTGGCTTACAGGAAGTAATTTAATACATGTTTCATAAAGGGCTATGACTAGTGCGCTTACTGGAAATATTAAAAAGTGAGCAGTGATTGAATGAGCAATCAAGAAAGAGTTAAGGTGCTGTAACCAGGAATAGTTTCTTTAGTAGGTTGACTCAAATCCTACACATTGCTGTTGTTCACATCTATCCCATATATCCCTCACAGTCATCCAGGTTTGATGGGTGCCCTTCTGCTGGCAGCAATATCTAATCCCAAAGAAGTTCTTTGCAAGAGCTTTGCCTCCTGTTGGAAGCAACTGCTAAATGTACTCTCCTGCCACTGATACGGTTGGGAAAGCTGCTGCTGCTCAGGAGAAGGGAGGGAGGGAATTCCACCAGCAGCCTCATCCTTGCTCTTTGTGGCAGGGGTAGGTGGCAGCACTGAGTGGTGAATGCTTCCCAGCCAGGTGAGAGCTGTGCAGCCTTACGGAATCATCTTACCCAGCTTCCATTTGGAGCAGAGGTGCATAATAGCATTCTCCAGAAGAAAATCAAGCATGCCCCTTTCAGATTTGCACCTAACCGTAAAAGGACACAGAAGCAAGGGAAAGTGCAGACGTAAAAGAAAGAAGTGATAGGTCGAGATCTGAACATCCGGCAAACAGAATGAACGTGGCCTGCTCTCTCTTCAAGGGTAGAGTTGGAAGAGATTATTCTTCCCTCCCAATCCCCCCTTGCTCTTTTGTGGCTTGCCAGGAGCAGTTGGCAGAAGGATCACTCAACTGCTGGGAAAACACAGCCGAAGTTACCATTTAAATACCTACATCACATATTGGAACTGAAATAGTTCTAGGAGTCCACAGTGGGGTGGAAATGTTGGCAATGACTCTTTGCCATGTGATGACACTCTCACTATGAAGGACAAGGAGAAAATAATAAATATGTAAAGTTAAAATATGGAATGGAAATCTGAATGTGTTAATTGATGATGAGAAGGTCTATGAAAACTGTAGTTAAAAGTTAAAGATGCTCCCAGAGGAAGTGAGTTTCCCGATTGTTGGGTGGTTTTGTTTTTCCCTCCTTTAACCTCCCCATGCCCTCTCCTCCCTTTGTTTCGAATCCTCATTCTGTAGAAGTGTGAAAATGTGTACATTTATGCCACAGGCTACTTTTTTAAAGGGACATTAAAATATACAGAACTTCTCTGTGCTTTGTAGATCCAGGAAGATTTGACTGAAGAGAAGAAACGGGAACTGGAACGCAATGCTGAAGAGCCATATGGTGAAAATGATGAAAATGTAAGTACTGTGTAAACCCACAAACTCAGTGACATGATGAAACACTTAACGTAGCTGTGATCATGTCCCAGTGACATTACATAATAATGTACCTTGCTCTAGGTCATCGACCTTAAAATTTCACGCTGTCCCAACTTCCTTTTTCTCATCCTTCTGCCCCCGCATCCATTCTTGCTGCCTCGAGGTCTTTGGAAATCTTTTCCTGCTCCTGTCCCTCAGCTCTAACAGCTCCAGCTGACAGTTGTTCTTCCTTAACTTCATCTCATTGCTTCAAAATCAACTGTAAGGAAACTGGCAATTGCACTGAATCTATTTGTTTGTTTACTTGCCAATCAGGCAGACGAAAAGAATAATGGAGGGGCAGATCAAGAGCAAGAAATGCAAGAAGAGAACAACCAGAAAGCAGCTCATGAAGAAAACTATGAGGAGGAAGAGGAGGAGGAGGAAGGTAGAGCTGTTGCAGCAAAAACTCGTAGACGAGGGGAGATGTAGTCCTCTTTTTTTCCAGCACACAAATTCCTGTTTGTTTGGGTTTGTTTTTTTTTTTAATAAACCAACTTTTTTAGGATATTTAATTTCCAAAAAAAAGTTTGTTTTACACTTTTTACTTTTCTATTAGGTGCTCTCATACGTTTATACGAATACGGTATTTTGATATTCTAGATTAGGATTTCTTTTCTATTAAAGCTGTACATAAACAGACATCATATAGGTTTCAATTTCTCATCGTTCTGGGCGTGTTTTCTAAAGGCCATTTTGCAATACACTTTCCCCTTGTCCGAGCCTGACAGATGCTTGGTCTAATTTCAGATACATTCAACGCTGAGGGAACATATCTAGTGCCTGAACCCAGCCATTAGTCGCTCCAGCTCTCGTTGTCTTCCTTGACACAACTTTTATGACTAATGGCTGGCCACCCTGCCCGTCCCAGGCATGCTCTGCGGTGCTCGTAGAGGCCTGGGAGTAGCTTCACTCATGGTAATCTCACCAGATTCTTCAAATCCTTGAAGATCAGCACACACCTCACTATTTACAGGACCAGGCCTTTTCTAGGTGCAGAACAGCTATAAAATATGCAAGTTTTTCAAGCCTTCAAAATACAGCCAGGTTTACAGCTGTTAATTTTGGCAGCTGTTTATATACAGTTAAATTATGCATTTATTTTAATGAGCATACCTAGGTACTTCAATTACATGCACTACATAGCAGGTAATGGAAACAGTGGTACGCCAAGGTGAGACGCGAGCTAGAAACCAATTATAGACTTGAAGCTCCATTATGCCAAATCAAAACACTACAGCTGTCACATGCATGAAGAGGTACAGAAGGAACAATTTTGTAGTCCTCGTTAATATATAAAATATTTGACTGGAGCTATACAGTGACATCGCCCGAGTGACACGCTTTCTGGAGACCATAGAGGGCGTTAAGGCACGCTAGCGGAGTTGACATGGCGCAGGGTGTTGAACCTAAGGCCTTTACTTTCTTTTGCTTATTTATTTTTAAGTCTCTGCTGGAAGGATTTCTGTGTCCCCTAGTGTGAAAATCAGACTTGGAGACCAACCCCACAGAAGTCTTTTTCAAACAGCAAACATCTCTCGCACTGCATGCAGAAAGGGGTGGAGGGGAGGGACACAAAACCTGTGCCTTGGTAGGCTACTATGAACATAATCACAGTGCATGGATATATACAATATTTGTATTGGTACAGACCCTCGTTATTTAATATATGTTAAAAGGAGAATGGGAATCTGGATTTCCCAGGCTACGCCCCATTGCTGGAAATGAGGCGCACAGTAGCTCCCCATCAAAGTGTGTGTTAATATATAAAAAGGAGAGGGTTTGGGATTTTTTCCCCTTTTTAATAATGACGCATAGCAATGTTTTTAGTTTTAACTTTTTATATGAATGTAATTTAATTCATTTTTCTACTAACTCAATTATATTATGGTTTATAGTTGGTTTCCATTCTTTGCAATTTTCCTAAACGTCCCAGACACAGTGCTTACGTTTCATAGGAATATTTTTGTCAGCAAGTATTTTGGGTTTTCTAGTTACCATAAATCGGATTTACCTTATGTATAAAAAAAGTTTACATGATACTGTAAAATGTATAATATGTACATAATCTTCAGAATACAATTATTTTGGTAAATTGGCCTGTATTTTTAATGTCACGGTTGGCAGTATTTAATTATTTGAGGCATAATAAAACTTGACTGCAGTCAATAAACTAGAATATAGTTGCTGATCTTTCACAGGCATGGCGGTTTGGTTAGGTTCCCTAATGCTGCGTTCATACTGGTATTGGAGTAGAGCACAGCAGAGCCTGGCCGGGAAGGGGAGGGAGCTGGGAGCCACGCTGGCGTGCGCAGCGCGGCGGAGCAGGGCTGGGAGTGCCACCACGATGCTGCCCGCACGCAGATCATCATCACCGCAGCTGAGCTCCTCCAGCTGGAGCAGCAAAGCATCCTGGCCCTTTCGCCACCACGATGCTGCCCGCGCGCGGATCATCATCACCGCAGCTGAGCTCCTTCTCCAGCTGGAGCAGCAAAGCATCCTGGCCCTTTGCATCTAGCCCAGGCGCATGGAAGAGGAGGAGGGCGGGAGGGCCCAAGCCCTTTTCTGCACAAGCTTCTCCCACAAACAGGACCCGGTTGCCCTCTCTTCTGCCCACCCCGCGGTGCGGGAAGCCATCGATGCTGTCCCTGGCCGAGGGAGGCGGCTACCTCCGAAGGTACGGGTATGTCTCAGAGTACAAAGGGCTCTGTCTTTCAGAGTCTCGCGCTTACAGTGAGCGATGCACTTCAAGCATTTACATTAATGGCTACAGCAGTGCCTGTGGAGAACACAGACTGCTGCCTGTCACACTTACAGCGTGGAAGAAGCCACTTCCAAAGTCATCTGCAGGTACAAGCTATCTACCAGCACAGCATCTTTGCACCAAAATAAGCTGCTGCTTACTTCGCTCCCATTGCTTAAGCCATTTGCTGGCTTAAATTTAACAGGTACTCGCACGTTCTGTTGGCTCCTGGACCCTGCCCTTCCCTGCCACCGGGCACAGAGAGTGTTTGTTAAGCAGCTCTAACGATATCCTTTTGTTTACCATCAGGCTGCGGGGCTTCACTTGGATGGCTTGTGGCTCCAGCAAGAGCCCAGAGACAACAAAACTTTGCCCAGAATGTGAAGCTGCAGAATAAGGGCCCCCATTGTGCGTTGTACGGGCCAGTATTCACAGCAGATGCAATATTTACTTCAGCAAGCATAACAAGTTCACATCTAATGTGAATCGTCCTAATGAAAGCCTGCTCTGTCCTTAATCAAGGGCCTATTCACTTCAGACAAGAGTTACTTGACTGAAGATCAACTTTTTCAGTAAGGCTTCAGGCTTGGCTGACAATAGCAGCGTGTAATCTCCATAACATGCCCCAGCCACCGCTCTAGCAACAGCTGATGGTGCTTTCCCACAGCTCCCGGGCCAGCCTTGCTCCCTGCCAGCATCTCCGAGCTCCGGTTGGCATGACTCAAAACACAATTCCTCAGTTCTTCCAGTATTTTTTGCAAAGGCTAAGGGCAAACGACGCGAGACCTCGCCCAACTGCCTGAGCAGTAGCTCCTCACCCTAAAACAATTCTGCCCACTTAGTACCAGACCCCCATGGTACCATTCGGTAGGAGGGGGACCCACATGGCTGGTCCTCATTGCCATAGGCCATCTTCTGGGATACAGGGCATGCTGAATGCTTTGCCAAGTCAAGAAATTAATGTGGATGTGACCTGAAAATAAAGTGGAGATGGCCCACAGCTCTGGCTTTTTGGGCGTACAAGATGAAGGGCGGCAGGGAACACCGTCAGTTTGACTGCTCACAGAGCACAACTCCCAGCGTGATGCTGAGGCAAAGAGGAACAACGAGAGTCCCACATCGACTGAGTGAAAGTACAAATTCAAAGGGAAAAGTTCCCTCACTTTGGGGTTCGGCAGCAGCAAGAGCTGTTGTCAGACTGTGAGCAGACCTAGCATCCACTCGTCAAGACATCAGAGACCACTCAGGGAGCAGGGTGGGAGCAATGGGAAAACTCGGCTTACAGAAGGAAAGTTCATGCTACAATCAGCTCAGAACAGAAATGTTGGGGTGACTTGTGGGCTAGGAGACCCCACAGAGGCAGCCAACTGGCGAGGCAGGAGCCCTCAGCCTCCCAGGGAAAAACAGAAGAAAATCCAGCAATAAAATTCAGAACTACAGAGTAAACGTTTAGTACCGGGGTTAATTAGTCATTGAGGCAACTAATTCAAAGGCTGTGATGAATTCTTGATCACTAGACACCTTTTCGGAGTTTTTCTAGTTCAGCCCCAGTTTGGGCATCATGAGAGAAGTCCTACTGCCTACGGTTGAAAGATCAGTCAAGAGGTTCATTACTAGCACGCTCTGGCCATGAAATACATGAAACAGTAATGCTCAGTGCAAAAAATAAGATCCAGTGGAATTCATTCTGTAGGTCAGGAAACCCTCCAGCAGATCAGGTACAACATTCCAGCTCCACGACTGACCCCAGTCAAATGGCTGCTCCTCACCACATTGCCTTTAACGGCTCCGTGTACGTCGGGGAGCCCGAAATTACTCGCAGGCTGAAAGCCACCTCGCGCCATCAGGGAGCTTCTCGGCACGGGCATGGAAACAGCAAACCTTTGGAGCCAGGTTTTGTCCCAATCCATTAAGTGCCAGCACGCTAACCTAAGGCTTGATCTAGCCCAAGCTGAAAAGCGAGTGAGATAGAGGTCTACTTTAAAGCAAACATTAGAAAATCCGCTACGCTTAGGAACGAAGCACACAGAGACGCTTGCCACTGAAGTACAAAGTAGTTTCTGACAAGTTTTATCCGCTTTTGCCACAGGTTTTCATGACAAAAGGAGCCGTGGAGCAGTCATTGCTAAAAACGACCTTCACTCGGCTTTTCAAGTCTGAGCACGTAAAACGTGTTTACCACGTGCCCAGAACTTCTTACTCTGCTACATGCAGGAAATAAATTTCTATTATTACAGCCAAAAATATTTGCAGGGTGGAAGAGAATGAGAAACCCAAAGCTGTGCATCCAGAGCAAGATAAAAAGTTGCATTCAGTACGCCTGACACATCAGCCTGCAAACAGGTTTCCCTTCCACAGTTCTTGCTAGTTCAAATGCAAAATTATTCATTATTTTCTCATCATCGTCGTCACGTCTAAAGGGAATAAAAACCCAAATAACTTTTCCGTATCTACCAAGAAAGTATTTTTAAATTTCGATTAGAAGTTCAGCGTGTTAAAGGTATTTATCAGCTCTGTTGTAGTCAGGGATTCAGCCGACAAGATTAGCTATGCCCCTGCTCGTTCCTACGGGCTGAAACGCACAACAGAAAATTCACGGGCACGTTGTGATCATTAACCCAGGATTCCTTGAAACACAATCGTTGCACTGCAATAAATATTTTGTTCCCAAAGCTGCCTCTATCTGCAGGGCTCAAACCATTTTTAAGCAGCGTTAAACCCTGTCTCAGAGAGGGGCACAGCAGCAAGGCAGGGCTGGTGAGTTGGAAAAGGTTTTTGAGAGGAAGCCTGAGAACTGAGACTGGAGTGGGGCTGAGCTTAGCCCCAGAGTCCCGCTGTACCTTCCGAGTGCCATCAGCCACAGCAAACAGTATCTTCTGTGTGTTTCCAACCACACAGCAAAATGTTACCAGCTAAAAAATAATATACTGTTGGAGTGGGGCCAGAGGAGGGCTACTAAAATGATCCGAGGGCTGGAGCACCGCTCCTATGAGGCCAGGCTGGGAGAGTTGGGGGTGTTCAGCCTGGAGAAGAGAAGGCTGCGGGCAGAGCTGAGTGCGGCCGGTCCGGGCTTAAAGGGGGCCCAGAGGCAAGGGGGGGACAAGCTTTTTAGTAGGGCCAGCTGGGACAGGACAAGGGGGGATGGTTTTAAACTAAACCAGGGTGGGTTTAGACTGGATCTAAGGAAGAAATTCTTGACACTGAGGGTGGTGAAACCCTGGCAGGGGTTGCCCAGAGAGGGGGTGGAGGCCCCATCCCTGGAAACTTTCAAGACCAGGTTGGATGGGGCTGTGAGCAACCTGATGTGGTTCAAGGTGTCCCTGCTCCCTGCAGGGGGGTTGGGCTGGGTGGCCTCTGGGGTCCCTTCCAATCCAAACCATTTATGATTAAAAAAAAAAAAATTTTACAAGAGACCTTTGATCTGGGGCTGATCTCTTGCTATTTTATTCTTACAGTCCTTGCTTGTACAATTTCCTGGCCTTCCTCTGCGTCACCTCTGATGTCACCTAGGACCTATGTGTTTCCTTAGCTCCCCATCAGCATTTCAACTGCACAAATTAATGCTCCTCCAAAATTTCAGAGGTAGCAAAACTATCAGGCCATATTTTCCATCCTAAGTGCTGTATATTTCACCCATGTGCATGATGATGGCATCACAAATTGCCCTGAAAGCTCTCGTGGTGCCCTCAAAGCCATGGGAGCAGGTACTCCAGCAAACGTCCACCACAGGGCTCACTGGCTCAGAGTTGCCTTCAGCAATCGATTGACACAATTCCCAGCATTTTCATAGCCCTACAGACTTTCACAGGTTACCCACAAAGAGCTCTGCTGCCGTAAGTTGGGTAGGAGCCCCCTTCCCAATCAGCCATGCCAACGTATGGACGCTGCCTTGCTCGTGTATCTGCCTGTGCTGACTCCTCCATCTCTAGGTGGCACTTATGTGCTTACAACAGCTGGGAAATGCAGTCCTTTCTCCCCACCGCCGCTTCTATTTCACAGGATAAACCACTGCTGCCTGCAGGATAACTCAGCCAGTCCCATTCCTGCCGCCCATCACCCTGCCATGGTCGGTGCTTGATTGAACTGAAGCAACTTTGATTTCTACAAACCCATGAGTTGCAGGCAATGGTAAAAGGTTTTGAGGTAAAAAGGATGGACTCAGACTGACTACAGCAGGGAACAGCTCAGCCCTTAGTGCCTGCGTGAGATTTCTCCCCTGCTCTTGGTCCATTTGTTTCTCAGTTTGCAAGTGGGCCTCCAGAAGGGCCATGGGTCACCCTGCGCAATGAGGCTGGTGCCACCATTTTTGCGGTTCCACAGGCAATGCGCTTTATCATCACATGCTCTGCAAAGCGGGGGCGGTTCTGCATCCCTCCCTGGCCACTGAGCCCACACAGTTGCCCCATTACGTTTTACAGGAACGTGCTGTAAGGGAGCTTTTTAGGAACGATGCTGGTCTGCTCCAGGCCACAGGAAGAGACAAACATCTCCATGTGTTAGATACAACAGAAAAAACAAAATACTGACTCTCTGATCAGAGGTACGGACCAAGCTGTCCTGCAATTTCTTTGTCCTTTTCCAAGAGGGAGAAGGCAACTGTAAGGATGTGCTTGCTGAAAAAGATCCTGCAAAAAATAAAAATTTAATGTCTGAGGACCAGGGCTGAGCTCTTGGTCAGAGCCCAGCTGTCAAGCAGGCCAGGGGCACTGTGATAAACCAGTTACCATTTCCTAAACGTTTGCAGGGACGTCTGAAGTTTGCGTGCGGAAGGCGCAATGAATTGCAGAGGATGGGGTCAAAGACTGGAAGACGATGGCCAGGGCTGGCCCACGGTACCTCCTGCTGAGGGCAGCGATGGCGAGAGATGCGGCTCCACAACCTCTCTTCTCTCAAATGAAGAAGAATGTTTCTAAAGACTGCTGTGTTTTACCATGAATTTGCATAGCATCCAATGGAAACATGCCTCTCCCTGTCGAGGAGCTTGGTTACATCACAAATATGATCTCACCATTTCTCTCCCAACAGAGCTCATATTTGCATCAAAACCGGCCATTTTACATTTGTCCAGGAGGTGTAGTTAAGACCTTGCCTATGAACTGAAGTAGCCCAGAGGTGAGCTCTAATGAAAGCTTAGAATCCACAGGGAATTTTAAACACTGCCTTATGTCAGGGGAAGAAAAAAAAAAAAAAAAAAAAAAGTCAGCATCCTTAATTAATGAACAAATTACTTCGTTAGCCATTCATCAGAACAAAACAGCCAAAGCTGTGTAAAAATGAGATTCTGAAATTAAGTCTCTGACTATTGGGGATCCATCATGCCACTGGCCTCAAAGAGAACGGCGAGACCTGCAGTTTCTCCCTGACCTGCAGAAAAGACCAGCTCCATTCCTCCTGGCAGGAGCTGCGAAGCGCCCTTCTAAAGCGGTAATTTCGGCAAATAACACAGGTCAGCCCGGTGCAAGGTGCTCCTGACTGCGAAGCTCCAAGCTGTTTGTGCACAGGAGATATTGCAAATTGAACATGAACAGCCCTCCCACATTACAGGCAGCCAGTTTGCCGGCCATTTCTTGTGACAGGCAAGAAATGCGATGGCTCCTATAACATTAGGGGTGGTTTATAATACTGAAAAGCGTCCTCACACTCAAACAAATCTTGGGTTTAGCTTTACACTGTAATGGCAAAGAACCAAATCAGTGTCTGGGAAGACATAGAAGGGATCAGAGCATTAAAGAGTTGGTGCAGAGCACAAATGGGGGGTGGACTGCCACCACGCAACTCGGCACGACCGACCACGGGCAGTAGCGGTGCCAATGAAAACCGCAGTATTTAAGTCACGGCTAACCAGGGCCTGTGCCAGGAAACTGATCTTAAAGAAAGATTAAAGGCGTTTTCTATTGCACCCCAGGAATAGCCAACAGGTATTAGAAATGAGCGTATGCAAACGCCTATTGCAGCAGCTCTGCCTCCAGAAGCTTAAGAGTGACCTCATGGCAAGGGTTGGACGTCACAGTTGTTTTAGCAGCCCCAAAGGACAAGCTTAATTCGGCACCAGCTGACATGCTGGAGCACCACAGGGAACCGGGGGGTATGGAAGAGCCCTGAGGGGGTGGGCAGGAGGGGAATCACTAGAGACAGACCAGGGTTACTTTGCCAGAAAAGGTGTACAGATGAAGGACATAAACCCACATGACACCAGTCCATGGAACAATTTGTGTTGCCTTGAAATTATACAGGTATGTATAAAGAATATACAGAAATATACATTACATTAAGAAGTAGCTTGCAATGAATTGTATCTACCTGAACTTTGGGCAAGAGGCCCCTGTAGATGAACTTCATTCCAAGTTTCCAACCACTGCCCTTCTCCTGCCATCCAAATTAGACCTTTATGAATACCTGCATCCTACAGGCCGCTGTACCAGAGAGCAGTGACGTTACGTGGCACAGAAGAGCCGACTGCACTCCTTTACACAGCTTGGGCTTCCAAATGCTCTAGAAGACATGGAAATGGTTCCACTTCTTGTTTTACTGGTATGTCAGATGCCCATGTTACCAGATCGATTTGTTTGCAAAATTAGAGGACATGGTGCAGTAACTAAACACATTGAGATGTTTCCAATCTCAAGACCAATATTTTGATAGGTTCCAAAATAAATTTGTTGAAAATAATGCTGTGATTGAAGAAAGTCTTTGAGGAAGTGTTACAATTCAGTGATAACCACGCAAAGCCACAAACCGTGTTAATTCTGAAAAGACAGATTTATTCTGGAGAAAATGTCTATAATATTAGAATATTGGACAACCTGACATCCTTCCGCAGTTTAAAAATAATAGAAAAGTTATTTAGAAAGGAATTTCACATTGGTGTTTTTGCATAGAGGTTCATAAACTCCACCAGGAGACATATCCAGCTCTGCTAGCCCGAAAACCAAAAAATTAAGGCTGCGTGGGTTGTTTGGTGCGGTTCTGTTACAAAGCAAGGTGACTCAGTGCAAGTATGAGGAAAGAATATGTCATAGCTTTGAGCCTTGCTTCGATTTTCCACATTGATTTTGACTGTAATGTAATTAGTAGTTCACCAGGTTACTCTGCATGGTGGTTCGACACTGTCAGCCGTTCCCCGTAAGACTTGTCCTCGCAGCAAATGTCATTAAATTCACAGTTTACCTTAGTGCCCGCTGCATTCCCCATCCAGACAGATCTTCATGCCATATTGCTTCAGCTAACACGAAGAACTGTTGGTCTACCACTACTCACGGGTGACACAGGGCACTGTTTTCCTATCCTTTCTTAGCCTGTTTTTATTTGAACTATTCAACTTTCCAGCCTTTAGCAGTTGTTCTTAGGAGGACTGGGTTTCTGCTTCATGTAAATCCACACGAATGGCACTGCTGCCTCAGGTCTTCTCCTTCCACACTAAACTGCTATATTGCGACTCATGGATTTAAGCCTTTTCCAGATAACATCACCATTAAATTAACACAGACTCAAAGTTTGAGCGGCACATATCTAATCCACGTTGTCAGTGGGCCATCTGCATTATAGGAATTACAGTCAGCATCGTAAGGAGTGAAGGAAAGAAGGGGGCATTTTCATCTTGTTGGATAGCAAAGGTTTCACTGCTCATAAACTATTGAACATTACAATACAGAAAAAGAAGAGATTATTTGAAATTTCTCTGTGTCTTAGGAAACTGCTAAAGATTCATGAATATTTCAAAGAGCCCTGGCTTTCTAGAAAAGTTCCTTGGTTCCCTTTGGTGTGCTACTGATCTGGATTTTTTCATACCAGGTACAGCATCACAGATGCATGGATTACGATCTAGAATGGGTTGACTACATTTTAAGTATCAGGGGGGAAAAAAAACAAAACAAAACATTGTTCTTTCTGTAGGGCAACCCCACGCCTTGCTCAGGTGGCTCATCCTAACACACATCTGCAATTTCACAAATCCCTAATTAATTTTGTGCTTAGTATTTCCTATAGCCAAATACATGTTTACATAGAACCTGGTCTGAGCAATTTGCTCATCCTATGTAGGCTCTTACTCTGTTCACGGGCAGCTGAATTTTGCTACTGCATGCCTCTTGTAGAGCATGGTATTCATCTTGAGTGAAAGCAGAGTCAGGTTCCAGTTCTCAGATTTTTTTTTTCTTTCTTTGCCTTTCATGAAATGGCATTTTTCCTTCCAATGCTGTTTTTTTGCAACAGTTGTGCCCAGAAGCCAAAGCAGCCACTAGGTTGGATTTCCAGGGGACCCTGATCACTCAGCCATGAGCCACCACCCCATCCAGACAGCCACCCAACACCACCGCCACCCAGACAGCCACCCAACTCCGCAGTGCCGTACCACCGCCAGCCTGGGGCAAGCAGCGGGATTCGTGACACCACGGAGTTCAGCCCCTCCTCGCTGCCTCCAAACCCCACAAATTTCATCACAGCGAACGCACGCAAGGAAAGCACAGTGAAACAAAGGGACAAAGCCATCAGCCCTCCCAGGAGGGGCTTGGTTCGTTCAGCTCCTGGTTTCACAGGGAGATAAGCGCCTTCCACCTTTTGTATCCCTGGGCCCACATTCAATAACGTAGCCGCCAGTGAGCAAACCACGTTCATCCTCTGCAAGACAGGACATACATCCAACTGTCAGAGACAGAAAACTTTTAGTATATTTTCCCCATCCCTCACAGGCTCTGGGCCCATGCAGGTATTATCCCTTACACAGTACCGATGCAAATCGATGGATATATCATCCTTTCCTATACAAATCATTTACAACATTCTTAAAAAAAAAAAAAAAAAAAGAAGAAAGACAGATCACTTCATTACTTGCTCTTACCAACAGGCAGGAAACACGCCAACAGCCAAAGTAATGCAATACCTAATAAGAGGATTAAGTAGAGAGGATTTCTGTTTAATATTGTATTAGCAATAGCCGATACCTTCCCTGCCCATTCTAACTCCTTCACAGGATACAATGTCCACGCTTGTAAGGGAAGCTTATTGACATCTGATCAGTCAATAAATCTGTTCTTGTTTTTTAATGACCCCAAGAGTTGTTTCCACATGCTCACATAATCTTACCAACAATTTACCCTCATAAAATAATAATTGCCTTTAGAGCCTTTTAAACCCTAGAACCTGATTTAGCTCCTTTGCAGCAATTCTCTTCTAATTGTAAATCAAGTCTCGGTGCAGAGCAGGATTAAGCCCCACCAAACCAAACGCAGCAGCGCATAACAAATAACCAAGAGATGGAGACAAGACTCCTTCTGTGCACAAGAAAAACCCCTCTGACATCTACAAATGGTAGCAAAAAACCTTCTCAAAGGAAAAAGGATGATCCTGGAGTTAGGGCACTAGATTTGGAATAAGTGGGTTTGAGTCTTTGTTGCTAAATCCTGCATTTGACATTTACAATTAGTTTCCCTTCTGTATTTCCGTTTGCTGTCTGCTTAAATGGGGAGGACAGCGCTTCGTTAGCGTACAAGGACATGATCAATAAGAATATATTAAAGATTCATACATAAGTGCATTAAAGCATCCATGCTATGCTAATGTCTCCCATTTAAATACTATAAAACGCTTGGTGGGCTCTTGACTGAACCATTAAGTGAATGATGGGCAAATCAGAAGTGTCCAAGAACAAAAAAAAAGAAAAAACACACCAGAATTACATTCTGCTATGAAACACTGGGCAACTCCTATAAAAATCAATGGGACTGCATAGTAGTAAATTGCTGGGGAGGTGAGCTTTATTTCATGGCTCCTAAGTGAAAAGGAATCTCTAACAACCTACCAGTCCAGAGAGCTTTGCCTCTGGAAGGAACTGGCTTCTCGGGTGCTGCTGCCGCCACAGCCTCCGTCCCCCGGGCCCGCTCCTCTCCCAGTGCGGCTGCCCCCGTGCACGAGCCCCAGGGAACCAGGGCTGGAGCGTTAGACGGGGGCAGGGACGTGCCCAGGCAGTGCCTGCTCCCCAAAATACCATGAGATGGCCAAAAGCCTCTCCAGCCTCAGAGGGCTGACCCCACCAAAAGCCGCAGCGAGGACGATGCTGGCACGAACGTAGCATCAGTCAGTCGAGCTGTGCAAACACCTCTCTAAATCGTGGGGCTTATTTTTATGTGTCCCACTCTCTACCCAACGACCTTATACTTCAAACAAACAAGTTATTCACTAAGAATGTTATTGGCCCACTTTTAAAGTGGCACGGAGAGAGAAAAGCAACCTGCCCGAAACCAAACAAAAAGCTATGACAAGGCTACAAATCGAAAAGGGAGCAGGGCTCCCCCGTGCCTTGGCGTTTGTGTCCCAGCCCAGGGCTTAAGCAAAGCAGAGGGATGCAGCGTTAGCTGGCTGGCTTTATGTCAGCAAAATTGTTAACACGTGGCAGTCATCAAATAAGATTGGCAGCAATTGTAGTGCTACAAAATACATTACGAGCGGAAGAGACGTGGACTTTGGTGGCTGCACTGTGCTCGCTGAACTGGTAGGATGGCTGAATTTGAGGGAAAAATGCATGGTAATACACAAGATGTCCTGCAAATATGAGTAGCTTTGCTGCTCCCTGAGCTTGCTGGCAGAACATTTACCTGCCCTTGTATGCCAGAAACCTAGCATGTGCCAATAAATTATCTCCTTTTGGATTACCATACAAATAACTTGGTTTGATGCTGGCTCTTCACTTAGGGAGGATAGTGCCATCCTCCAGATTCAACAATAAATCTGACAGGGGATCTACACAAATTAGGACTTTGTGGCCATATCTAGAGATAAAGGTCTATGGGAACAATAGGTAAAAAATCAAATGAATGACAAATCCCTGAGGTTCCAGAAAAAAAACCCACCAGACTCGAATATAACCATTGCCCCCTACTTCTTCACATAAGGAAACTGAAACAGGCCTTTTTATCTGACTCAAATGAATGACATAAATCCCTGAGGTTCCAGAAAAAAAAACCCACCAGACTCGGATATAACCATTGCCCCCTACTTCTTCCCATAAGGAAACTGAAACAGGCCTTTTTATCTGACAGTGGAAAGCATGAACTCCTGAAGCTGTGAGATGACAAACCAGCCTAAAACCAGAATGTATCTTCCCTCAAGACAAGTCCTTCGCCTTCTCCTCAGAGACCACACTTTGCCTTCAGCTCCCCCGTTCAAGCTGCCAACCTCCTTACCCAGCCCACGTTGGGCTGGCGCTTCCATCTCTCTCTGCCTAATCTTTCAACTATTTCCCTTTTCCATAGTGGGTTTTTTTTTCCCCCCCGATAATGATTTCTTATTACCCTCCAAAAGGCATTTGATTCTGTTTTCCCAACTCATACAGCGCCATAAATTATCAGAAATTAAATTAGCTATCAAAGGGATAATAGACTTCTTCCTTCAAGGGAACTAAATTAGTTTGATCACACTTTATCTGGAAGGGGGAAAGTTTAAAAATGTACTGTTCCAACAGGGTTTATTCCTCATTACGAATCCTATCTTCAACAGCCGCTCAAGGGACCAAGAAAAGTCAGCTGCTCGGCACAGATGGTCTTGAACTAAAGGTCAAAGAAAAGAGCATGAAAAACATGGAAGGACTCTAAAACTGCTCTTGCAGGCAGCAGTTACTGGCTGGAGTTACCCTTCTGCGTAGGCTTCACTTGAAATGCCTTCTCAGTACTACTGCATTACATTTAATTTTACAAGAATTTTATTTTTTTGTTGTTTAGCTTTGCTTTGTGTTTTAAGGGAGATTTCTGGTATCTCTCAAAAAAGGAAAACATATTTGCTTCATTGGGGAAGGATTAGGAGATATGGATGGCTGAATTAGCCAAGACGTTGTATCATATTAAAGCAGCCTGGACTCTGTGTTATACAATAAAAACTTAACAACAAAATCCCTCAAAAAACAGACTGTGAGAACTATTTTTCCTCTGTATATAACATTCTGATCCCCCCTGGCAGCTGAGTGGATGAAAAAGCTATACAGGATATGACTACGTCTAGGAAAAATCGTGGGTAAACACCTATTGTCTGAAGTCCCTTTCAGTTTGTTGACTGATACCTGAGCAGAATAGAGTAGATCATTGCTCTGGCGTTACCACTTAAATACTGCGTACAAATCACAGTTTAGCACTGCGCTCGGTACAGTTTGTTTCCAATGCACTCATTAAGACAGAGATTATATGAAAGCAGACATCCCTGGTACAACTGGCATTGAATCTGGAACATTCGTAAGGCTCATCAGTGTGAAATCAAGCTGAGCAAAGAAGCCTTTTGGGTACAGGATCTTACCTGGGTGAAGCAGACCAGACAACCTCCAGTAGAGTCCATTCCAACCTGCACTATCCTACAATGCAATCCTTGTCACAAGATTTTAAGCAGAAGCATCGACACTGACTTGCCTTCTCCTGACCACCACAATGTATTCCAGCAACAAGATGCACCTGTGAGGCAGGTAACCAAACCCAGCTGCCTCTGGCAAGGAGAAAAGGATGCTGGATTACAGGATGGGTGCAAACATGCAGCCCCAGGGGCTGTTGGCTAACACACCCCCAAACTGAGGAAGGGAAACATTGGTAGGACTTCATTTGAAGTGGAAATTGGTGGGGGGAAACTTATATTTCATCATTTTGTAGGAAGAAATGGTTAAACAAAGTGCAATAGAAGGAGTTTGTGATAGATCTGTGGGGTGCTCTGGGGAGCTGAATGAGCTCAGGTCTATGGTATTTCTTGGCAGCTCAGTATCTCTGCATAGAAATGGTACCTTGTGGGTCTGAAGAGAGACCCTTAAAATGAACATTCAGTTAATTTTAAGAAGCACCACACTAAAGAGATCTTATTCCTTTTGGCTTCCGATGAAATAGAATTCTTTGAGGCCTGCAGGAAGCCTTGAAGAATAATTTCCACGACCCAAAAAATTAACACAAAGAGGGAAAAAGCACTTTAAGCCCAAGGCCAACGGCCGGCTACTTCAGGTAGGCTCTTTCAGGCATGCCGGTCCCAACAGAACACACTTTTAGCAAAATAGTCAACAACGGGGAGACCCAGAGGGGCTTACGGATGAGAGGAAGAGCAGCAAACTGCACCTGATCCTTGCTGTCAAAAAGTTCATTGTTTCTCTGCAAAATCTGTGTTTCTTTTGGCTGTAGTTCATTCCACTGAAGAAAAAAAGTCTTTTTCTTTTTCTAATTAATTTTAATTTTTGGCAGTTGCGCTGCAGTTGATTGGGCAGGCTTTGGTGGCTGCTCTGCTCTCTACAGTTCTTATTGTTGGATAGTTCAGGTCATATTATTTCGCCCAAGACAATATTAATTGCTGTGGCAGTTTTCAGCGCTCATACAGATAGCTATCTAGTAGATAAGCCACTAATTCGGCAAATATCTTCTCTTCCAATCAATGGGCTTTGTTAAAACAGGATTATGCACTGAAATGAATAAAAGGAGATTCTATAGTGAGTAGCTAAAATTAGAACTAAAGGGACTTACAAAGCCCTATGCTTCAGGAATGAACCACGCACCAGCTGCTGACAGGCAGACTTGCCCTTCACTTATCTCTAGAAGAGGACGAGAGCTCAGCACATCTGAGAAACCCTATTCATTATCTTTGAAAGATTGCACCTTGGCTCTCCTGCAAATAGCAAACCCATCCGTAGAGCTGTATCTCAAATTAAAGGACGCGCCTCCAAGTAAATTAGAAAAACAATTTGTTTTAAAGAAAGAGATGAATTACAACTTAATTAAGACAACACGAGAAGGCTGGAGAAGGAAGGATGAGTTCAGAGCAGTCCCAAGGGAACTCCAGTCCTCGCAGCGCTTTGAAAGACGACGTTCGGGTACCATACATCATCGGCACAAGAATTTCCATTCGTTATTCCCAGGAGGCACAGCTCTCCTCAGGTAGATGGCTTCACAAATATACCTCTTTACCACAGCATACTTCCCAAGTGCAGAAATCACTCACGCCAGAGTCAGTTTGTGTTTAGAAACAAAAGGGAACAGAGATTGAATGGGAACACGGCCACAGTCAGCTTCCGAAAGATTTAAAGCCGTGGCAGACAGAACAAAAGATGTGCCGCTCGCGTAGCGTGAAACGCATCCGTCATTTACAGCGCAGTGGCCAAAGAGGGTGTTTCGGCAGGTTGTCCCATGCTGGAAAGCAGGCAGTGCTCTTGGAAAGCAGATAAATGCCAGCAGAGCATTAACCTTCAGCAACGTGCAGGCTGTCAAGAAACTCGTTTACCAACTGCTTTTCTCCACAAAGTCACATTCAGTAATTAATAGCCCAAGCTTTCTGGTCTATGAAAAGGGGTGTAATGATTCGCTCACCTTACTTAGCACCGTGTTGTCTCCTTATTTGCTCCACTGGTAGGTTGCTGGTTGTCCTCAGCCTACGAGGAAGAACTGAGGCTTCAGCAAATCTGCCAAGGCTGGAGGAGCAGATCGCAGTCAGTCCTGTGGGGCAAGCACTTACACAAACCAAATTCAATCTCAACGATCCCCCCCGCCCCTTCCTGGCCACTGCACACTCATCCTCACCCTCCGTCTACTCTTCCTTTGGAGGCTCCAAAGTTCAGTTCACCAAGTTTCCCCTTCCCAGGCAGAGCCCACGGACGTTCCCTGGCTGTAGCTGGCTGTGCTTCTTATCCGGGCTGTATTTATAGGCCCATCACCCATTCTGCTCCGTAGGAAACTGCTGACTCTGTCCTCAGCTTCCCAGCGAGCCCCACGGACACCCTTCCCACATTAGGGCTGCCTTACTGCCCAGGCCTGGGGGGCAGCGTATTTTTTAATTTACAGGCAGGGGAAGGAGGAGAGGGAGTGACGGGAAGACTGGTAGCAACTTGAATATGAGCACATCAGGAGACCAGCTCACTTAATGATGGGCCTTACAGCATCCATCCTGGATTCCGGACCTCCAGAGGAACCAGGAGCATGGAGGAGATATGCTTATAGAGGGGGAAATGGCTTTCATTTATACACAGATGTTTATAATTGCGAACAAAACCAGGGATTTTTGTTTTCTCCTAATATTGTCATGTAATACCTTTCACTGTAGTTATTTTAAAAAATACTTAGCTCCTTTGAGAGGTGACTATTTGGGTACGTTTACTGACCAACCCCACCCCACCTCAAACCCTGGTGCTCCCTTCACGCTGTGCCCTGCCCTATCTAGTTGCTCACACTGCCGAGCTCCTTGACATTAAATACACACAAACGCTGACTACGTCTCATCATATTTGGCTGTGAATGTAGAAGTTTGGGATATCTGGGGCTGTTGTTACTCACCTGGGCTTTTTCCTCTGATATGTACCACAGAAGATATTACCCTTCCAGCCATGTTTATAGTTCTAAGCTTGAGGATAACTGTGGACTGAGCACAGCATCAGCCACGACGAAGGTACCGCAGTGCATCTTCTCGACCACCCAGGCATCACCTTGTAAAGCTCCTGATGAAATGTCCCCCTTTAGCTTTGTTTTTACACCACATTTCCAGCCCTTGCCCAGGCTCCGTCCTCTCCTCCCAGTCCCTGCAGCCCTTGGCCGCCTGCCCCCCCCTGCACCCCCTCTGCACTGCCCCATCTCCCCCCTTGGGGCTGCAGCTCCCCAACGTCTGCTCTCAGAGGACTTCACGGCAGTGCAGGCTTGGACCTGAAATAAGTTATACCAAGTTTCCAGCAGGGTTGGTTAAAAAAGGAGTTCCTTTTTCTTCTCCTGAATAACTCGTTACGGCAAGGATATAGAGAGCTGTACGTGCTGTTATGTGCCCTGGAGAGCGCTGTGAGGGACTTTTGCGGTGCCACACAATCATGCTCAGACCCCCCTCATCGCACAAACCTTTGGCCCTGCCTGGACTCCTGCACCCTGTGCTGACCTCACCCTGCACCCAGCACCCCAATGCCTGCAGGCATCCAGGCACCCCGCTGAATAGGGACGTGAAAGGCCAGAGCTTAAAGGCAGGCTTAGGCCAGACTTACTGATGTTCTTTTCAATAAATGTGGTGTAATTAAACCTGACTAGAATAAGTGGGATTATATCTGCAGAGAATTTGGTCCTGGGCTTATTCTAGCACCTTCAAGCTGACAAATATTAGGCACCCAATATAATAATTAGGCGCTCTGTTACTGTGCGGTTTTTGGTTCACCGTGCTTGAGTGGGATACTGGCACAGTAAAAAAACTTTGGACATTTTTCTGTAATCTTTGTGGCGTGGGACACGATAAGGACTTTGAGCACTTCCCTCTGCAGGATTAACTTTAGACTGCGCTTTCTCTGCAGGCATACCTCTACCCTTCTGATCTTAAGCTGTGATTTTATGGTTGTATTCGTTGTAAGGTTTAAAGGGAGACAATAAAAGAAAAAATAGCAGAGGAAAACAGACTGCCAATACGTCAAGTTAGAACCAGTGGTAAAACGTTAAGCAGAGCAAAGAAATGCAGCAGGTCTAAGCTCCTCATTCTTTGTCTTTTAGACACTGCTGATTTTAAATGTCCCCCAAGCTGAACACATTCCTCTATAATGTACCCTGATTTAGACACTTGTCCTCACGAAGAATTCCGCCTTTTAAAGATAAATAGGGATAGCTCATGGAGAATGGATGTCGCTTGACTGATTTATTTAAACCCACCGAGCTTCTTGCTCCACCAACAATCTCGTTTTGCCTACATGATACCAAACACACCAAATGCAGTGGGGGACCTGAAGGTGGAGCCAGGAGAAAGTGCAGGGCTGGACCAGGGGCAGGAGCAAGGCGAGAGCAGCTCGGCCTGGGAGGCACTGAAAGGCTTGCAGCAGCCCCAGCGACCAGAGCCACCCTGGGCCAGGGCTTCAGGCTCCTGGGAAGCATTAGCCCAGCATGGCGAAGGTCTCTGCAGCCACCAGCGTGCGACACAGCCAGCACAGAAAACGCAGCAAGATAAAACCTAGGAGAGTAAAGCTCAAAGACACTGAGAAAAGGCGAGAGCTAAGTACTGACTGAAAAGGGCTTGGAGCCCTGAGCACAGATGCAAGCTCTTGTTTGATTTTCCTTGAGTTCAGAAAAAAATGGGGCTCTGTACATTTTACACAGAAAATTAAAATGGTATCAAAGAAACATCTGACTTCATCTTCCACGCCTCTTAATAGAAGCATCCTTAAAGTGGTTTGGTGCTCAGGTCGTAAAGAGTAATTACAGCAATCCATTAGAAAGAAAATAGACTGTATGTAGAGTAGGAATGGGTAATATCGTATGTTAACTCATAGTAAAATAAAATTGTCAGTATGAAGAAGAAGAAAAAAAAAAAAACTGGCTTGGATTCATTCCCTGAGGCTGACTGCACTGTTTCCTGTAGCTTGACTGTTCATGAACTTTCTGGTCATTCCCAATTTGTTACTGTCCACGCTTGTCTCATTCCTGTTCTGGTCATTATTCTGGTTTTTATAGCTGCTTTTATCCAAAGCATATGTTGTCAATGGCCGCCCTTCCTTACCTTCAGTGTTTCCAATTACAGAATGTAGCATGGTACCTGGCAATTCCAAAGCAAATCTATCTTGGACGCTAGATTACAAATGAAAAATGAACTGGGACATCTTAATAGCTGATTTCCACCTGTGCTTCCTGCCAATGTGCCCCTGCGTGTCTCACACATGTATCCAAATAGATCAAAACATCAGTCAGTATATTCACTACATTTGTTTTTTCTTTTAGTGCCGATAGCAAGGAAATCATCAAAAATGCTGAAGGTTCTTTATTTCAAGAGCAAAACTTAAGTGGCAGTGATGGAAAGCTGCCTTCCATAGGCCAGGAGGTATTTGATTTTCATCAGTCAGGAAGGAAATGGTAAACCAAACGAATATACTCTGATGTTCAAAAAGGTTCTCCAGGGAAAGGGGAGGGTGTCCTGCTTCTCACAGGTTAACAGCCGCATCGTGCCCTTTCTGGTAACCTGATCGCTGATTTGTGAGTTCCTTCCTTCCTTCCTTCCTTCCTTCCTTCCTTCCTTCCTTCCTTCCTTCCTTCCTTCCTTCCACACAGAATGAAGCTGTGCTGCTGCACCTCTGCAGTCACTGGAAGTTCTGCTGTTGAATTTAATGCGGGAAGGACTTTGGCAGCCACTTGTGTTCCGTGAGGGAATAAGCAAGCGCTGAAAGCACCGCTGTCCTGGCACCACTAATAAACAAATGCCACGAACAGAAGCGGGGCCAGACAAAAGGAAGCCGATCCCCTTCCTGGCCGCAGGAACGTGCAAGTTGGTCCATGGAGGAAGAGCTACGACTGCCTTCAGCAGCAGCCCAAGCGGAGCCTGCCGCGCAGCGCGACGCCAGCAAACTGCCGGAGCACAGCCCTCCCGCCAGCCGCTCCGTGGCTCATGGTGATGCAGCGAGCACCGTGACCCACCACGTCACCCGGACCCCTTCCCAGGGCGCAGCTCAGGGTGCTGGCCAGGCAAATTTCTTACAGATGCAGTGACCTGAGAGTTGCCAAGGGCCTCAGGAGGTCACTTGTCATGTCCCTATAACCGTTCTGTGCTCCAGCACTGGCAGGCTAAACTCTAGGGAATCATGGACAAGTGATTTAATCCACATAGGTGTATAAATTTGGGCTTGTGCCATTTGCATTAACATTCGTGATGATGAATACCCGGCTTAACTGATCAGCTCTGGTTTGCCCCTGACACACTCTCTCAGCCCCTGAAGCCCAGCGTAAGGAACTTTATAAAAAAAGACATTTTTGCAAGGCAGGCCACTGCTTTCCGCTGTGTTCACATCTCATACTGGTGCTGCAATGCACAGTCCCAGAGAAGGATTTTTTTAAACCCTGCTCTGGAATTCCTGGGATCATAATAAATGGATTAAATGAAAAGTCTTGTTTTCTCTCTGTTCATTTAAGGAATCTGTCTTTTGATTTGATATTGCTCACTTTTTATTTTGTATTGAGAGATTTAGACGTAATGAGAAATGAAGAGATGGTTAAAATGAGACTTGGGAACTCAGTTCTGAGCTCTATCAGCCCTGGACCCGTCCCATGACGTTAGGCAAGACTTTGGGAACACTTTGCTAAATTTTCATGAAATGTCAGGTTTGAAGGAATCTTTGTGAATAATTGGAAATTGATTTCCTGATACTTTGATACTGAGCTCACAGGTAGTAGCCATTGTTTTAGATTTCAGAGTGCAATCGCAATAAATCTCAAAAGCTCTAGCAAAACAAAGGCTCTACTTTTGTGCCATTCCTTGCAGATTTTCTTGAAGTCATAGATTAGGTTTAGGTTAAACCACTTCATAAGATCACTGTGGAAAAGCAATGGAGTAAAACTCAAGAGTAATTTGCTGCAGGCTCATTTTTTCTTGAGTGAAGTTGAGTGCAAGTTTGGCAGGAAGTTAGAGAGTAGTAATCTAATTTAGAACCAAAAATGTGTATTAATTTATCCCTGGTTTGGCCTGAACTTGAGGCCAGTTTCAAGACTTGCTGCTGGGGTTTCTCGTTAACTGGTAATGTTGAAATGTATCCAGTGTGCTTCCTTGGCCTTATGGCTGTTGTCCAGTCAACCAGCTGGAACCTAATCCTCTTTTTTCCCAGTTTCCCATGTGACATCGCCGATAGCGAACACCTCATTTAAAGCTCATTGCAGCAAAGTGACTCAAACATTACCAGTACATTCTTGCTCCTGGATGCACTTTAAATAAAATCAGCAAGGCTCCCCTGATATTAACTCGTATTTCTCTAGGATTCCAAAGCCCGGGCATTAAAATAATGAAAGGAAAAATTATGAGAGTAGAGCCAACTTCCTGTCCAGAAAGAATAAATCACTGCCTGTGCCTCTTTCTTGTGATGGACCCAGGACTCAGGTCTAAAGAGCAAAGCATGTTCCCAGGAGAGACTTGACCAGCTCCTAATTACACCTGCAAGAAGAGGGTGGTAGCTTCACTAGGAGCTTGTAACTGAAATGTCTACCCACGGGGCTGGAGCAATTTCCCATCTCGGTCTCACTTTCTAATGATGAATTCTGGGAAGAGAGCCTAGTCCTCAAGTGCTTTTCGTTGTGATTTGAAGGTCGCTGATTTGAATGCTCCTTACTGCCTGATACCTTGGGCAAAAGCTGTTTCCCTTCCCTGTTGAGCAGCCAGTGTCCGGCTGGGTCAGTCAGGATGCTCTTCAGGCTCTGTTCTTTCTCTGCTTCAGCTCCCTGCCTTGCCTCTGAGGAGGTGGTGTTTTCTCATAGACATCCTCATCAGAAGAATATATTTCATCCTTTGTTTTTACCCAAGGGTCCCCCCAAGGACCCTAGTCCTTGACTAATCTAAGCCCTGCTCAGCAACAACTAAACCATCAGTGTGTAATCAACACTCTTCTAGTACTAAATCCAAAACACAGCACTATACCAGCTACTAGGAAGAAATTCAACTCTATCCCAGCTGAAACCAGGACACTTTGCCGTTCCCAAACAAAACAGTGGGGTTTTTGATTACTGTATTATACTATATCTGGATTAATTTCTAGATATGAGGTAGACTACTAGCCTCACTCCTTAGAAAGCTTTCAGGTTTTCTGTTCTCATCCTCCCTGTGGGAAAGATTCCCTGTTCCTCTGGACCGGTTTGCCGTGCTGTACAGCACACGATGTTCTGCTTTCCCTGTTTCAAAGCTCTGGTTGCCGTGCTGTTTCCGTGTAAACCACACCATCCCTCTCTGAATCTGTAACAACTTGTTGCCATGTACTGTACCCTCTTGATTCTGCAGTATGTTTATGGAGGGGTTTGTCACAGCGTGGTCTGTTCCCATTGCTGGGGTGGACCACACTGACTGGATCTGGTTATCCAGCCCTGTGAGTATGTAAATCCTGGGAAGGAACTGGCCTCCTACAAATTTCAAGAATATACCCCGAGTGTGAGCCCTCAGCCTGACACCTCTTTGCAGTGGTCCAATGTCTTTTTGCTTTCACAGTTGTAGAAAACACTTTGAGCAAGATACTGTTATGCATTCAAAATCTTGTGATCTAAGTTCATGCAATATTTTCATCAACTGATGTGGCTGTTGTGTTCAGTTTTGGGCCCCTCACTAGAGGAAAGACGTTGAGTTGCTGGAACATGTCCAGATAAGAGCAATGAAGCTGGGGAGGGGTCTGGAGCCC